>NW_020170382.1:244962-247917 GCF_000524195.1 Echinococcus granulosus | reverse complement strand
GCCGCAGTCACTAGGTAAGGGAGAGGACGATCCAGTTACCAGGTTCGAATTTCCTGCTTGCCTCCTCCCTGAAAGGCAAATTCAAACAACATAAGTATTACAGCTATGCTGCAAGGTAGGCTACAGCCGACAAGGTCAGAACCGTTCACAATCGCACAGTACAACAAAATATCGAGTCATTATATCAGTAGCCTTCTTTTCATTTCCTGCGTCAGTGGCAAGTTTTCTTTCGTAAAGATGTAGAAAGTCACGACTCTAAGAAAGAATCAAAACGATACATTAACGTTCAAACATACAAATTGGTAATTCATTAGTCACATGTTGAATTAGAACTCAGCTAGCACACTGGAATGCAAAAAAATTTTTAATAAAACTGTTGTAGCAATTGCCTTTAACGTTCTGAATGTTAATAGGAGAAATGTAAAACAAGTACTTGAATTGCAAGGATAAGTGTTTGCAAAAAAGTGGATTGATGTTCTAAAAATTCCAGGACAGTCGAGGCGACAAATGGTATCAAAACAAATGCAACTCCGGAAGTCACTGATGTAGCAATAAGCCACGCTGCACAGGATAATGAAAAAGGACAAAAGCAAGCCACAATAATAGTGCAATGCAATGGTTGTTTGAATCTCTGTTTTTGTGAAGAGCCACTGTTAGCATGGATTGTATCACACAGTGTGGGCTGACCTTCGAGCCCCGCCAGCAGCCTAAATGCCTTTTGTTTGTCGAATATATGCATTCTACCTGAGTACTATGTTCCCTTTCGTCTTCAGGGAAGTCTTGGAGCATTCCACTAGGATTGAGAATATACTGCCGATGTAAGCAAAGGTAGAGTGGGTACCAGAATAACTTGGAGGTCATGTCGTCCAGGGAAAACAAAAAGACAAAGCCTCAAGTGCTAACATAACCAAAACAAAGTGATAGACATGCAATCCACTTAATACGATTCCGTTAAGTCCAGTCTTGCACCAGAGGAACCAAGCTTTGGATGCCAAAGCATTTCAGTTTCCGGATATAACACCAAAATCGGCAATCATCAAAGCTGTTTTTAACATATAATGTAGGCGGTGCCCTTCAAACCCCTGTAAAAAGCAGAAAGGCTCTGTTCTTAATCAAATATCGTGATGATTTGTTGCTGAAAAGCGTTTAGATAGCTATAAATGTTTTTAAATTGTATATTTCAACACTTTTTAGGGTTTGCTTACAGTTTTTAACTTTTAATAAGTAAACTGTTTAGCGATAATTTTTATTTACTCGACCTTGAGTTCGTTTTAAGTGGCAAAGTACTTAGCGGGTTATTGCCTTTATGGTGGTAGTGTTGTTGCGATGTATCCACCGCGTCAAAATGTAATACGTGGTTTGTATTACCTTTTTCTGCATAGGTTGGTTCCCAGCAGAACCAAACCAAATTTTCCGTACCTGATGCGTGTGATCGAATAAAGGACGAGCTGTCATATCTTCAGCAACAATGCCATACGTGGGTTTTCTTTATTCTCATTTGCCCTTAGCCTGAAGGTGGAGTGCGAAAGATTAACTCAAGAGAAGACTGAACTCCACCGGGTATACATGGTGTATTATGAACTAGCCTATGGGTTGAATGTTGAAATCCACAAACAGGTAAACGTCTTTTTTCATCGATCGTTGCAGACTGAAATATCTAAACGCTTGGGGGCCATAATCGCTCAAGTTCTACCCTACCTTCCCCAAGAAGTAGGATTTTTGGTATTGTAACCTTCTTTTAGCATCAGGCTCAAGTTGCTGCAGCGGTTGAGCGCGCAAAACAGGTCACATTGCCAGAACTGAACAACTTAATTAGCGTAAGTCCCTATGTCATACTTATTGCCTTAGCAACAGTTTGAGGAAATAAAATACAAAGTTTTGGGCGCTGCTGATGCGCCTATGGATCGCCTTGAATTATATAAGGTATTTCATGCTTTACTCCTCAGCGACAATTATTCGTCATGCCTAAAATTCTCCCTTGTCCTGATCGAGCGCCTCAAATTAAAATTTTGCTTGATTGCAGCAACATCAGTTGCTATTCGCCGGTGCTAATCCGATCGGTGGCCAACTGGCTGCAGCATTTCCCCCACCAGGAATACCGGGTCTGCCTCAACCACCGTCTTCTACCGTTAATGGAGCCGGTGCTCTTAGCCCTTCTCCAGCCGGCGGTGTGAACTCCCTCAGTGGCACCCTACTCTCACTGCCCGGTGCTCCTCCTAATCCCTTTGCGCCACCGATTACTTCTGCAAGTGGTCCTAACGTCAGCACCACAACCCCCAATGCTGGTGCATTTCTCGGGGCACCCACCTCTACATCCCCCGGTTTTCCCAACTCCAATCTGGCCCAATCACAAAGCGCTATGGCTGCGGCAATGGCTGCGATGGCAGCGGGTCTGCAGACAAACAGTGCCGCCGCTTTTGGATTTCCAAACTCCCAGACGCCCAATTCATCTCCCGCAGGCCTTGCTGCCAACAGCCTGTTGCCAAACATGATGTCGCCTACCGCCCTCTCCGCACTGATGGGTGATAAGTCCATGGACGAGAAACAGGTTCGTTGTTTTGAGAGTTTTGACTACTAGTCGTCGCCACTATGGTCTGTGCCTTTGACAAGCAATTTTCCCGCCCAATATTTTATGCAACATAAGAGAGGCACTGGGTCTTTCCCCTCACCTATCCTCCAGCGGCCCTGTCTTGGTTTCCCCTTTGCATCGCCTTCGTATCTTCCTCCACCTCCCCCCGCCCCCATGATGCACGCGACACACGCAGGAAGCGTCCGGGGTGGAGAGATGCATGCGGGAGGCGTGTGTGCGTGTTCTAAAGCTAGTTCATTCCCTCTCCCCCCGTTCCTTCCACTCTCCCTCTCTCTCTCTCTCTACCTCGCCTCCACCCCGTCTAAAGTGATAGAGTCAATATAGCCGCCAGGGCATGACTACATCGGTCCTACCTCTCTTGCTAG
>NW_020170382.1:212408-244862 GCF_000524195.1 Echinococcus granulosus | reverse complement strand
CCCACCACGACCGCCAGCTACACCCCGGTAGCTTGTCTGGCGCTTCCTGCCGGGGTGGAGAGATGGTGGTGGTGGTCGCGGCGATGTGGGAAGGGCAAGGGGACCGTCAACACATCCACCTTCCCTGCATGGTTGGCGGGGGGAGGGGTGTTTCCACCCTTCGTTTGGGGTGGCCTAAGAGGGAGTGGGATGGTGGGGTACGCACGTACGTGCACACCGGTATGCACGAGCGCGCTGCTTGATGTCTGGCGCGTGCGTGTGTATGTGCTTGCGTGCACAGGCGTGTGCGTATGTGCAACCGTCAAGCACACGCCACCTTTAGGAGCCTCTTAAGTTTCTTCGTGCATCCACGCTCCTGGAGAGCGCATCACCTGTAAGAGCCTCGTGATTTTTGGACGGCGCTTTATGTGCCAACAGCGCAGAATCACCGCCCGCCCACTTCTGTCGCCTTGCCCCCACCGCCCCCCCCTCCTGCACTCACCTCCCCCTCACCCTACACACCCTCTGACGCTCACATCACCACCACCACCATCCGCTCTCCAGCCGAGGCTTGGTCATCCAATTTTTTATGTGCGCTTCTCTGTCACCGATGGACAAGCGCGCAGCTAACTTGGAAATCGCTTTTTGCGCGTGCTGGTACACGTCCATAATGCCTCTCACTCTCAATATTCTCTACGGGTTTATCATGGTCTCCTTTTGCCATCTCACCCAGTTGGTACATTCCCAACTTCAAATGTTGCGTCTATTGATCGTCTGTGCGAAATTCCTACGCCTTCTTACGAGTGCATCTGTTTACGAGTCCTCAAAGCACACACACCAGAATTTCACCCCCATATTTTAACAGAATTGTCTCTAATTTGTTTTTGCCTGTCGCGTCATTACTCTCTCTGCCTAAAAAGACCACATGATATTGCCATCGATACTTCCTAAAACCAGGGTATTTTCTGAATTGCTATGTCCGTCCATTTTTCTTTTCCAGCGAGCCGCAGCAGCAGCTGTCGCTGCAGCGATGACGGCGGCAGTGGCCCAACAACAATGCGGCGGGCTGACTGGGGTCGATCCCACCGCCATGATGGCGACCATCGCGAACATGTCGCAGTCCGCCCCCGGCGCAGGTTTCGATCTCTCACACACAGCCTGTGCCGCAGCTGCTGCAGCTGCCGCCGCGGCTGGCGTCCTTCCACCCCCTCCGCCAGCACCGGCCCCACCCCAACCACCCTCGTGTCTGCCTTCGGCACCAGCTCCCCTACCGGAGGTCCCTCCAACTGCGGCAGCAGTACCACCGATACCCCCTCTGCCCAGCTCTGCGGAACCACCCCGACTTCATTCTCCACAGGCGCTTGGTGCATCCAGTCCTACTCAGCCAGCTAGAGCCTCCTCTACTCTCGGTTTTGTGGACTCTAAACGTCGTCGGCTTGACAATGTGAGTTGTTGAGGCCTTCTGCAACTGCTCTCTCCCCGGAAACATTTCTTCTGTACTGGCTTTGAAATCCACCAACTCTTGGTGACTGGTGGTGTTGGATGTGCAATGGAGTAAAGAAATTTACTCAAGAATGTTTTCAATAAAACTGCCTCTTAGTAGTGGAAGGAGTGCTTGAATTGATTGTTAAGGTTACCTCAACGTTTGTTATCAGTCACAAAATATCCGATACGTCCCAAACAAATTGGTGGAATTTGAAGTAACAGCATCGGTGTCGATTGTGTAAGTATTGGACTCATAATCCTGGTATGAAAATCAACTGTAACAGTTTATTTTCTCCTCCAAGCCTGATTGGCAAACGTGATAACTTAGAAAACTCGAAAAATTGCACCTTCCTTTCTAAACATGAAACCGACCATCGAGTTAGGTTTTGATAGTGATGTTAAAGTCACGGGCGTTGTTCCATTGAATCTATCTGAGTTGTGATGATTCGACTTAGTCGACTAAGCGGCCAGTTGGTCGCTGTGCTTATGTGCGTGTGGATAACACAAAACCTTGCTTTTGCAGCCCCACCAGATGTAGGCGATTGTTTAGTTTTCGTAAGTATGAGTGTCTGAAAGGCAAACTTTGATGTACTTACACAAATGCATTCAAGGGGGAATGGAGGGAGGAAAAGGTGGAGCTAGAACCGCACAAGGTCAGCGACTAAATGCTGCGCGCATGTCTGTGTGTGCACCCCTGTTGTGGATACCCTTCCTCCCACCCACCACCTCCAGCCACCATCTTTCACAAAATGCAAATGTACACTTCGTGTCTGCGTGGCTGCGTGCGTGTTTGCGTGCACACGATAGATCACCAAGAAATTTTATCATCTAGTTAGCATTGCATACGAGTCGGGTCATAGAAGGGACTAACTAACTAACTCTAACCCCCTAAACTCAGGTTCTTCCTTCACGCAGTCGTAGTTTGTTGAGTTTTACCTACCACGTGCCCCCCGGATCTTCCCATCGACCATACCTTAGTTTTCCCTCTTTTTGATGTTTCCTAGGCCAAAGTGACCTGGATTTGTTCTACGTTACTGTTTTTTTCTTTTTGCCTTGTATTCTGGCAACAAACCGAATCTGCATGCACCATTAGTTACACTACACTTGCACACACGTAACTAACGAAAAGTCCTCTCTCCTGTTAAATAGAAGGTAATCACCCTCCCTTTTTTAGCAAAACGAAGAAGCTAAGAGTGATTCAGAACTCCTAAATGGTGCCAATCACATCAATCACAATGTCAAACGAGTAAGCTCGTTTTTTGCTTTCACTATTCCCGTATCTCCCCCCCCTCCCCACCACACCTGTGATGCGTTCAACAACACAGACTACCACCTTTCTGTTGTCTGTGTTTTCAGTCTACACCTCACTGTGTTTTTGTGTGTGTATGGGAACAGTTATTGTCGTACACACCCACCTTTTTATCTCCTTTCCACTTGAAGCTGTAGCATGCTGGCAACAGCACCACTCTGCGATCTTTTGTGTGTGAATGGGCCACTTTCATCCCAGGCAGACCTTAAACTATTCGAAATTTCTGTTTCTAGCTCTTATCATCAGAAGTTTACTGTCTCACACGCACAACACATCTGAAGCTCCAGTGTTGTCATGATTAGTGCACACAGTAATTCATGCTCTCAACGTTTGTATGTGTATGTGACATTATTTTAGACAATAAATGTGATCCATCACCCGTGTGATTACCACTTGCATATGCTGCCTCGTGTGGCTTTAATCTAGGCAACCATCCGCCTTCACCACCATCAGCAACAATAGTAACGGAGGCAACACAATAGTGAAAGGCTGTTTATGGCATTGGAAGAGACTTTGACTAAAACTTGCCTCTGCCCTCTATCCCACCCTTATGGATTTTTTATCCCTTGTCATTGTGGCACCACACGGCACCTTTGTCAATAGTTACTTCTGCATGGAATAGTAGTTGCCTTCGTGAACGTCTGACTCAAAGACCTTAACTACCAGCGTATAACGGACTAATTGTTCACCCCGGAATGGAGTTTAGACGGCATGATTGTCGGTGTGCGTGTACATCCATGTTTGTCACTAAGTTCCCACCTAATTCGCCCTTGTTTGTATTCCCCTCTCGCCTAGGACGTCGTGATGAACGGCACGGCAGCTGCAATTGGGCACAGTCCACATGAAAATGGCGGGGGCAGCACCAGCTGTGGTAACGACACGAAACTCGAGGTTAGTTAGGCACAAGCCCCTCATCCATAAAATATGGTTGCTAACCCCCCCCTCCTCTCAACTCACCATGACCCAATGTTGCCGACTCACATTCTCTCATTTACTGCTCAACCGTCTGTCAGAATGTTTCGTTCTCAACGGATAAGTCGTTCTACTACCTGATAATTTCTTGTGCGTGCGGCAGTAGCCTCCTGATTATTTCGTCAAGATGCAAGGCAGGTCAATTAAATCCGGCAAATTTATAGTGCGAGATCTCCACCTAATGGAGATAGAACGGGTGTGTGTGTGTGTGCAACCGAATAGCGGCTACGGTAGTGATGGGATTAATATTGATGAAGGCCATCTATAGGGAGGCACGCACACACACACTTGCACTGCTACAGCCCTGTCCAGGAAATTTCACACGCCTGTTGCGTCTTATGGGAATTGGAGGGATCTTCCTCATTTGAGCCTTTGATTTTATCAGCGGAATAGGGCCTCGACTCCAAACACTAACGCCATCGCCAACAGTAATGGAGAAAATCGGTCGCCCTTATCCCCCAGTGCTCTCAACCTCGGGACACCTTTCTTGTCAACGAATAATACTGCTGTCTCTCCTAAGCCCTCTACATCCGTCAACGCTCAGCTTCCTGTGACTTCGACTCCGATCGGTGAGTTTTCTCTCATGCTTCAAATCCTCTCTGGGGGAGGCAGCAACCCATTTAGTCGACGAACAGTCCGGGTGCGATTTGCTACGCTTGCCCCTCTCTAACCGTCACCCAAAAAAACCATTCTACCCCTATCCGTCTCTTCCTCCCTGTCTCACGTCTGACTCACTCCTGAAAATGGGAGGGAGAAAAGGGGAAAGGGGGTTACGCCACCACCCCATTTCTCGCCTCAATGGGCATATACACGCCTCCGACGCGCTTCGTGCGTCGGTGCGCAGTTGCGTGCATACGAAGGAAGGAACAGAGCTGTTTTTTCCTTCCTTTTTCTCTTCCTTGTAGCTCTCCTCTGTGCTATGCTATGCTCGGTTTTGCTCTACAACTGCTGCCGGTGCTACTATTACTGTGAGCTGCATTCCAGCTTATCATCCGCTTAGAGACAGTAAAAGTTGAAATGGCGACAACAAAGAGTTGACCTACATTTGTTAACTGCATTGATTACCCTTTGACTCGGTGAGGTGGTACATGTGTAACGTGAGAGAGCGACAAACTAGAAAAATGTTAAATTCTAGGATGTGCGTGCGCTTAGTCAGGTCATGCCAGCTTCTACCTCCGACGGTTTAACAGCTACGCGGGTGACATTCTCATCAAGGTGGAAAGTGGGGTGAGGTGCGGCGGTTCAGAGGGGTAGAACCTTCAGCCAAGAGATAGTGTGCGTATGTGCGTGTTTCCGTGGGAATTAACATCGCCAGGCCAGGATTCAAGGTGGGGTTTGTGTTCAGCCTTCTCTCCGACTTCTCGTAATTTCGGCTTATGTATGACCGTTCCACACACACACACACACACACACACACACACACACACACGTGTGTGTGTGCATGCATGTGTGTATGATCGGTGTTTATAGAACGGAGCGGTGCCTCACTCAAGGCACCAGTTTTCATCCATATAACCACACTTTTTCAAACACTTTTGTTGCCTTTTTTTAAGTCAACGTATGTGCGGGTGTTTACATCTTGTAGCTTTGAAAACGTCGAATGTTTTTTTTTACGAATTACGTACTGTTAGCTAAGTGGGGGGAAGCTCTCAAACCTGAATATAGTTATTAAGGAATGGTTTGTGTTGTTTTTTCCACCCATTTCTACTGCTGGAATAAACTGGGAGATTTTCTGTGTGCGTGCGTGCGTCTCGGATGTGTCTAAAGGAGAGAGATAGAGATAGAAAGCTTTGCCTCAAAATGTGTGTGTGTATAACCGCACTGGTGTGTATGTGTGTTAATGGTGCGCTTTCGTCCGTGCGTTTGTATGTGTGCGTGCGTGCCCACGGACGACCCAGTTCTGATGACAGTCGCACGCTACTTGTGTGCGTGCGTGGGTGTGCGCTGCATAGGCTGTGCCTAGGCCCCAAACCCACTACCTCACCCCGACCAGCCATCCATTCACTCATCCCTCTCCTCTCTTCCCCCTCCCCTTCCCCCACGTGCACACAGATGGATTCTGACACGACGAAGGGGGGAGCAGGGGGCAAGGGAGTTTTGATGGTGGTGGGGTTCAGAGTGTGGCGCAATAAAGAGAACGAGGGAGAGTGGGCGGGTAGATGGACAGACGAACGGGTTGGTGGGAAACCAGGAAGAGATGGGAGGGGTGATGCATGATGCTACGCGACTGTTTCTCCCCACTATGCGCACACCCACGGACGCGCGCCCGCTAGGTCGTTTTAGCTGATGCTACTACCGCTTCTCCTCCTCCTCCTGCCAGCAATGTTAGAAGTGGTGGTGTCCGAATAGACGAACAGCAGAACACAAATGTTACATACGGAAAGGCGGGCGGGTGAACAGAAATGGTAGAATGGTGGAGGTGGGAGTCAGAGAGATGTGCCAGCGCGGTTGGTCGGGTTATGTTTCCGTTTCCATATGCCGTCTTGATAGCCTCCCCTTCCTTACACTTCCCTCTTCCCATGTAATTCAGATCAGTAGCCCTGCCATTTTCACTTGACTTGAAGCTGTCTTGACTACCCTTTACACAAAAAACTGGGGAATCATTCCTATCCTAGCGATGTGCTTGGTCAAGAGGTGGTTTGTGCCTTAATGTGTGAGCACGTTTTGTTACGTGTCTTTGTGTGCCCCCAATCCTCCTCCCTACTCACTCAGACCACGATGACGGCGGCGACGAAACACGCTTAGGGAGGGGACTGATTATATCTCCAGTTCTCTCTCATCCCCTCCCCCAATCATCACGACATCACGTTTCGGCAGGCGAGTCTGAGTGCCCCCGAGGGAATAATTCGTCTCTCCGCCCCCTCCTCACTTCGCCCCTTGCAACTAGTCGGTCAGCCGTGACGGGTGGGGAGGGGCGGAGGAGTGGGTTCGGATTAACGCCACAGCCGCCACCACCACTACCACCGCTGGCTGAACACTGAGGCGTTCGTGCGTGCGTGCCTAGCCCATCTTTTGGATTGCCAATTATCATCACCCCAGCACATCGCCCTTCCCTTCCCTCTGGTGTGGTGATGAGAACCGCGTTGTTTCGGCTTTGCACACAGAACCCTGCTATAGGAAGAGGAGCTTTGCACTGTATTTTTAGAGATAGTTTATGATTTTTCTTTGTGTGAAACTGAATGGTGTGTTCTCGCCCCCTTTTATTGCACACTTTATTTCAGAAAATTGCATTTACTAATCAGGAAGCGTCCCTGGTGTATATTACTCGACTGATGCTCATTCATAATTACCTGTAGAGTAGCAAGGGGTAAGGGCTCCTCTCCTTTTTAAAGGCAATCTTGTTCACCTTTAATCGCTTTGATTTTAAAAGATTGCGAATGGCCTCACCTACTTGAGGGTTTTAAGTAGCGCTAAATGGAGTTTTTGTGTCCTTTTTTTCTCCAGATTGACCGTGTGTTATTTCACCACCCATAACAATTCTAATTAAGGTGCCGCATGCGTCCAAGTTTACAGTTCTTATCATGGCGCAACCGATGTCTTGGAAATTAGGCTTTTGAATTTGGATTACTGCCCGAGTAATCTCAAAAATCACACCTTTAGACACACTTAAAGCCTTGACAACTGGCTCACAGTGGGTCACCAACTATTGTCGTGCGTTATTTGTATATGCTCTAGAGGGGAAGAGCCTCTGCGAGGGTGTTTTAGGCTTGTCACTTCTCGTACCTTTGTTGTTTTAAACAGACTCACCAGTAGCATTCTTCTCTCATCTTTCATAACTGACATCGCCAGCCCAAACACTGAAGCACGGTTTATCAAGCCTTCATAATATGACACTTGTTTGGTGAAAAGTCTCAACACCAAGCGGCTACGTTATCCGGCATTATTTATCCATCCTAAAGGGGCAATCAAATAGCATTCTGATGCTTCTGGGCCATGTCTTATTCTGTCCCACAGGTGAAGCTGTACCATCGCTGGCATCAGTGACGCCAATCCCTCCCTTCCTAGCAGGAGCAACTCCAACCACGCCGAGCCTCCCCACTCCGATGACGCCCTTCCCAGGGGGTCCACCCCCACCGCCGGGTCTCCCCGGTCTCATGACCTCTACACCCACTCATCCTTCTCTCCTCTCCCGGTTTCCCGGTCCTCTTCCTCCTGGTGCCGCTGCTCCTCCACCCCCTTCTAACTTTCTGAGACCGCCTGGGGCTTCTCCCGGATCCATTTCATCGGTACGCATTAATTCCACACTTTCCTGTCGCCATAGAGGGAATTTCTAGGCTATTTAGGTGTGCATTTTCAATTCTCAAATTAGGCCGGGAAGTGTCGGACAGGTCATGGTTTTATTGTGTTGACTTTTGTTTCACTCCATTTCGGTAATGTTCTAGATAGCCATATCCTGGTTTATAGCTCTATTCCTGTTGCCCTTTTGCTGCTAATTTCTCGCTTGCACGTCAAATCAGATATTTTTGTTTTAATTGTAAAATTTTAGATCCCATTTGATGGGAGTTTCCGAACTTCTACACTAGCCGTCGGACGAACGTAAGTTATCTTTTAATGCCTTCATCGATCTAAGCTTGTTTGGAGATATGCACTATCTTAAAGCATATGACAATCTCACTGCTACTTTCGCTATTTCTTTCTCGTGGAAGAGTGGATCACGCTAAGGGATACATAGAGGATGGGAAGAGGAAGAGGAGAAATAAAAACTGATCGCTAGGGAAGCGGTAGGGAGAAAGAGTGGGAGATAGAGGACAAATTGACTTGGAGCGGCTAAAAAAGAGAGTAGGAGAGGGTTGGGCGCACCGGAAGAGGGAAGAACTTAAAAGGGGTGGGGGAAGAGAAAAGCCCACTCACGCACGCAGGCAGGCGCGTCTCCACCCCGTGTCCGCGCCTTCTTTGTTCTCCTAAAGTGGGGTTTTTCTTGTGTGTGCGTGCGCAGAAGCACACGTGCTGACTGCGAGTGGAAAAGTGAGACAAGGGTGGTGGTGGAAGCGAAAGGGAAAGAGGAGGCAGTTTGGAGAGGTCTTTTCTCTCCCTGCATACACGCATGCGTTGCTCAACGTTTATCCCTCTCCTTCCCGCCCTCTCTTTGCCACAATATCGCTTGCCACCTCATCTCCTCTTTTTTACGACCTCGGCCGCTCAATCGTTTGCGTGTTGCAGGGAGGCAGGCAAAAGAGAGAGTTAGCTCCAATGAGGATTTCTAGGGTGGGAATAATCATTTCTCGCATTTAAGGAGTTACAGTCTTCTTTAACCCTAGTTTTCTTATGAGACAATGACTTACCCTTGAGGACATACAAGTCTAGAAATGAATTTAATACATTTAACACAAGAAGAACTAGAGGTGGTTACAAGCGTAGGCAGTATGGCTAACACAGTAGAGGCTGAATGTAACATGTAGTAAATGTGGAAAAAAAGTGCTGAATCACAGCCACGTTGACAAATTTCCCTGGGCCTACAAAAGATGCGTGCTATCTAAAGCCACCATCTCTCCTCCACCTCCCGCTTCGCATATTGCCAAACACACACATTAATGTGCCCACGTAGCCCTGGTCCCCTGCAAGCATCCGGTCAAAGGAAGATCTGTCCACAGCACACACAGAGGCAAGCCATATAGGCGTTCCACGCTTTTCCCCCTCATTCTCTTCTGCCCGCTTGCTCTCCCGTGCTCGGAGGGCTATTTACCTACCCGTCCCGTCCGTCCTAGGTCGTGGTTTGAAGTAGGGAGGTGGGGGAGAGGCGAGGGGGATGATGCGTGTGTGTGTGAGAGGGGACAGACGAAAATCCGCAGTAGAAAACACGGCTATAAATAAACAATCAAGCGAGAATAATTTGTACGAGGATCTGTCCAACCCTTCAATTAGACGGAGTCTTCTGATGACCAAGGGCGACCGAAAGGTATCGTGACCTCAGATGGTAGTTTAGCCACTCGGAAGAAATCCATGGTGCACAAAGGGAGGTACAACGAAGGTGGATTACTGATAATAGCACTTCTAATTGTCACTACCGCTGGTACCGTTGTGGTAGTCGGTTGCTTTAAATCGTGTCGCAGATAGGTTTGGTTTGGGACGTCGTGGGGTCGTCTTGGTCTGCGGACAATTGCATCTAGTTTTTCAGTGGCGTACCTAAATGGAACGCATCTTTTGGTGGTTGATTCTTCTCTGAGACTAGCACCGAACGTGATATCGATGGGATTCGTTCAAACAGTATCATATTGCTTAGTAAAAGATTCTATTGTAGATTTTAGTGATTTTGAAAAAGCCATCGAAGTGTGATGTTGAAATGTAGTCGACACAAATTCTACCATCTTTAGAAGAGGATTATTGTATCTTCCTCGAAGAGTAAAGTACTGTCCGAGTACAAATTGGAGTTTTTGCATCCGACGTTCTTTGTCTCAACCATAATAAGTCGCGTTGCTGTATAAAGTGGTTTTGCTGTCCTACGAGACCGTACTAACGCGCTTCTTTGTATCACTCATTAAGGCCAACATTAATTCATATTTCTACCTCATCGGATTTAGTTTGCCTATTCCAAAATAGGGCTTTTGTCTCATTTTGAGCGGACATCTTCCAGTACTCTGCACCTTTTTTACACACCCGTGCAATTCGAAGAACGAGGAGAGGAAAGAAGACACTAGAGGGACAAATGGAGTGGCTAGAGCCGAGTTGGCTTGACACATGAATAAGTAAACAGTTTCTTTCCATCTTTGTGTCTGTAAATTATTAACGAATGAGTCAGAGGAAGGGGGAAGGGAAGGGAGAGGGAGGCCCATATGCGTGCTTCCTAGCTCAACTCTACCTTAGGTGGGAGAGTTTGGGATTATTTTCTTCCGAGACCTTCCACCGGGGATGTGATGCGGTTTGGTTGTGTGAACACGAAAGGCGGAGGAGGCGTAATAACGCAACCCAAACCCGGCAACAAATGTGGAGACTTAAGAGTCACGGCCAGGAGTTAGGCTTAAGGCCACGGTTACTGGTGCTGATGACGGCGGTGATGGTGAGTGGGCGCGGGTGGGTGTCACCCCATCACCTCTCCCTTTACTCTTCCTTTTCTCTGCTTCCCCTTACCTCCACCCCAGGGGAATAAAAGCAGCTGGCGGCGGCAGTAGCAGCAGTGTGCGTGCGCTCATTCCCAGCAGTGATAGACAGGAGATTACATCACGCAGTGCGGGCGCGTGCATCCCACCCACTCACTCCACCTCTCTCCCCGCCACTGCAGCGCTGTGCAGTGTAGCAAGCCTTTTCTGCAACGGTGTTACTCCTGCTGCTGCAGAAGACGCCCCTCTTCTACCATGCCTCTGCTTCTTTCTGATGGAATGAGGGGGGCGAGGGGAGTGATGGACTGGGTTGGGCTGGGCGAGGCTGGAAAAAGGAGAGTGGTGGTGTGCGTACGTGTGTACACACACGTACCCCTCTGTATGGCGAAGCAATTTAAACATGCCTCTCTCCTACCTCTCGCCCACTAGCCACGCCGTCTGGCAGTGGTGGTGGTGGTAAATCAATTCTCTCTCCGTCTTGCTAGAAGCCAGTTCTCCATTTCTCCCTCTATGCATTTGAAAGGGAATGGTGAAGGCGGCACCTCGTTTTTGGCATTTTGTAAACAATCAAAGATCTTTTTTCACTTCACCTCATTTCTGGAAGCCAGGTCAATCCTCCCCTATATGCGGAGCTTTTGTTTATTTCTGTTCTTGCTTCTAGGACGTACTCGTACGTCTATATGGAGGGCCAACCACCTGCACCCATCACTATGCCCCCAGAAGTCTGCTCAGGTCCGGGCATTCCACATTCTACGAAGGTCATCCAGACCATTGAACACGGTGAGGTTGTCTGCGCGGTAATGATAAACAGCTCTACCCGGCACATCTACACCGGTGGCAAGGGCACTGTGAAGTTGTGGGATCTGGCTGCAGCCACCGCTGAACGCGCTCCAACCGTATCGAAGAGCCCCCTCGCTACTATGGACTGTCTCCAGGGTGGAAACTACATTCGATCGATTAAAATGGGCCAGGTTTGTTACCTTTTGCAGTTTAAAAACGATTTTACCTAGATGATAATAATATCAACCTTTTTATTGTAGGAGGGAAATCTGCTGGTTGTCGGTGGAGAAGCCAATGTAGTGAGTATTTGGGACATGGGGGGCCTAACACCACGACCAAAAGGAGAAATAGATATTGGCGTGCAGGCATGCTATGCTGTGGCGGTTTCCAATGACAGCAAGCTCTGCTACTTTTGCCAGTCAGATGGTGTGATTTCAGTGTGGGATCTGCACAACCAGAGCCAGATTCGACGATTGCAGGGCCACGGAGATGGTGCGTCATGCGTGGATTTGAGCGCGACCTGCGCTCAACTCTGGACGGGTGGATTGGACAAGACAGTGCGCAATTGGGACATCCGTGAGATGCATCGCCAAATAGCGCAGTTCAACTTCAACTCCCAGATCTTTTCTCTGGCCAAATCACCGACGGAAGAGTGGGTGGCCGCAGGTATGGAGTCGGACGAGATTGAACTGTTTGCACCGGGCCGGATGGATCGGTACCAGCTACGGATGCACGAGAGCTGCGTGCTATCATTGAAGTTCGCCCATTCGGGCGTTTGGTTCGCCTCCACTGGCAAGGACTCCTGGCTCAATGCCTGGCGACCTCCATGGGGTGCTAACTTGTTCAGGGTGAAGGAGAGCCTCTCTGTACTGAGCTGCGATATATCGGCGGATGATCGGCATTTAGTCACGGGTAGTGGCGATAGGAGAGCTTCTATATACGAAATCAACTACTGAATAGCGTCTATCCCCTACTCCCTCTCCCAATCCTTACATCCCACTTGTACAGACGACTCTGCGGTCACTTCGATTTCATCCATCTGTCATCACTCCCCCTTGTATACATCCATACACATGCACACATAATCTGCTTTATTGAGTCCCCATCATTACTGGACATTTTAAACCGTATACACAAGCATATACATATGTATTCTTATAGTAAACTGTGTGCGTTATTAGTAGCAACGTTCACACACACATATGTTGCATCAAATATTTCCAGTCGTTTTTGAATAAATTTTAAGAATCTAATCCTCCGTTGTTGTTGTCATACCGATAGAACCTCTGATATGGGGACTGGGGGGTGGTTTTGAATTTTATCTGCACGTATTATCTCGGAATCTACCAGAGAGGAATTGGAGAGACGTATAGTTACGCGGGTCGCTAGTCTTCGCCGTGACTGGGCCAATTTGGCGGGAAGCATGGTCACTTCCGTGAGTTTTGTTGGAACTTGGTTCGGATTTGGTGGACCAAGACTCATCGTAGATATCAGCTCCCCTGTCTATGATTTCATTTGGCTTTAAGATTACTTGGAATTCCAACCGAAACTTGCCCGGCGTTGCAATCTGTCCAGTTTTCACTTGGCCTTGACTGAAATGCAGTCGGAGGATTATTTGCGGAGGTGGCACGCACCCTCACTAATCGAAGATCGACTCAGAAAGCAGGTATTCACTGGGTAATAAAATATGATATCTTCATAGTGAAAAATTCATACAACCGAAATTGGAAGTGAGACCAGATACCCCAGGCGCAACCAGATACCCGAGATGAAACACAACCCTGAGAAATCTTCGCCATCTCTAGGTACACAGGTTCCTGGTTTCCAAAATTAATTAAATAATTGTAACAAGACTGTCCGATCAGCCACGCAATTTGTACAACAGAACTACGCGCTGATAGGATAGGGATTTTATAATAAAAGCCAATGAATATGGCACAGGAGAGGGGTGGTGGTATACAGGGCATGATTTGTCACTTTTTTGCCCGATTTCGACCTTTTCGAAACGAACCCGCGTCTGAAAATTCACCGCCTTTGCTGCCACCGCCGTAGCCATGGCCTGAGGCAGACTTGTTACCGGCGTGTTTCCTTGGAACGCCCACCAGTGGATGCACCTAGCAAGTGAAGAGTGTGGTGAATATCACTCAACTACTGAAATGACGAATAGTAGCATGCGCTTTATCCAACCTCATCTACGGGTGCATCGGGCAGATCGATGGTGTAGGTTTGAGAAGGCTGAGACGGCGCGGCCTTTTCGGACATTTTCGAGCGTTTTGAGGTGGTGGGGGAGGCCCCAGAGGGCTTTTGTACTTCCGCCGGGATAGATGACTGCTCCTCACCACCGGACAGTTCGTCGGGATTATCGACTTCCGGGGAAATTGAAAGGAACATTAGAATGTCATCAGGCTCCCGCTCTTCGTCACTAAACCGCAATTAAGTGCAAGTGATTTCCAACACCGTTGGATTAATGAATATTGCTGTATCTAACAATGATAAAGAACTTCGAAACAGTAGCTACAGAATTGAAGGAACACAATTCGAAAGAAATGGACCAACCTGCTCAGTAAGGCCGCAACTGGTTCAACCGTTTCAACGTCCACTATAATGTCCTGTTCAACGTCATCTGATGAAGCAAAAAAGGACCAAATCACTGGTGAGAATGAAGAACGCACTTAATTGAGGAAGCTATTCAAGAAGGAAATCGGTGTAAAATACGAGCAGAATCTCGAGTAGTGGTAAACTCAACCTAAAAAACGGATTTAAATGCGTCAAGAATGACTTCAGCTAAAAGTTTGGGACATTAAAAAATAACCCGCAACAAGATTCACCCGGTTTTTCATCTTCAACCTTATCCTCGTCCTCTAAGTCGAATTCGGACTCGCGTTCCTCGTATTCTACATTTTCGTCCAGCTCTTTAAAGTCAGGTGCGAAAGCGGACCAGTTTTGCTAAAACAGAGAAGCCCTGTGAAGGCACCAGTCTCCGTGGTTATGCCTCACCTTAAAGAATGCTCTCTTCAAATTCAATGCATAAATATGCACCAAAAATGCCCCCAAATGGTATAGTGCTTCAATACTCGTGTAATCACGAAGTATGGGAAATGTCTGGACAACTTCATCAAATTTGATAGCATAATCTTGAAGGTACTTACTTCATGATAAAGGTTGTAATTGGTTTAATCCTTACATAATCGTGAAAACACACCTAAGACGACCGCTACATGAGAGAACTCCACCAGTGCAGATTCAAGGTATGCAGTGCACTTCGAAAGTGCCATAAGAATATTATCACACTTGAACGGAGTTGGAGCTATTTAGGTGAGCCTGCGCATGTACTGGGGAGGGCTTTTGGTGTTAGGAATTGCTGATATCAGGCGTTAGGGGAATGGGAGAAGAGATCGCCAGACTATCCTTGAACAACCGACAAAGACATCATAACCACGAAAAATGATAGGGATAAGGCAAATCCAACCAATTGAAAATAAGCTGAGTGAGAACGTTGACAAATTTCCACTTACCACTTGCGTCTGTGCCCAAATCGAGATCTGCTCCTTGGTGATGGAGTTGGAGACAGAGATGATGATCGGACGCAGGGGATGCCAGACCACGTCCAGCAATGTCTCACCTTTCTGACCATGAAGAATCTTGAAAAGGGTACCGCTAGCCCGCTCCCAAATGTAGATGGAGTGCTGTTTCATTGAGCCCGCACAGACAAATTCCCCATCTCCGGAGAAGCAGCACTTGCGCCAGTGACTCCTATAGGCACGAGAAGGTAGTGGGTGAGGAAATATATGTTAACAATATTCGACGAAGTGGAGAAGAAATTAGTGGCGAGACGACTAAAGGTTTGAAGACTCACCCGGTAACAAGATCGCGGAGTTTTTGAAGGGGCTCAGGCTCAGAAGACTCCAGAGCATCGGAGCAGTTGTATATGCGAATGAAACGATCAGCACAATTCAAAAGGAAGAAACTAAGGGAGAAGACGAAATAAAGATGTGAGGAAGTGAGAGAGGTTTTCTGGGAGAAGGAAACTATTGGTGCAGCAACCTACTCCCCACGTCGTGCAAATTCAATTGACTTTATGGCTGCATTAGTAGCCGTAGAGATCGAACGGAACTGGTTCACTACTTTCAATGTCTTAGTGTCGTAGATACAGACCTAAAAAATTGAAATCAGAAGGGTCAATAGTAGGTGGCTTGACTCGGTTACCAAATATCAGCGTCTTGTAAAATAAGTCACTGAAAGTAATTACTTCAGTTCAATGATCTTTGGTTAGAATTAGTTACTGGAGATCAGTGCTAACTAATAAGATAAAACGATGTGGTGAGAGGTATGCAGATATCAGCCAAATTATGGGAAATAAAATAACCTATACATAACACAAAAAACTGCTCACGCCACAGTGGTCAGACTTGGAAAATGGACCGTCTGACTAAAGGCACCTACTTCATATTGAATGACCGACCCAACAAGAGGTGCGATCAAATTGAATGGTATCTCATTCGAATGTGAAACAGCTAGACTTACTTTGCCCCTCGAGTTTCCTGTATAAATATGCGTCCCGCGGCGATCGTAAGAGGCGACAACACTAGGATCATTCTAAAAACCACAAAATAGGAAAAAATAAACAATAATTTCCCCTGAGAAGTTTTATGTAGCAATGTACACTTAAAAGGTCAAAACTAGAAATAGCGGTCAGGGTGAAGCAAAAGGTTACCTTCCTAGTGGCAATGACCAAATCGACCTGACATATAACCGAGAGAAGGCTATAACTCAAAATAAATACTTCAGGAAGACACATAAAAGGCAGAACACTACCTCTTCCTCCTGCTTGAGAATGATGGGTTTTCCGGTGATAACGTCAGTCAGAACAGGCGGATGCCGAAGTGGGCAGACAAGAATTTCGGCGGGATTTCGTGGGTTAAATTGCACCTTCATGACAGGACAAGGAAACGTGAAAATACGCTCACAGTCTCCCGTCACGATATTCCAAATGGAGACGGTGTTGTCAGTGGAGGCGCTCAACAATTGACGGCTGTTCCGACTCCAGCTAATAACACAAATAAGTAGACCCTTCTTTCAAAATGGAAATTTAATTCTTTAGCGATGTATATTACCTTATCGAGCAAACTGGATGCGAATGGGCCACAATGATTTTTGCAATTCGACGAGTGACGAAATCCCAGATTTCAATACGGCCATCGTTGCATCCGACAGCCACCAAGCTACCGGGTCGATTAAACTGAATTGTAACAACAAAAGTAGCACATCCTCCTGACTCGTCCTTTTTAATCCTTTCAAGATGACCATCAGCGGCCTCCGGGTAATTTTGATGAAATGCTTCTACATGCATGGTAAAGGATATTGTGATTAGAGACGCAACAAAAGACTTATTAATATTATCAAGGATAAGAGCAAGATACTTGGAAAACTAAGCGATATGGGGGAGTAGAGTGCAGGTATGTGGCCTAACAGGGACGTACCTAAAAGTTCAAGATTCATCCCGAACACGATTTTGTGGGATTTCACGGTTTAAGATAGCCGCATTTTATAAGGACGGATGAAACACATAAAAATTAATTGATATTCCTTAGCAAATTCTTGTTACAAATTGAACTTTAATGAATCTTCTTGCACAGCAGAATGTTTGTGCTTATTTTTGTCTTAGTTTCATTTGTCCAAATCCAATGCATGAGATAACATTCCCCAAATTCGAGTAAGCTAATGTAGTTAATAAATATGATTTAACGGTCAAAATTTATGACGAATTTTGATGCAAACTCTGCCAATTCGTTGACTCGACAACTTTTTGTCACATTGTCAATAGACTTCAGTAATACAGAAAACTACTGGCCATTTCTAATCATTTGTTTTGGTGATTGTTATAGTCGTTCATCGTGATTAGTCAGTTGATGTATCAGCAATTTATTGCAGTCACTTATATCAGTTATGTGTTAAATTACCCACCGTGGTGTTTTTTTAATTCCTTTGATAACAGTATCTATGCTGGCATGGCTATTTACCCCATACGGATATTTAGATTGGTCACAAATCACCTAATACCGACTCAAAATCAGTATGCACAGGTGGCATTAAAACATACAAGATAACTAAGCTCTTCGCTACAAATGTTAACCATTGGAAATAGTTTTTAAGTTAGATGGGAGGACGCATGCTTTGCGTTTTTGGATCTGCCATTCCTCGGTAGTTTTCATTCAGTGACAAGAGCCAGATCTTTATACACTTTTCTTTATAGTTGGTAGGTTGATCGCTGTCTATGAGCGTAAGTGAGGGCGCTCTAGTCTCCTCAAACTTAACTTCCAGGCTGCGGCATGGCCTTCTGACCATATCAGTAGACTCCCACCTCCTCTCTACGGTAGTAATGAAGCTTTCAGAGATCTCTCTGAAGTCAAAAAACTACACAATACTAGGCAAAAGACGTGGTATGGACGTACAGAATGACTGAGGATCTACTGGCACAACCTAGAGGCCAAACCGCCCGGCGCAGGCGCAATGGTAGAGCCCCTAAGGGGTACGTTACCAAAACGGAGTGTTAAACAAACAAGTAACCCATTATAGTATTATATGCAAATCCAGGGAAGACTCAGGTGCAGCCTATGGATGCATCTATTTAATTTATACGACTCTGTCCACCCAAGAGTAGAGCCGCAAGATGGAAAAAGGTGGTTTTCCAAATGCGAAAAAACAATTATACTAAGTGGATTGATGTATGCAAAGTTTCCACAGGTAATTCGACAGTGTTGCTGTTCCTGGGACATTTAATAACAGATGGCGTACAGATGAAGGGAGAACATTATACTACTGCAAAATCAATGGTAGAAGGGTTCCTATTAGATTACAAGTGGCTTTAGAAATCCTCAGTTTTACTACATGAAATTTGTTACTCATTAAGACACTGATCTTGTAAACAAAGAAGATAGAAATATAGCAAATTCTGCAAATAACGAATGATTTTATTGGCTTTTCATTCATGTTTCCCTTGGTTATAACCATACATTTAGGATTAATAATGACCCTAGTAATTATAATCCCCTCTAATTTAATCTCATCAAAAGATTTCTTGTTGATTTCCAAATTTTACAGTCGACTGTAAATGGATGATGTTTGGTTTAGTGTTTGGTGCTACTTTGAGGATCCATCCAAATGGGGAATTGAAATAATGGTCTGAAGAAGAAAGATTTCTTATCTATCTGCTGGAGTTCCAGGGATTTTTCGGGGTTAACAAATGAAGACCTTTCAATGCTCCTAATATGAGTCGATCAGTTTTTCTCCACAACTATGTTTCATTCAACATTCGCTATACCTAATACAAACGTTCAGTTGAGTGCTGAGACTAGATAAAATTATACCTGAAATTGAGTAGATTGAAATATCTAGTATCCTAATCCCATTCTTTTTGCTATGAGCTAAAAATTCTTTCCTACCTGCCCATCTTACTAATTCTTCTTTAGTTTCGAGAGCCCAGGTACCGTTAAGCTGCACGACAATTAAGACCAAAATTTGTGATTTAAAATGGTGGTAGGAGTCAGGTCTTCCACCATCAGCGTATCACGATTCGCCATAAAGTCACCTAAAAACAAACCAAAGGCCCTTTTGAAGAGCGTTCCCCTGCCTGATAAGGTGCACACAAGGGAGGTACCTAGTGCCAATGAACGGTAACTTGTCAAAGTGGGAAACTCACCTTTTAACATCTGCCCCTTCCCCACTCCTGCTCTCCCTCCTTCCCCACCCCGCCTATCCCTGCCTCCCTCCCGTCCATTCCATTCCATTCCAATGACAATTAGAGCCCCCATACTTTTGGTGTCTGTAATAACAACACCCACCAGTACCGCAGTAGAGAGGAAGAGATGGATGGAGTGGGATGGGGTCCAGGAGTTGTAATTATCCCCAACGGCTTCTTGTGCGTGCTCTCTCTCTTGCTCCCTTACTTCTGCCCATAAATCACCCTTTAGGACTGTATCATTATCAAGTATTAGCTCATTCATTCATCCTCTCTCACTCTCCACCTCTCTTTTGTACGCCCTAGTGAAACTATAATACACTTGGAGGCATGAATATTTTAACTGCTTGGACTCCCCTTGTCGTATATCATTGCCTCCAACACATTAGACCCCTCCCCTAGACACGCGTGCTGTGAGCTTTTCAGGGCAATGCCTTTGAGCTAGATTAAGTGGCAAAATCAGGCCTTCCTCACTTCCAAGTTATTTGGCAAGTCAGAAAATTTCCTTTCTAAGATCTTCATTAGCTTCATTGGTATCGCCAAATAAGAGGCCACAGGAAACTGCCTCGATTTCCAGATGAAGCAGACTCAGTAGGTAGGCCTATTCGTAATTCAAGGGGGGTAAGTTAGTAGTTTGAAGCAATGTACAGCAGCGCCAGGAGTTGCCTCGAAAGAGGGCGCAAGGTACCATTCTTCTCTGAGTAATAACCATCCCCAAGGCAGGAACGGAGACAAAATAATGAGTTTGCACAGTGGGGATACTGTTGTAGACCTCATTTGCGTCAATACATGCTGATTATTTAGTTGAAAATTCCTGAATGTCGTGCTCTCTACAAGACAGTCTGAATCAGGAGGGCTTCGTTAAGGAAGTAATGTGATAGGCTTGATGAAATTCTACAGCAAGTAGATTCCATGCTGTCAATCGCCATAGGGAAGTGCATTCACCATTTGGCAGCCTGAGCAAAGGCATATTGTATCATTTTTCTTCTTAATTTACTGTTTTATATCTGGCCTCGCCTCACTGCTGGTCATTATAATGACCTCGGGAGTAAAGAGATTGTCCAAAGTCAGATTGCATTCAATGGCCATTACATCGGGAGTCTCCAAAGATTGAAAAATTCACAGAAGACGCTTTCCTTCTGTGACGTTTAGCTATAGTATCCAGGCCGATAAATTAGGATTTTCATTTAATTAGGTGGGGTTGGCTGATTGCTTTCACCTCTGAAAGCGAAACAAGGGATATCACTGTGGAAGAAGGTTCGTTATTAGGGTACAAAATGGCCTGGTGGGGATGTCAAGACATCAGTTGGGTGACTGAGCCAGAGAAGTTAAGTTAAAGTACAATTTGAGTGTAAGTTCTGACTGAAAGCTCACTTTGGCATTGGCCGTATTCTCGCACACCCCTATACGCACATACTCTCTCACACACACATGGAAGTGACGTAACTTCAAAGGTGTTCGGAGTGCCGTATAATGGGAAGTACCACTCTTCGCAGTCGAATAATCCAACAACAGAGGAGCTGATACTAAAAAATTTGCGGGAGTAAAGTAACACATATGAAGAGTTGACTCCTATTTAACGTGCATTTAACAATGCTGTACAACAAGGTAATTTTGATCAACACATTTGCCGTTAGCGTCACATATTTTTGAGGATATTATTTTGTTTAGTTTTAAATTATGCTGTTAAGAATAAATAAGTATCTTCTCAAGACTGTGCCGACCGACTTTCTATTGAGGCGCCGTCAGCGAATTTGTTACCTCACGATGGCATTGCAACTGATATCGGAAGTCTCAAACGCTGAGATTTTAATTGTCTCAAAAAGCTCTGACTTAGCATTTAGTTCAAAATAAGCCCTTGTTTATTGGTAGATTTTGGTCTTCTGATCAAACTACTATATGTTGGAACTTCTCAACTGCTACTGTTTCGGGGGCTTAGCTTTAAAGCTATCAAAATCTATTGCTGACTTTCTTACCGACTTTCGCGTTAAAAACAGTCCAGACTCACGTTGCATCACGAAAATAGAGCTATTATCTTGGATGGTCAAATACTTTTTTATCCTGACTCATTTTCCATAGATAAGTAGTCTTTCGGGCAATAAATACGACAAACTAATGATGTACTTTAAAATGTCGAATAACAGCACCGACAAATAAATTTTCCTTAGAAAAATGCAGAACATGACAAAATAAACCAATTAGGAAATATGCAACTCCTTCAAACATTCGGAGTTAAATTGTTTAAATTGATAGAAGTGTTCGTTGTAATTGTAAAAAATCAGGAAATTTAACTTTTCTGGTTGGACTTGCTTTTGCAAGCGTTTGTTTATCCGCAAAAGATGCTTCAGATTCATGCTAAATTACAAAAGCAAACCACTTTTTAGATAGCGAAAATCCCTTTGTTTTTACTTAATTTCGGAGTACGGATATTTTAGTTAGCTAACATGTCACACTTCAGCAGCCATGAGTGGATTTTCAAAATAAAGGAGTGCAGCAAAGTGAGCTAATTAGGAAGTATGCGGCTCCTTCAAACATATCTGCCTCGGTCGCGTGTAAAGAGCGATTCTTTAAACTGGATGAAAGCGCTTTTTGTGATTACAAACAAGGTAAGGAACTCGTCTCACACATCATTTACTATCAACCAAATGTACAAAACACTCAGGACCTATACAAGTTCACATAACTACATAGATTTCCTTACGTAGGTGAATTCCCTTTCAGCTTTACCTAATTTCGATTTACCGGAATTCAGCAGCAAGCATAGGTTGCCGAAGGAGAAGCATAAAAGCAGCAAGGTTTGTCAATCAGGTACTATGCGACCCCCTCAAGTATATTCGTCTCGCCTACATTTGAAGTCAAATTGTTTAAATGGGTGGAAGCATCCGTTACAATTTTAAACGGGTTTCCGAATTTTACTCTTTAATCCAAAGTTTTTTCGTACGCTTTTTTTAATCCCCAAAATAGAACCTGGTTTCAACAAATTGCACCATTTTCAATTTACCGACACGGAACCTGACATTCTCAACCATCAACTGTTGTTCGACTTCCCACTTGATAAACCATAGGATGCAATTTTAAATGTGCCTATACGACTCGTGCGAGGCGATTTGAAGTAGCGAGATCCGCTGGGCGACAGTAGTGGGTGAGGGCGTGTTTTACAGCTCCAAACATCGAACTAGTCAATGGACGGTATGTGTGAACGGACAGAGAGATTAATTACAGAATCCACGTTTCTACTGAAGAGGATATGAATGATTCATCAGGCGATTCGTGACGTAGACTCCTGTTTACAAATTTAGACGGCATTAGTAAGAACTTTTTAAGGCATTATAGTTCGTGCCTAGACACAAGTCTGTAAAGAGGCTTCTAATTTAAACTAGTAGCCGCCAGTTCTAAGGCTCAGAAGGTGGTCCAGTCGGACATCAGTCGATGGAAGTATTATTATCGAAGCTTAATAATACCCTTCCCGTATTTTTGTCCCGACTTTTAGCTGCTCCTTTGAGAATAACTAATGACATGAACCTTTGCTTAATAAAGGTTGAACACAAAGGCCATTTCCTCATGTGGGTCACTCAGCAAACAGTATGAAGTGGAGAGAACCCGTTGATGCTCTGCACCTTCCTCCATCCCTTTCCTTTCTCAATTGATGTGAAGATAAACCAGTCGTTACACTACTTATGAGGCTAAACATGACTAAAATGTTCTCAACGCGTCCATCTTCAGGCATACCACTAAATAGAGGACTGGAATTCTCCATGAATATTAAGAACTATTATTATTATATGATTATGTTGTATTAATATATTATGTTGCTTTTTTAACGCCATTAAATTAGAGGGAAGAGGCTGTGAGATCAAATAGACTAACAAGTCGTAACTGTTAGACTGACTCTCAAATGCAGTTTATATTTGTTGTAGTCAACGGACATGCGTTTATGTCAAGGTTAAAATCTCCGCCAGCCAAATTCAGTACCAAAAGCATAAAAAAGTTTTATAGTTTTTTTTGTGCAACTTGAGTTGCATCGTTAATCGCAGATATAACAAGCCTTAAAAGTGGTTTAAAATTACTGGTGTTTTTCAAAAAAGTGTATAAGACTCATTTTCTACTTGATGTAGGAAAGCAGGTCGTTTCAACACAAGATTAGATTATTTAGGAAAGAAGTCCTATAATCAGACTTGAGCGTATACAGCCTCGGTTTTTTTCAATCAACACATCCTTGAGTTACTCCCTTACCCCAGAGCCCAGTGAAAAAGTGAGCTTTAAGACGCACTACAGTTCTAACATCTTTGACAGGTCTCTTTGTGTCCACATTCCCTCCCCTACCTCACACACCACTCTGACAACCACCCATTATCCACACACACACGCAAATACACGTGAGAAGGGTTGTGATAATTAAAAAGAACGAGTTATTTATACGTGTACACGCGTAGGGGAAATTGTTCCCCCTCTTCCCCACCTACGTTTCTCCTTCTTTTCAAGAAAAGCATGCTTATGAACTGCACGAAGAGGTGGGGAGAGGGTGAGAGAGTGAGAATTTGACAGTTTCACCGACTCAATTGCTACCTCCCTCGCTGTCTTAGTTACCACAAAGTCTGTTCATAAGGTGTAAAATGCTCCTCTGAAAAGCGAGTTAGTTGCGAGGAGGGCGGAGGGGGATTGATATTTGGTGCTCACTCCCCTTCAATTAATCCCGCTTTCTGCACTAGCGCATTTGAGGAGAGGACTAGAGGGTGTGAGGTAAGGGGATTAGAAATTTTGCGCAGTTTGCTTCAAGTCACTGCTTGAACTACTGAAGGCAGTCTTTTTTAAATACACCGATCGGAGTGGATAAGCAAAATTGAGGTTCATTTTTAATCCCAATGCTACATTGGCTATCATGATACAATTAGGAGCATCCATCTTCCACTGCAAAACTTTCGGCTTGAGGATGGATCGTAGCGGTACCACCATTTCTTACGCATGGATGGAAAGACATAAATAACCCAGTTCGCGCTTTCAACTGCATCACTGCCTCTGCCTTCCCTCACCGCACTAATTGTTGGGTGGAAATTAATCACCACAGTTGCTCAAGCCCTCTACCCATGGGCACATCCATGATCAGCCTCTTGTGCTGTGGCGCCTAAATTACTCCTGAAGAGGTCTTAAGGCGTAAAAATCTAAAACCAGGTTCGTTATGAATACAAAGAAGGTCACAACGTGGCAGACAGCTGAGAAGATTTATCCAAAATCATGCTTGAGAGAGGATTTATAATGATGCAGAGAGATAAGAGGATTAATCCATAGGCCCTGTCGAAACCAGTTATCATGTTCACTACGAGGATCTCAAAAAAGCTAATGCCTTTTATTATCACTGAAAAAGCTAATCGTCCTCAGATTAGAATGTCCCTCATCTCTTCAAGTAATTCATGCTCAACCAATCTGTTCTCAACTCAAACGTGGTACGAATGTCAAGACCTACCATAATGTCAAAGGAAGTACTGTGATTCTGATTAGGTGGTGTTTGAACCGACGGATACCACAGTTTCATATCCTTCGTTCGAGCAGGAGTGCAACCAAAGACAGTGCTCGAGATAATTTTCTGGGTGACTCTGCTGTCCCGCCTTTGCCTCAGCAATATACAAGCCTAAATTTTTTTCGCCTCATAAGCCACTAATTTCTTCCTCCTCGAAGTCAAGATATCTACGCCTTATCGGAAGCGACCAGCCTTCTGAACATCTGGGTCCTCTAGGAAATTGTGAAACCAAAAAAGTGTTTATTACAAGAAGAGTGCAGGGTGTGTCTAGAACGAGGCTACCATTGAGCAAGGAAAAATAGTATTTGGGAATGCACGGGGCATTTGCTTCCGATGTGAAGGAAGGCAGAGGCATCAGCCCATATTCAAGACAAGTCCACGCATTCTGGGGTTCTCCGAAATACCTTCAGCTCTTTTTCATTGAGGCATTAGCGGGAGTATTTATAGATATTAATGAGTAATTCTTTTGTTTTTTATCCAAACAGTTAATTTGGCGTACTCAGATTTGAGGAATTTCTGAATATACCTGGACAGATCATTTTTCCACTCTTCATTTTAAGCAATCTGCCTTGTTATTGTTTCAAAACCCTTTGTTCAGAAGCAATGATTTGCTGTTCTTCCATCGTGTTTTATCCACGTCATTAGTACCAAACACGAATAGTTTGAAAGAGCCACGCCATCTGTGCTTGTACCTCCTCCGCCCTTTGTTTGTTTGTGGTAGAGATAATAGATATAACACATTTTCCAATCCTCCTCCCTTTGCGTATCCCCACACGCCTCGCTGTTTAATTTTGGATCAAAGATCACTGCGAGTTGGGAGCTACGAGCAAGCCACGTCCAAATTCCTGTCTAACAAATTAAAAGCCTGCAGATGGCCGTTAAATCATGTTCACATCATGCCTTGCACCGCACAATGCGAGCTGCACACACGCACGTTCACAGGCGGACGGACCGAAAACTGGTGAACGTGTGTGCGTGGGCATTTCCAAATCGGTAGGGGTAGACACACACACATTCTTTGCTCCCTGCCTTTTCTTCCACCCTCCCTCGCCTAATCTGGCTCCACCCTACCTCGCCTTTAAAACAGACACGTGCGTTCGACTGGACATCAGGAGATGAACTGCCCCTCCATCCCACCGAGTTCAAAATGAAGGATAATGGTTGGGCCAGTGGGGATAGACAAAATCCTATTTTTAAACCCACAGGCCTCCCTCTCTTCCTCCCACCTGTTGTGTGTGTGCACGCGTGCTAACCTTGCTAACCATATCATCATATCATCAGACAGAACACAGTCCCGTCCATAGACTATGCCATGCCCGGCAGATGTATGCCTGCGAAAAAAAAGAAATGTGTATGTGTCTCGGTAGGCGTACGTATCAATCAGAATGGAATTTCGGACTGTCAAAAAAACCGAAGGCAGCCAGACACTAATAGAGCAGCTAAATAAAAACAGTTTCAACAATTTCGCAAAAAGTGATATGATAACTAACGTGGGCAGGGCCTAATCCCACCTTACCTAGGCGTTGGGGTAAGATAGTAGAGTATCCGCTATATTGTGTCAACGAGACAACTGTGTCATTGAGATGACGATACTATATGGTAAACGGATCAAGTGTTGTTTAGGTTATGACTCACGGGGGTTTAGAACCCTCTTGAACCCTTGATTGTGGACTACATCCAATTGGTCTTTTTTTGGTCAGATTTTCCGCATTAACACACCACATTATTAAATCGCCGCTTAAAGTGTCAGTTTAGTCTTATGCTGATGAATAGCACGATTGCGGGTCTGAAGATAAACTACCTCTTCTAAATACTCTGACTAAGCTGATTTTAACCTGTACCTCCTCGTTGCCTCTGTTGTCAAATGCATCTACTCCAGCACGGATTCCCCAGATAGAAGACCTAAATTTGAATCCATGAATGAACTCTTTGCCTTCCACAAAAGGACTTGCCTGATTAGAACTGGCCTCCAATCCACGCCTCTAGCGTAAAATTCCAAGTCTTAATGGGAGATAATCCCGTGCTCACCCAAGGCGGAGGCTATAAATCATTGGCACGATGTCGTAGGCGATTATTATTGAGGCTGCTCATGACAGAAGACGTCTGTTGAAAAACAGACATTTTTCCATCACTAAGCAACAGGAGAGAATTTCATCAGTGGCCATTGAGACTGGAATTAACCCAAAATAGGGGCAAATGAGATTGACGCAATGATGCGCCACTCAAATTAGTTTGTGATGTCCATTTAAAATGGATATGTTTTGTCAAGTGTCACGATTATTAGGTAAGTTTTCTTGTCAGCTAAGGGGCCTAAAGATTAGTCTCTTCCATGGCCTTCAGCTGGATTCTAACCTGTCAAGGCTGTCGAGTTCCCGAGTTCTGAACTGGGGGATTAACAGCTCAGTGTGGGGACTGGTGTGCACCAACTGTAGTTGCCATTGTCATTGGCATTGTGTTCGAAGCAAGCACGGCCCTGGGTTTATGTTCAACGGTACAAAAGGCGACCTGAAACCCTCAAGTTTTCCTGTGATAGCGCTAGGGTATGATTATTTACGCTAGCCATTTAAGACTAAAAACTTGATGGAAAAAGTTCATAAGGTTTGTAAAATCAAGTAATTTTGATACTTAACAGTTGAATAACCGACTTTAAAATCTTAAATAAAAAATTGTTGTCTTTATGTTGTAACCTGAGCCAATAAGAATGCGGACAATGCATGTCTTGGCCACAATCAAAACCCTCAATCTAAACATCTGATCAGAGCGATTAGGGGCTGTGTTTTACCGACCAACGATTGACCAATTCTGATTCGAGCCATCGCCCGACCTGTTTAATTAACCATCTTCACAACAAGACCGACCGACCAACCGCTCATTGTGTCCTCCCAAAATGCGCACATGGCGTGCATCAGAAGATTTGGCGGGGTAAGAAGCACAGAGTATCCACTGAAAAGTAAAACAAATTAGTGTTTAAAAATTTTGTCGACTACACCGATTTAACTGCTGCCTTAGAACCAAAAATTCAGAAGTGCCGTTTACTCGTGGTATTCCGTACCGTCTGATCTCACACTGCATCCTAACCTACCCATTTCATGCTTAAGAGGTAGAAGATATATGTTTAATGGCAAAATTTTCAGGTATCTCGGTCACATTCCGCACACTAGTGTAAATTTGATTGTTTAACTCTTTGTTTTCGTTTCACGGGCACTAGAGGGCAGGGCTATTGTATCTCTGCCTGGCGACATGGCCTTCGGGCTATGCCAGCAGCCCTCCTCGCCCTTCTGGTCATCGGTAATGCATTTTCGGCTTCTGTGTGATGCCTTCTTTCGTCTTGAGGGCAGTCTTGAAACAATAAACTAGCTATTCATTGCTCTGATCATCTGTGCCTCAGCCATTCCCTTATGTGTCCTAAGCCTTGCTGACGTAATAAGAAGACGGGGTTGTTGCTATCCATATAGTAAGCTTCATTTGTTCCCAAATTACCGAAAAAATAGCGAAGGGGAATGATAAAAAGTCACTTGATTTTAGCCTCCGCATAAAATATTTCCCTTTTTACAATGAAAATTTCTCCTCTGAATGTCATTTACGTCCTGAAAGGTAGTCCAGTCTTGCAAGGAGATGAGGTGCGCCTTTTATGCACTTGCTTTTACCTCATCACTCGCTCAATCTTTGTGTTAGCGAGACACTTTCCTTCTCTAGATGAAGAACTTCTACCGTGACATTCCGCTATCTCGCAGATAGAGAAGTTTTGAATCCTACCATCGGAGGGGAGAAGGCCTTCGCAAAGTAGTATTCAATACAACTAAGTTTTTCTTTAAAACTCCTATATTCCATTTGTATTTATCAAATGAATAAGAAGTAATTCTTTGTCTCTAAGGAAAAGTGACAAAAATGATTACTGAACCAATAGACTTAATGTAAGGACTTGGTCCGAGTAGACTACTTTCTACACCGTGTGGTCGCATTTCTGGCTCTGAGGCTGGACGGTTTCTTGACCCAAATGCATCACGATGGATTTTTAAGAAGTCAGCCACAAGACCATTTGAAATGTTATACCTAATACTTTACTAGTTTGCTTAACTCTCGGTTTTAGCAATGGGTCGCTTAGGGGCTCCGCCATCGTACCTCAGCCTGGCAGCTTGCCCTCCGGGCCATGCCAGTGGCCTCCAAGGCCTTCTTTCGTCTTCAGCGAAGTCTTTCAATACTACACTAGAAAGCTAGTTTACTAAAATTTGCAGTCAATTCACTACTCAAAGTCGATGGTGAAAAAACAAACGGAAGTTTAACAACTCTAAAGGAGGCGATGTAAGTATTGCGCTGTTTAATAAAACACAATAACAAGCCTGATTAACCAGTCAACGAGGCATAATAATCATGCGTATTGTGTATTGAGCAAGTCAAGTGCGCAGCATCCATCTCTTCTTTAACAGTCGTACACCGGATAGCGTATCTGCGCAGAAAACACAATGACAGACTTCTGCCATCCCATCACTTCCCCTCTCTTCCTCCTCCTCCTCCTCCTCCTCTCTCCTCCCTCATCTCAAATCCCCACATTCGAATCCGACAATGCTGACAGGACACCGCGATAGCGCTACACTCACACACATCCTCTTTACCTTCGGTATTACCGTCATCATCAACAACATCGCCATCACCGTACCTGCTTCTGCGCTGAGCTGATGACAGGCCGATTAGATTGTGACAAGTTTGAAATGAGAGGAGGAAAAAGCGGTGGAAAGGGCAAAAAATTCTGCGCAAAATTCTCGCATTTTTTTCTTTTTCTCCTCTATCGTCGTCTTTATTAGTTATCTAATGTATGCAAGTTACCCCAATCCTCCTCCTCATAGTCAGGTGGAGAGAGAGAGAGAGAGAGCGAACCGGTCCAGATGGTCCACATATGTAAATCGGTAAAAGTAGTGTTATTTAATGCTAATTTGTTTGCCAGACATCAAAATGAATTTATTCGTGTTGGGGGTTACCCTCGGGCCAATTACTGTCAATGTTGGCCCATTAATATGTAACCCATTTGAATGTCATCATTGGTTCTCTCCTAGGTCTAATTTAAATAAATATCGAAATAAGAGAAATCCGGGACATACGTTCATAACTATAATTTGTCTCGGTTTTTGAAATATCGCTATGGTCCTTTGTCTGTATTTCCGAAATTTTACCAGCAAATTACGAAATTTTTGATATTCGGTTTTTGAAGAAGTTGTTCAGCCAATTAAATTCAGCCAAGTAATACTTAAATCAATGCAGTTCCCATCAAATCTCAGAATAATTTTAAGCTCTGGTAAACAAAGTAAATAGCAAAGAAATACCAAAACAAGTACTTTATCTTTGTTCTATTAAACTACTAAAATCCAGTGTCTTGTATTTTGGGGCGAAATCTCCTAGGAACTGAAGAAATTTTATGTATAATGATAGACTGATTCCCATAAAAAAATGGTTTGACTGCTCAATTAGGTGAATCCACAGTGTGGCAGTTTGCGACCCTATGAGAGCCGGAATGGTTTATTGTTCTCGTGGAGAAGCCGCTCTAGCTGTTAGCCATACCACCACCGCCACTACCACCACATTCCGGGGTCTTTGTTTATATCACTTTCGTTAATGCAAAAGCTGTCTCGGCCAAACCAAAATCTATTTAGTTTATTTGGTTTCACTGCAAATAAACCGATGAAGGTGTTTTCGTAATTCTCTCTGTGTGTGTGGTGAGGTGACGACGTTAAGGAAATTAATTTCACCCTCCGATAATCCAGGTTCAGGCATCTCCTCTTCACTTTTGCCTTCTGATAAAGATTGGGGAAGTAAATTCTTTTCTAGTTCTACAAACCTACAACTTTAGAGGAATTAAAATTGTCTTTGAGGTCTTTGTGAGGATGCCGAGAGCGCACGAGGTGTCAATCGGTCGGTGAATGGTAACAAGCCATCGTGACCACCTTTGCTTGGGGGTTAGCTTAGATAATTACACAAGGATAAAGTGCAACTAATTACTGCACCAAAATACACCCTGTTTTTCTTCCATTGAGGAAAGAGTTTTTCATTTGAAAATTAACCAAAGGGGAAGAGGAAGACCAGTTTGCCCCGCGTCATCATTTACATGCTTTCCAGAAATCAACTATCGCGCATGCTATCTACCTAAAAAAAAATGTGCTAAAACGTTTCTTTTTAACGTGAGAAAAGCAACCTTAGTCTTGGTTTAATGAAACCATGCTATTTGGTAAGTGAAAAGATATTTCGTGAGTGTTCACATGCATACACACACGCTCACGCGGAAAGAGGGCCAGGCCCTTCGTCACGAAACCAGACATAAACAAGCGCCGACTAACATTTCAAGGATTTATTCAATCGTCGTGATATATGGGGCTCTCATCATAGCATAGAGTTTAAATTAATACTTTCTTTCTCATGCATTACAACTCAAAAACGATGCCGTGTCAAATTTTCTACCAAAGTTCCCGAAGTTCCCGGAGGACCCCAGTTAAGCTACAGTTATTTTGGCGGTAAAAAAGCACTCAAAACTCTAATTTTCAAGAGCTATATAGAAAGTTGATCTAGTAAACTATATTTTACTTCAAATTCAAGTCCCGAAATTATGCCACCTTTGCATTTTGAGCGCTAATTCGGACTTGTCAGGTAGTCGGGAAATCCAAAATCCGCTGCTTCTTCCACAGTCATTTGAATGCATCCGCTAAGATGGTGATTAAGGCGGTTTTCAAATATTAGTTTATCAATGAAATTTGACAGAATAAAATATCACCGAGGAACTGAAAGTCAGTTATTCACAAGCTTTACCATCTAGTTAATGTCATGGCTCTCTAGAGTCGTTGTTCGAAGGTGGGACGTTTTTCATGGAGCATTTCAGTCTAAACCTGCCCTGTTTTTTTTGTAAAAAAAATATTCTTTCTTCTTCACTTCCCAAAAAGCTCTGGTTTTGTTTCCTGCAACCATGAATTTTGATTTCCAGGTATTCTACACTTTGGATATTAACAAATCTATTTCCACTGGACAGGTTTGGAGACTTTAAAAGAAGAAGGAAAGTTGGACACTTTGACTTCGCTTTTCGTCAAAAATTTTTAAAGAAATGACAGTTTAAGAAAAAACTATCGCAACACACTTGTCTGGCCCTATTTAAAAGCGTGAACTCCCTCAGAATGCCAATCTCAACATGCCATCAAAAAGGCCTCCTCCTTTCTTTGACTCTGTCACAAGTAACCGAGCCGTTTACGTCGAACGTTAGCGCATCCGGCTTATAGTTTTTTGTGCATTCAGTTCGCAAAAATGTGTGTTTACCCAGGCTCTCTCTCGCTCTTTCGTCCTCCCACTTTCGTCTGCTTTCAATATGAGTTTTTCCCTTCTCAAAACACTGTCCACCAGGCACGCAAGCACGAGGGAAGCGAGTCGAGTGCTAGTGCAACTGCGAACGAGTAAGAGAGTGAGAAAGCACTGCTGCTTCTGCCGCTGCCGCTACTGCAGCAGAAGCAGCAGCAGTACGTCGCAGTTGATCGTAAATCAAGCCGTGAGCAAGCCCACGGAAATGATTAAGTGGTGCGCGTGCGTTCAAGGTTTTAGGGAACTGAGGGATTTTGGGGAGCGGGGGGGGGCAAGGATGAGACTGGGAGAGAAGAGGAACGAGAGAGAGAGA
>NW_020170382.1:150590-212308 GCF_000524195.1 Echinococcus granulosus | reverse complement strand
GTGTGTGTGTGTGTGTGTGTGTGTGTGTGTGTGTGTGTGTGTGTGTGTGTGTGTGTGTGTGTGTGTGTGTGTGTGTGTGTGTGTGTGTGTGTGTGTGTGTGTGTGTGTGTGTGTGTGTGTGTGTGTGTGTGTGTGTGTGTTCTGTCATGTGGTTAGAGGAGAAGGTGACACCCGACTTTCAGCACTGCAAAGTCGTGAAGCATTCGGTGGGTGATTGTTTGGTTGTGTCTGCGACTGTGTGGAGGTGCGAGAGATGAGGACGTGTTGAGGCGAGTGTGAGATGTGTTGGAGGAGGGGATGGTGGTAGTCGGGCATACTTCAGTAGCGCCTGCAGTGGGTGGGTGGGTGAGTGAGTGAGTGAGTGAGTGAATGAATGAGGGAGCAAGCAAGTGACCAGCCTTCAGTCGCCAATGAGGATGCCTACTTTCTGAGTGGGTCACGAATCTGCAGTCAACCTGAGTGATGTGACCGCCACGCATGAGGTGGTGGAGGTGGTTGGGGTGGTCCTCTACCACCCCATCAAAGCATGTGATGTATACAAAACTGACGATGAGGTGAAAAAAGCCGTACCAACTCGACACGGTGGTACCCTACCCGAGGGAGTGGTGGTGTGCACACTCCCTCACTTCGCTGTGCAATCGGCGAGGCGCTCGTTACGAGGCAGATGAGGCTCGCTTTTGGGGTCCTATTTTAGACTCCCTGTGTGGTGCACTGTGCTGTGCTCTGCTGTGCTTCGTAGCAAAAAACAAAGCAGCTGACTTGACACTCAAAATGCCGAGTGTGTACTTTTAAGGCATGTAGTGTGGTGTGGTGTGGTGTGGTGTAGTGTGATGTGATGTGATATGGTGTGTTGGATTGGGTAGGGTAGAGTTGGCTTGGTGGAGGAGACAGCGGTACAGTCAGAGCGAGAGAGAGAGAGAGAGAGAGAGGAGGGAAGGGGAAGGGAAGGGGAGTAGAATTTCATCAGCAAATTGACTCCTCTCTGCCTCCTCCTACTCCTCCTCCGCTGCCTCCATTGCCTCCTCCTCCACCTACTCAGCTCCAGCGCTGGCGTCGAAGCTGTGGTAACTCTGTTTTTGCAGAAAAATTGGTACTGTAATACATGGTGAGCGGAAGCACGCTTATCTGGGACAAACAAAAAGGCAGTCTTTAGTTCATTTTGAGAGTTTTTTTGCCATTACCCTCAAACAGTGTATAGTAAGTATTGACTTGCTTCTAAAGCTAAGCCTCTCTCGTGAAAAGATTCAGCTCATTGGCATAGTATGAAGATTTCTGTCCCTCCAACATCGCCTTCTGGCCTGCCCATTGAAGCAGTTTACTCTCATTACCTGTGCCAGTATCATTATGTGTTGCTAGTCCACCGATGTCCCGTGTCTGAAGACGGAGAACTTTGTCTGTTCTGAAATGCTCAGATATTGATTCGTCCCCCTGAAGTCGTGAAGGCATCTAGACGGCCAAGGTCAAAAACAAGTAGGATTTGAATTCAGATTTATGTATTCTTTAGTTAAACGTGTCACCACTATGCATGTTTTCTTATTTCTGATGAAGTGATTCGTCAGAGGAGCCTCAATTTACCTTTCTAAAGCCCTACAGTTTATAATCTTGCTATTCGGTTGGCAGGACCTCATTTCCCCATCACAAGCACAAAGTCGTCATTTAGATGGATATGCAGTGTAGCAATGTTATTTGAGCTTTGAGCCTGGCTCGCCTGGCTTCTTGATCGTGACTGCTGCTGTTGCAGACATATTGAGAACTACTGACATCTGTCTGTCGGCATCTCGTCTGCCCCTTTGTTTACACTGTCACCAATCCTTTTTCCTCCTCATTTAAAGCATAACGCAAGTCCAGATGATATAAATAGAAGTATCTTTTTCTCATGGGCTCACTTTGTAAGTCTATTTCGGTAAATATTAAGTTACACATAACCTAAATTAAAAAATTTTGACCTATTTCTTTTCTTTTTTACTTAGAAGTAGCGATGCGTTTCCCAGAGAATGAATGGGAGTCCAGTCATTTGCTATTAAATTTTAATTTCTACATCGAATTGGACATAAAACCAACATAAATAACTTTTGAATGGGAATTTTCCCTATTCATACGCGTGGCATGAACTCTTAGACAATTTAAAAGGGACAAGGTAAGGGGATGGGCAAATCTTGCGCCCGTACCAATAGCTTTTGCAAAATCGTGGATGATTTGCCATGCTGTGTAGTTAGATGTCACCGGGCGATGGGCAAATGCTAATCATCAAAATGCGGTGATTAATGACACCGGCCATGCTCCCCACTTCCTCCTACCCCGTCCTAACCTTGAGACTGAGATTAGACAGCAGGCAAACTCTGCGAAGCACTCCCCAAATGCTAAGAGTAATAAGTTGGCGGACAAAGTTAATGGCTTGTCCATTCAATAATGTCTGCCCCTTCCTCCTCTTTCTCCTTATCCACCTTCCCCTCCTGCATAATCCGTGTGGTTTTTGCAGTCACTTCTGATGGAATGATTTATGGAGGGGTACACTACGTTGGAAATGTGACTAATGGCCGATGGGTTGAAAAATTATGCTGGCCGCAGGATAGCAGATGCTATTCAATCCTGGTAATGTCAAAGTGAGGGTGGAGTGAGCCACTACATGATGTTTGAATGACCATGCAAATTCCTCAATGAGGTGAATATGTAATTTGAAGAACTGATTCGACTGAAAGTAACAATTAATATCACTGAACGAACCTAGACACGTAGCCTGAGCCGCAAGTTACACGCACCAACATTCGTGATCTACGAAAACACAAAAATGGATTAAAACAATTAACGGTGTTGTAGCACTCCGAGGTTTCCTTAAAGACGAAAGAAGACACAATACTCAGGCAGAATAGTGTATAGTTCACCTACAGAAGGGTTGGAGGCTGTTGGTATGGTCCAGAGGCCAGACCGCCCAGCGCAGGTACAATGGCGGAGCCCCTAAGCGGTCCCTTATCAAAAGTAGAGTTTAGAAAATAAATAAAGTATTACATAATCTTTCTCCTCTTTCGAGCCCCGTCACCATCGCTCTCCTTGGTCAACCTCCCACGTTGACCGTTACAAGGTAGTTGGTGCTGCAGGAAATACACCCACGAATCAATCCAGCCAGTTATTGAACTAGCTTGTAACCGAGATGACACATGACAGCAACCTCACTGATCCCTCTTAACAATTCCGCTGCATCCGGTTTGTCCTGTTTGGGAACTATACTAAGGGATGGGGAATGTGCTTGTCATTAGGCGTGCCCATAGCTGATTGTAAGAACACTGGCCTAAAAGCAGTTATATGACAAAGGACGGGATTTAACATAGTTTTTAGAGGGTAAGGTTTCTCATCTTTTCCTCCTTGCCACGTCGTTCTCACTTCAATGATGCTCTGCTACATATTTATCCGGGTTCTATGCAGCTAGTAGAGAGGTGAGCGGTTGTCATGCCTACACTTGACAACTTCACAGGGGTACCGTAGACATTTCTGTACCAGACTTTCCATGTGTTTCACGGTCATAGGTAGTGTCGGTTCAGTTGTTAATAGCTTTCCTGTAGAGCAATGGACTGGGATATTTGCCGACTGTAGACATCATTTTCAACCCTGATGTTAGGAGGCTTCACAGATTCTTCCACCAGTAGCATATGCACTGCTTTTGCGCTAGGGTTTACCATCGACAATTAAAAATCAGGATAGATGGCCTTTAAGGTCGGTTTCGCTTTCCACTGCTACCAATGTAGCTCCTCGAGACTTCCCTGAATACAAAAGAAGACACAATACTTGGACGGAATATGCGTTGGCGACCAAAAAATGTAATTTAGAGGTTTGTCTTTTAATCTAATTCATTATCAATAAAGCATTAGAAGTCATTCTCGGGAGAGCTCAAATTTTGCAGGCTTCTACTCAACAATATTTAATTGCAAGTGCTTAAGGGCTAAGTTTCTTAATTTGACCATTGATCTTTACTGGTTAAAATGGTACATCATAATTTATCCCTAGTTTTCTTATTTACCCTCCTCGAGGATATCTGAAGCCTCGATTTTCTAACCCGACCCCAGTGTCACAAATGTGTGACATTCTTGGAGTAAATCGTAGTGAAGTCAGAAATTCCAATAAGCATCCGAATCAGTCAGCAAAATTTGACAATCAGTGCTGTATGAAAACAAAGTATTTGATTTGTGGTGATCAATTTTCCAGGCAGCAAGCCATTAAAATTCCTTCCAAAGGCAGTTTTTTGGAGTATTTGGTATCAAACGAACCCTTACACTACTGAATGGAGATATTTAAATAAAGGTGTTTGCTTTGCTACACTGTGAATAGTAGATATCCTAATGGACTCATTCCTAACTGGTTGAAAATGCCACATCTTATAGGCAAGTCTTGCAAAAGTCATTCCAACGATTTAATTGGTGCGACGTTCTTAACTGTAAGATGAACAATTCTCCCTGCACCTAAATAATATGTAAGATCCTCACTACATAACGTATTTTGTTAATTTTCGCCTTACTTTTACAGTATGATAAATAAGGAAACAAGAAGATCGGTTCGCCTGAACCGTGAGCTCCACTTCACATTTGCAAGGAAAGGAAATGTATGAGCTTGAGCGCTGTATCCAGCCCATTGAAAAACCTTTATTCTGCAAGATTTGAAACCACAAAGGAAATAGATTTATTGGTCTTCTGCACAATGACCTCTACGTCGTCTCTTCATGATACAATAAAGCCCATTCTCAGACACCCGAACTTTGTAAATCTTCCAAGAAATCAGTATCCTAGCCCAACTCCGTAAATCCGTGCTGTTGTGATTTCAAATGGCTTTTTATACTAAGGTAAGTGTCACGGTAACTTATTTTCCTCCGACAATGGCGAACAAGAAGAGAAAGAGGTTTAAAAGCAGGTCTAACCAACTTCTGCTTTGTTGGTGAAGAAATGGAGGTGGCTTTACCACAAGACGTATTAAAGCTGGGTGTAATCAAGGGTAACTAACGTGGAGATCTGTTATGCTCAGTGTTTTCATCTGCTCACTCACCGCATCGAAAGCGTATTTTGACCCTCTCACACAGTGCAATTGCATTGCGTTTTTGTCGTCTGATAGATGAGGCTCTGAAGCCTGTTGCATGCCAACAACTAGAGCACCCAGTTAAGGACGCAATATAAAACGTGATACTCCCTCCCGGCTATAACTCTTATTCAGCTATCCAGCAATGTACTGAAGGCTGGCTTTGAAACATGTTGCACAGACTATACATTAATCATTACGATTATACCCTCGCCAATTATGATTATTCTCTGCGTACTAAGTTTATGGCTGCCTTTACGACTGTTGTTGTTCGCCTCAATAATAATGAAGTGTGGAACTGCCTCTAAATGAAAGGTTTGATCTTTAAGCCACGAGGAAGTACACATAACCACTTAACCGCTTTTAAAATATTGGTAACCGAGCGTCTGCCAGAGTTTTCTTGAAGACAAACCCCTTCGGGTTCTAGCTGTACTGCCAAATAACCACTGGGATTCAATGCAGGTGCAACCGATTGAGGTTTGCATGAAGTGCATGTGAAGAGCCGTCAAGATTACTCTCGAGAGCCATCAACACGTGACACTTGCGTCTCATCGCGCTGCCATGTTGTGCCACCTGTTAGACCAGTTTTGAAGTTGCATAGACAAGTTTCGAGCAACTCCGTGCTCAAAAAACCGAATTCATTTTTCACTGTCGTTGGCAGCCACTTTTTCGACTGTCTTTTGCCCTTGCTTGCAGTTGCTGCAGCAGCAGCGGCGACCACTTTGTTTCGTTGCTGCCTGAGTCACGGGAGAGAGAGAGAGCGGTGAAGGGGCAATTTTCCGCCCTGTCCCCACCCACCTTCCGCCCCGTCCTCTCTTTAAACCGTCCTTTCGCACAAAAGCCACCATGACTAATTCAGCATGCACACGGTTCTAAGTGATATATAGCCCCCTCGGGTAGAAGGCTGTGGTGGTGATGGTACAGCAGCGGTTGAGGAGCAGGGTGCCTCAAATGCGCCCAGCCACCCCCACACTCCACATCTCAAGGTCAATATCATGGCTATTAATTGCGAAGAGCGTAGCTGTCAAAGCCAAATAGCTAGCCACTCTGCAAACCCTCCAAAGTAATAGTACGATCAAGCAGACGACTCTAGAGGCCTACAAGCGGTGCCCAGAAACTAATGCACGCTCAGCTGTCGACTTGGTTGGTTGATTGATTTGTGGACGGGGGAGTAATCCATCAAGCCCCAACTCTCCCAGCCACTCTTTCACCAGCGCACATACATAAAGAGACAAAGGCGTAATCAGTGCAAATTGCTTTGCTGTACAACTGAGTCGTCACACATCAATACCAGTAGTACTGTACCAACAGAACGACAAACGCAGGCCATATAGGCGCAAACAAGCATGGCCTTCCCTCACACTTAATGGCTGTCCGAGCATCTGTATCTTTCATAGGATGTGTACACATAGTAGAGGAGTTCTCTCACACACAAGCACCAGGAATAAGAACGTGTGCTTGAAAAGGTAGTGTGCGATGGCACTAGAGAGAGAGGAGAGAAAGGGTGAGAAGAGCGGCATCTGAAATTGTGTAGTACAGTACGTGGGGTGTAAGAGCGTATATATCTAAAGAAGAGGGGGATGTGTAAAGCAATAACTAATTTGCGTGAATATCCTGTTGCAGGGGCCCCGAGTCAGAGTGCTGATGGTGATGATGATGATGGTGATGATGCTGAGGCACAAAGGCCGCACCACCATCGCCACCAGCGCTGCTACTGCTACCACTACCACCGCCACGACCGCCACCAAAGGAACTGCTCTCATTGCTAGCAGTGGCATTATTATTGCTGTTAAGGCCACCGCTAAACGAAGTCTGCCGCCTGAGCTGCTGCCCCGATCCCGAAGATTGACCAGAAGTGGGACCAGGCTGTTGCTGTTGTTGCTGTTCTTGTCCACCGTAAAAGTTTCCATATCTACCAAGGAGTGAACCATTCTGTGTTGCTCGAAACTGGGTCGGTGGGGAGTAGCCAGAGGTGACCGGAGAGCTCCGAATCGAATTAACACTGGTAGATGGTTGGGGAGAGGGGACGGAGGTGAGAAAGGCACCCGCAGTAACCCCAGTGACTGGATGCCCTCCGGAGTAGCCTGAGTGGGAGGGGTATCGGTAAGGGCCATAGAAAGAAATGGAATCAACGCTGCCCCCGTTGCTTGCGGTACCTGGGAGGTCGGAACTTGAGGCGGTGGCCATGAGACTCCCCCCGTCCATCATACCGCCGCTTACTGCTGCTGCAGCCAATGCGGCATAAAGCCCCGAGTTTTGGGGAAACTCTGTAAACAAAAAATATTCCAATTTAGTAACCTTCCAAACACAATGAATATTAGTCAACTCGTCTTTCTCTACTTCCCCTTTTACTTCTTCTGAGACTATGGGTTCAGGTAAAGTTGAAAAACTTTGGCTGGACAAAGGCGGAGAAGAGTCTCAATGAATGGCTTTAAATCACTTTATCTCCTTTATGTTTTAAAGGCATCATATCATATCGTTTAGGTTCTTTGTATGGGGCAAAGATTTACAAAACCTTTCGATGGAGTTTAGGAACTCATTACTAACATATTGGTCTTTAAAATTGGCCAGTGCGAAGGTGATTTAAGTAATCATGTCTATCAGAATGTGTGGTGGCGTCTGCACAATTGATAAAAACGGTGGAGGAAGGAGCATGGAAGGTGCTTTTGTCGCGTAATGACACATGCATTTGTTCAGCCGACCAGGTGTTCAGTACCCCACTGAACGGGTCTCGAAAAGTAAATACCAGCTGCCAGACCCACCCAGCAATATATCAAAATAGAGACTGAGAGACGGGGAGCGAACAAACGAAAGAACGAGCTAGTGAATGAACGAACGTGCACGCTGTCATGCATGTTCTGTCTGGATAGAAGACATTAATTACGCCGGTCAACAGCACCACCACCACCGCCAAGAGTCGTATGAGATCAATTCTTGGTGTAAAACGGAGACTTGAAACATCTGTCAACTACAAACGCACCCCGAACGACAACCCTCGGAGAGACCGTGTCCAGGATGGCCTAGAGCTCTATGTAATTCTCCATTTCATTCATCTATTTCTCATGGTTGGATTCCAAATCTCATGGCAAGTTGAAGTGTTGGAATCTCGTCGAAGTAGATTTGGCTCAAGACGACGCAAACTCAACATCGCGAATCAACATCCAAACTGATCTCACTATGTGGTCATGTAAGCATCGCTCTGTGTAGGTGCTTTTAACAAATGACGTATAGGAGCAAGGTCACCAACCTGGATGGCCATAGGCGGCAAAGTGTTGATTATCCATGTAGGAGACACGACCAGAAGCGTCAGTAGAATAGCCAAGGGGACCTGAGATAAAAAATGGAAATTCTCTTGAAAATAAAAAGCCGCATACAAAAAGCCACTAGATCAGTGCTTGTAGTAACGATTTTCATTAAATAGTACTGAAAAGGGAAACAAATATTTAGGCTATTAAAATGGTTTTTGCATCTATTCAAGTGGTTCCTCATTTGCAAAGCATTAAAAATCCGACTGGATTCACTTTTTGAGGTAAGTAGTCAAAACCAAGTTCCGTTAAACTGCAAACTGGAGGCGGGGCATGATGTCATTTAGTTAAAATTGTCTGAAATTTTTTTTGGCAAACATTGGCGGGTGTTGGGTAGGGAACTCTTCCGTCGTGCCTGACAGCCAGCCGGCTAGCTCCCTGTCGCCAAATTAAGCCATAAGTTTACCGCCAGCAGAAAACATTCATGCATTCAAACTGTTCATTCATTACACAAAAGATTGAGACAATTTTCTGCTGCCTGAGATACTATGGTCCCATCTGCATTTTGCATTAGAGTAGTTGTACTACTGTGAATGCTACTGAAGTGGTTAATTAAGTAGCTTGGACCTTTCAGTCAATTAACTGCAAGAAAATACAGAAGCCAATGATGATTTTGACAACAATTTTTATATATGGTTTCCAAATTTGAATCATCATGAATAAACATGTTACTAACAGAAAGTTTATTTATGAACGTACACTACAAGTGCCCCACTCCTCGCCTTCACATAAACATTTCTGTCTTTTATCGTGGCTGGAACTGCCTTTGCAAGCCTAACGGGCAAAAATTATCAACATTTGCCCATTCCAACACCACCGTTTGTTTACATCATAAGGAGGGGTGAAGTCATCCCACAAGACCCAGATTTTGCGCCTAAGGATCGAGAAAGGTGTTTGGGCCGATGGCTCCGCTACTTACCCGATCGGTTGGATTGATCAATCATCGGTTGGACAATTCGTCTTCTCGCGTTAATAAACCTAAAATACAAAAGAGCGCCACTTAAAATAATGAAAATAGTGATCCACATTCATCCGATACTATGCCATGAGGGTAAACGAGTTTAACACGATACTGGTTCGCGATCTCCACGACTTACTCAACAATTATAACGAATCACGTCACTTGAGTGATCGTCCCAAAAATTAAGACACACACATATCTACCATTCAAACATAAAACAGTATTTAGTAATAAAGTGAAAAGAATCAGAATGAGTATGAGCATCCATAGCAGCAGTGGCAGTGCCAATTGACGAATGAAGGAACTCCCAAGCACATTTTCAAGACAGACTAAATTAACAGCGAGCAGAAAAATAGTCGGCGGGGGAAAATTAATTTGCACGCGCATTCAGTTCACCTCCACCACCACCCCTACCCTTGCACCTCTTGACTTCCTCCTCATCTCCTCTCCGCCCTCCTCCATTCTGTCCTGAGGCATGGAGTTAATGAATGTGATCCTCCTCTCCCTCCCATCCTCTTCTCTTCTTCGACCTCTACTTTCTGCTGCTGCTGCTGCCTGTAGCAGCATCCACCCCCTACTGCCACCCTCCATTGCCATGCCTCCACATGACAGCTGACAGCACGTAGGCACGAGAGGATCCGGAGTGCTACCCCAAGCTGCTATAGTTACTGTCACAGGATGATGACAATGATGGCACTCGTGATGCATCTGCAACTGCAATCACAATTTGTGACACGGGGAGAGGGTTGAGGAGGGGGAGAGAATTGTGATTTCCGCTGCTCTGCCCGCGATAAAATCTTGATCGATGAGGAGACCACGCAGTGAGGACCGAAAAGAGGAGATGGGGTGTCGCGATGACAGAGGGCAACAAAGAGGAAAGCGTCTCTCCCTTCCTTACTCTATCTCAATGCCCCTCTCCTGCTTTTTCTGTGCGTATGTGCGTGTGTGGATGGGGTTGACAGAAGGCAGCTGTCTACTCTGAATAGGCCCCGAAAGCAATTCAGGAAGAGGTTAATGATTGCATTTCTGGTAGAAAAAAAAATAATAAGGTGTGTTTCTACATTGACTACTGGAAGTTTATCGAAATGCGGTAAATACAAATACTAAGCCAAAGTGGGATATCACTCCCCTTAAATGCCAGGCAGAAAAGTTAATATGATTGACATTTAAGGCTAACCAGTTCCGGCGTTTTTATTGTTCCCGAATGAAGCACAAGTAAAAGTTAAGATTATTCTCGAATTGGAGTTTCGTCGTGGAACAAGCCTGGACTCATACTACTTTGGCTTACTCTTACGTTTTGACTACTTTAACCTTAGAAATTAATCAGTTATGAGGTCAAAATTGGCACTAAAATGGGCAATAGTGCTCTCAGAATTTAAGCATGAAATAACGGGAAGGTTCAGTAAGGTCGGGGTCAAGAAGTCCGACCAATTAAGAAACCTCACCTTTAAGAAGGCTATAAGCACAGAAGATTTACTAATTCAAACCGTCAAAAGGGCTACTTCGTGCTAATCGTGCACATGTGGCACGTCTTCAGCCGTCAGATTTGCGTTGGCAATGCCACTACCATGTCACATCATGCAGCAAATCAATCACTGTTGTTGTCGTTGTCGGCTATGGAGACACATAAACTTTGATTGCACCAACGTAATACATCAAAGAGGCTCAGGCATTTCACACTTCACTCATGCGACACCTGCTGAAGTGTGTGCGTGTGTGCAACTTTGTGCTCAGCGCTCCACTTTCTTACAATCTTATTTAACCACAAAAATCAAGTTAAAACGCTCATAACCTTAAAAGTGAGACTCACCAATTGTTGACCTGGAGAATAGTTAACCCTGTTTCCGAAGAAAGTTGTTTCTTCTGCTCTTCAGATGGATAAGGGTGCTAAAGGAAGGAAAAAGATAATAATGATCGCTGGGACTACGTCTAAGTGCGATTCGGGAACATCCTAAGCATTAACACATTCGCCGAAAAGGGGCTCAGAAGTGAAACGAGTACCACCGGGTTCTGATGTTTTTTCGCCCCACCTTGACAAATATATTAAAGCATGTAATTCTGGTTAGACTAATAGAAACAATATACTTGTTTGATTGTTTTTAACTCAGCCCATTTGTTATTGATGCAATTTCGTGCAATCAGCTATCATAAACTGCTAGAGAACCGCGTCACACATATGCGACGCCGGTCACAGTTTTTACCGACTTCGCGGTATCTATAAACTCACGGACAGATGCTGGAACAACCACGCTCTCATAATGTTGGTTGCAGCTTTGGGGAAAATGCCTCGTTTTTTCTGCCTCTTTGTAGATTTTTCATCATCAAAGTCGTCAAGATTCTCCCCCGACTCCACAGACTTGGCGAATCCATCACCTGACAAAAAAAAACAACTACATTATTTCGTATTCTTCTTATAAACATATTTTTGAGTCCTTTACCAGAATAATACAGGTACCCCTGGGACGACTGCATTGCCGCCCTAATCACACCACTTTCTCAAGAAAAATAACCTACGTTTCAGACTTAAAAGCACCTAAGGGCAAAACAATAACACACACTGCCACACACACGCCTAGGTTACAAAGAATGTCCCCACTGTCTGCAATTTTTAATTTGCCATCAGTTGCTAAGGTTATATAGGCCCCTAGAGCCACGGAAAAAAGCGTGCTTACTATCCTCGCAATCAACCGACCGTCAATCTTTCTGCCTGCTAACAATTTGGAGGAAAAAAAATCCATAAACCAAACGGAAGACATGTGATCTCCTGCACCACGTACAAAGCACACAGGCGTTGCATGATAAAGAATTACCACCTTAGGGCTTTGAAAAAGCTCCGCTCGCGAAATACATACCGATGATGCCTACTTTGCTTTTGAAGGTAAGAATCGCTAAACCCCAAAGTCGATAGACCCCAATCCTCACAATGGCAGCAGAGGATTGCCTCAATGTGACTGGAATTTGAATAAGGGCCAGACAGTATAATAAAGTAAAAGGGCGGTGGATTAGAGAAATCATGCAAAAGGTAGGTGTGTCCCTTCTCCTAATACAGGAAAAAAAAAACACCTTCATTTTCTTCCCCATTTTAATCTTTGTGTTTGCACAGACGCAAGCTTGCCCTCTACACGCTTGTCAGAGAGGCGTCATCAATTACTCTCCCCTTGGTACACGCGCGCCCACACGGACACACACATGAGGCTGCACGTTTATCGCTTCTTGCTGCTGTACTCCTTCCATCTCGCGCCTATGCCGGTGCTGTGAACATCCATTCGTTCGTTTGTTGGCTCGTTTGCTTGTTCGCCATTTCGCTTTCTCTCTCAATTAATCATGAATCGGGTGCAAATTCCACCAACAGACGCGCGTGCACGCACACACCACCAGTAGCAGCGGTGGGAATATTACACACGAGAAATTTCACCGACGCTTCTGCCCATTTACTCTTGTCCACCACCACAACCGCCATCACCGTCGCCGTAGCAGTAGCGGCAGCAGCAGAAGCACCAGGAGCAGCAGTGGTAGTGCTACTGTCGGTGGCCGAGGTTGCGCTCTCGGCCACTGCCTTAATCTTTGCAATAGTCTACCGCCTTTGTAGACGGGGGTCTCGACCTTCGATTTCTAGTTATAGAAGTCGTCTACCTGGAAGTTCGACTAAGTATGGCAAACCACTGACACTCGAAAATCGTTCAACCACTGTGTTTGAGCTCAAACGTTGACCTGTGTCGACAGCTGTTCCAGGTAAGGTAACCTATAGCAGCTTAGCATAGGAAAACTCGTTAACATTAAGTCATTCTCAGATATTTTTACTATGATTATTTAGCCGAAATGGAAAAACTTGCTTTAACTCCACATGCCACACTTAAGTTACTGATGAATTAAAGAATGACTGAAAAGACGGCAAAACTCAACTCGCGCATTCCCTTTGAAGGAGTAGCCAGTTGACCGGAGGGTAAAACACCTCCAAACCCATTAAAGGAAAACGTGCGTGTGCATTTTACAAATGGAGTAGAAAGTTTTTGGCTGCAAACCTTGTCAAGAGAAGTGTGTGGGGAGGAGAGGGTGGAAGGCAATGCGTGGGCACGTGGCGAGTATTTATTGATTGGTGGATACCCAAAACACAAAAGGAGAGAGAGAGGAAGGAAGGTACTGAGGGAAGACTTAACTCGCTGACCGAATGAATTACCTTTGGTCTGCGTGTACGCTTATGTACGCCCCATGATGAAACCGATCCGACGATTGCCGCCGCTATGGTAGCACTAGCAGTCGTATTGCTAATTAAAAACGGAAATAGCGAAACCAAGACAGCGTGCAAACATGCACATCCACATGCCCGAACGTGACAACTGCCGCTACATCCTCTCTACTCCGTCAGGGCTCTGCTTAAGGGCTATTCTTAGTCGCGTCTGTGTATACAATTACAGCCGAAAACTCTGTTCGCAAACAGTTTTTCGCATATTTAACCATCGAAAGACCAATGACGATGAGAGATTTTTTCAAAGGAGGCAGGGACTACAAGGGACGAATTACCGCAGTATAAAAAGTGAATATCACAGATCCCTAATTAAACATTTGTAGAAGCCGAGGCAAACAAAGGGAGTTTGAATTGAGGAAAAAAGGAAAAGAAGCAAAAAAAGGGAAAGTGACTACCCACCAGTCTCACTGCCAACATCGTGAGGCCCGATGGAAGAGTGGTAGCGTGAGATGGAATTAGACGCACCTCCACCGCCACCATTGAGGTGCATGGAGGCAGCCATGAGTCCACTGTCAGAACGGGAGCGCACGCTGATCCCGCCCCGACTGCCACTCCTCGATCCGTCTGGGTTCGAGGGGCTGCCGTGGGTGGTGTCCTCAGTGTCCGAAGATTTTCGACTGCTACCACTGCCCGGTAGGGCCGGCGAGTGCTGTGTGCGACAAAGAATGAAAGCGTTTGCTAAGCCAGTGGTTCCCAACCATTTAAGGTGTTAGCATTTTTTTTTCAGGACCGAAGGGTTAACAGCATCATGACATACACAGGATGACACTTCTTCACTGCTACAGGCTGAGCGCTTGCCAACTTACGTGCTGCACTGTCGAACCCCCTAGGTAAGCTCCTACTCACCCTTACGCGATCCTGCCCACCTAACCCATCCATAAAGGTTCCCGGGACCTAGGTTGGGAACCACTGCTCTAACGACCCAAACCCACAGATTAAGCGCACACGCATAAGCAGAGACAAGAAGCAGAACAAAATGAAGCGTTCCATTGACCCCACCCACCTCCCACCGCCAGTACCTTGACCCGCAGAACTCGACCAAAACTAGTGACGCATTCTGCGAAAGGAGAGAGATAGAGGGAAGTGAGTCAAACGCATCCGGTGCAACGGAAAGGCACAGCGAAAGTGTGTGGACGCGGAAAGCGGAGCATATGCGACTAGTGAAAGCCGGACTTGCAAGCGTTTAAATACACATACACACACATACAAAGATGTCGTGATGTCCGCTATACCTTAGCGTTGCAGAGGGGCGGCCCGACAGTCGGTAGACAAATATTTATGGTCATTCTCTCCCCTCCTCTCTCCTCTTCCGTCGCTCATTCGCACTCGTTTGTGCGATAGCTCGAGCGGCTGCTAATAGCGTTTAAGCGGGACTGGTGATATATTGATGAGAGGTAATAATTCACGAAAAAATCGTCCCTGGTTCGCTCTCTCCCGCTCTCTCATGTACACACACACACACACACAACAGATGCGCGCCCAGGCATGTGTACGCACGCCCTGCACATGTGTGCAGGGGAAGACACCCATTAACACACACAAATGCGCGAAGGCGTCCACATATTTTTCTCTCGAACTTTCACTCTCACTTCTTTTTGGTCAGTCGCACACATTGCAGTTGCTGTTGTCGCTAGTGATGGCCATGGTGCCGTCTGTAACCAATGTATCGGCGTGCACATAAATACATATATTGTCAGGTTGTACCTTATTTCACCGTCCACGACAGCCCTGTTTGAACACGCTTCGCGCGCATCCGATGGAAGATTTTATCTCCTCTGTCATCTCCGCATGCATGACTGAGTCTTAACCACCCCTTTATCCACGGCTCGCGCGCTTTCGCCTTCTCTGGCTCCTCAAAAGTGAGTCAAGTGTTCAGGAAATGACACTTCTGCTCGCTTCGACAACACACAACATTTGTTTGTCCATGACATGACGCCTCTGCCAGAGAGGCACTCCGTTTGATTACTCATACGCGTATGCAAAGTGCTAAAGCAATGGGAGAAAGGGCAGCGGCGGGCAGTGTACCGTAAAAAATGAGCATACTATTACGCAGGTTGATTAAAGCGAAATTTCTGTGTGTTGTGCGGACGTGTGCGCGCACTTAAGCCAGCTTTGCTCTTGTAACATCAACCTAAGCCCGGGGATGAAAATAATGGGTTATTAGCGCAGTCAAGCTGACTTGCTGCCATTAATCCTATCAATTCGACTTTCCCTCCGCCTATAATTTACCCCCCCTCCCCCACCCCACTTCACCTCCTCCCCTCGAGGCAGGATTATCGCACTGAAGTTCACATTCCCCTCTACCAGCAAAGCCGGCCCGACATCCTTCCCACCCACCCACCTCTAAGCCTGTAAACTAGCAACGACTCAGATCTATAATGCCCGAAGAGTTGGAGGACCTAAGTGGATGGTGGATTTCAGGTTTGGTTTTAAAAAGTGCAGCCTATAAGCAGGACACCAAAAAAGGGAACATGCACTTAGTTAAAGGCAAGCACAAAAAAGTAGCAATACATAAGAAGCGGGAAAAAGTGAAAGGCATGCCAGCGGATTAAAATTTAGCATAAATGAGAGCCCTCCTAAGCGGACCTTAAATGAGAGACTGCTGCCGTTACCGCCAGTGAGAGAAAGAGGAAAAGACACGACTTGCCATTTATGATGAGATAGCTCTATATTGTATCATAATATTTTTTTCCGCCTGTGTGTATATGCATATATGTATAGAGTGACGTGCGCACATAGACACCTCTCTCACTCTCAGTTGCACGGATTTACCTTCAAGCCGAATTGCGTCGCTGCTGCTGCCGCTGCTGCCGCCGCCGCCGCTGCTGTAGCTGTCGAGACAGGATCGTTGACTCCAGCGGACGCACTGATCGACAGGCTGTCTCCCAAGTGGTGCTGCTGCTGTTGGTGGGGGTGGGAATGAGAGTGGTGGTGCGGATAGCTCCCCGCGCTCATTGGAATGTTTCCACCCCCGTTAGTACTTTTCCCACTCGCGGTATTGTATGTTGCTGCGTCGCGGTCACCACCAAAACCACCCGCAATTTGCTGTTGCTGCAACTGCTGCTCAGCTATGATTGACGTAGCGACATAGGCGGGGTTGGGCGGAGAGAGGACATCGGTGGTGGTGGGGAGAGACTGAAATGGAGGCCGTAGCTGGCCCATCATGGAGGCCTGATAAGCTACAGCAGCTGCTGCTGCAGCAGGACTTTCGAAAAAGGGATGACCGGTTTGGTCGGCGTAGCCTGGAGGGTACCGCCTTTGCGGGTCCTCCGAGTACATGGCAGCATAAGGGGAGGAGAAAGTGTCACTTGGTGGTGGATGGGGCTCCATCCCCGGGGGCAGGTAGGGAGGACGCATCTGACCATGCGATGCTGGAGGGGGACCTTGTGGACTGTTTGCTGACCCTGTTGAACCTGCGGACTCCCGATCCTCAACCATCAGGTCTGTTGGCATCCGGTTGCGCAAAAATGCGATGTACCGCTCGCAGAAGTTGTCACACAACTCGTGCACCTACAACCAATTAAGCAGATAAAAGTATTTGCATCGGCTGATCCCGCAATATTAAGCATTTGAACCTCACTATATAATGCTCCTTAGATAGAACCATAGCCTAAATTAGGTACAACATCCCGATCTGCGAATAAATCGTTTAACGGATATCGAATTTCTCTCCCAGTACAAGTAGAAGCAGAGGGCTGCTGCCGGTGAAAAATTTTCACCTGCAGGTTTATGGACAAGGACGTGTTAATTTCCGGAGTTAGAAGAGGGGAGGTAGTAGTATTAGTAGCAGACCCTCTCTGCCACTTTGTGATGTTTGGGCAGTTCCGGAATCGGCTTCCGTGACTACTGCTTCCGGTAGGAGCAGTCATAAAAGAACTCAACCATGTCACCTTGTGGCAGTTCTAACACCACCCTCTCGTTCTCTCCCACACACACCAATCCTCTTCCACCCTCTCCGCGCATGCGACTATGCTACTGTATGAATAAATTGACGAACTTTATTATGGGAGGAATTTCCGATTGTGATTTGATTTTGAGGTACAGGTGTATCATGTAAATCACACACTAAACCCACATGGAGCTAATAGGGAAACTAGATCCCTAAATCTGCCCATACATAACTCTTCCAAGTTTGGATGCAGCCAACAGGAACTAAGTCTCAACTTAGCTCAGCTATGACACCAACCTTTTCAATTTCGATGAGGTGAACCCGGAGCACCCGGATAGCTTGGATTATCTGTGAACCAAAATACAATATTAATGTGCATGGCTAAAAGTATCCATAGCAAATTTGGGAGACAACAACTTACCAAAGAATCGATTTCACTGTCTCCAGTCCGTGTTGACTTGTGACTTCGAGCGAACTAGAAAAGACCAAGGGAAGCATCACATTGAGAATACACAACCGACTGGGAATTGCAAATTACAGTAACTGAAGGGATTCATGTTAAGAGGCAGGTAAGTAGATGGGCAGATAGGCGGGTAACTAAAAATAGTGGTGACTCGGGAAACGAATGAGGCAGGAGGAGGACAAAGACTGATGAATGCCAAGCGAGAGTGGCACAATAACCTGTGCCCAAGCATAAACACGACAACCTGGCATTTAGTCACGGTTGAGAGACAGTGGCAAGGGCGAAGGGAGGCAGGGGTGGGGGATAAGGGCAGGAGAAGACCACGTCAGTAGCCTTTTCCTAGCCCTGTTTTTCCTTCCCAATGTTAGTCACTACTGCTACCAGATTGCACACGCACGCATCCACGCACACGTGCATTTCCATCAATCGGTGAATTGAGGGGCAAGGAGAGAGATATAAGGGATGGGGTATATGCATCGGCGTGTTGGGTTATAGGAGTGATTGACAAGGCACCTTGTTAAAAGAGGCTTTGAACAGGCACACGCACACACGCTGCGTAACACGTTGGCGACACGTACGCCCGGAAAGGCCCACCTTGAGGCTGTCCAATCAGCAGGATCGACCAGTGGGCTCTTCACGTGGTACTATTGATTTGTTGGGTGTCACAAATCACCCAACTTGATTGAAAGGTGTAGGCATGCACGGAGGCATAGGAAGTGGCAGGCGCAAAGACGCTTGCACACGTAAATAGCCATCAAGATCTAGTGCATGCATATGGGGGGAAAGTGTGCTAGTTCTTTAAGTGTCCATCACCACCGTGCGGAGTAAAGGGGAGATAAAATGCTGTAAGGGTTGCAAATTGTCTTCCCTCTTTCGAATCCCCATCAACCCTCCCACCCACCCTTGCACATGTTTTAGCGACATTGTAATTATATTTGGCTCGACCCAACCAAAATAGCTTCCGGTTCGTCGCCGTGCTGTCTGGATTCTGGGGAAACAATTGTGGAGCGGAAGTGTTTAGCGTAAAAACCTACAACCTTCTCACTTACATCTTTTCTATCGCCTTCTATTGCCTAATGTCCCAACATTACGCAGAAAAAGTGGCAATTAGACTAGCTCATTGTATAGCCCGATGGGGAGAGTCAATAATCGCAGAATTTGCATTTCGAAAATGGGACTTAAAGCACCCTGAGGGAGACGTGACCTCAAGTCGCACAGGCCTCGCCCTTTTGCCTGTTGAGTTGCACCCTCAAGGGAGAGAACTCGGCCCATATATCATCGGCGACAGGCGACGGCAATAAATTTCCCTTCGAATGGCGTGAGCTCGGCAAGTAGTGCGGGTTTGCTTGCGTGCGCGTCTGCATGCGTGTGAGCGAACGACCGAACGAGGGAGTGTAAAAGAGAATGGGTCTCGTATTTTATGAGAATTGAAAGAATGGACAAACCCACTCATAAAAAACAAGCATAGCTATAGCTACAGACAGCTAGGGTTGTCCTTCATCCTCCATTTTTATATGGTTAGCCATCTGCCTCTAAGCGCCAAGAAACTCGTCGGGACGATGGAGATCAGGTATTTCTGGGTGGTTTCACGCAATAAATTGGTCTCAAATTGTAGAAATAGCATCTCAAAATAGTTGTAGCTCGAATTATTGTGATACATGATTAACAACCGTTAGGTGAGTAATATAGCTCCCCTATTAATGCTACTGCCTAAAATGGGTAGATCTTGCAGTACTAGTCTAGAGGATTGACAATCCGCTTACTTGACGTATGCGCAAGATTCGCCAATCTGCCGTTTTGATGCCATAAAACGGAGGGCCAAATAGAGAAGCCAAATTATCTGTAGGACAAATCAATCGTGCTCCCATCCGTTTGAGTGAGGATGTCATACAAAATTTATCGCTTGCTCAAAGAGTGGCATCTCATGACACGCCCAGCTCTGGAGAGTATCATCGCTTTACTGCTTGCGTGGTATAATACATAACCCTCTGGCCTACGCCTCCTCCATATCGTAACGTTCTGGTTGGCCTGGTTCTATATCTGTACATCCCCGCTTACATACACACGAGGGCGGATTTGTGATGGCCATCGTTCCTGAAATTGGAATCGGCCTCATTCTCGGATCATGCCGGAAGCAGTGGTGGTGGTGATTGTTGGTGGCGGTTTTTGGAAGTCAGTATTACCAGAGTCCAGTCATAGTATGCTTACTTTATCCGACCGAATCATACACATGAGTAATTAGAAAAGTAAGGCACTATTAAAAACCTCCTTTCAGGAATCTGCGATAGTCGGACGGGTAAGCTGGCAACCATTGAAGGATAATAAAAACGAAGAATAACTCACGTTCTCCGCGAAGGCGAGGATATCGTTGTCAAAAGAGCCAGAGGACCAAACAGTCGGTTCGCCAGCGGACATCGGATTCTGCTGGAGACTGTCGGCCGACGTCCTCGAGTTATTCCTATCACGTGGAGTACATGTGGCCAGCTCGCATTTCTCGAAAATTAGCACCAGTAGGGGATAGAGCGGGTGGCTGTAGGGAAACGGAAGAGATGCATTTGACTACCAATGGACTAACCATTCGTAAAAAGGGTACAAGAGCTTTAAGCCAACCCTCCAAACATAGAGCGGACCTAGTTTCAATGGTGTGATTCATGGAGGATAGAGAGGAGTACAAAATCGGTGGCTGTGTGGTACGGGGAGCATGACAGATGCTCCCTTACCCCAAAGACGAACCAAATTTGGTCCGGCTGGCGAGAAAGTGGGACATTAGCCGGCCACTGGCCTGCCTGCCTGCCTGCCTCTGTGATGGTTTTACCTCTGGCGACGGCCCCAGCATCCAGCTCCTGTGTTGTGGTGACTATGTGCTAACGCAAATAGGCACGCATCCACACAAACACAAGCGCATTAGTTCTCCTTTATTCGGCGGGATGAGTCACTAAGATAAGGCGACCATGACGGTGGTAGCCGTCTCTTCCTCCATCTCTTCTGCTTCCTACTTCCATGCTTGCATGCGTGATGTATAATATGCATCCAAACCGGGCTTGAACCGTATCCAGGCTCTGGAATTATCGAGTCTACGATAGATGGGGGCTTTTAACCCAATCACCCCTTGGGCAATCGATGCAAAGACGAGGTAAGGTGATAGGTGATGCATACTTGTTGTCAGCACATCGCCATTATCTCAGCACCGCTACCCCGCAAAGAGAGATGAGAGCTGGAGGACTTCATATTTTGGTATGATGAGTCAGGCCTGGGCTCTGATAAAATCAACTACCTATCACGGTAGGCAGGTAGTAAGCAGGCAAGCAAGCAAGCCTAACCGCAAACCCCATCTAGGTGGAGGGGCTTAGAGAACAGAGCTTTCCTCGCCTTTGCTGCATAAGGTCCCCACTAAATCTTAGACCCAAAGATATTAGTCTAGATGAACGAAAAACAAGACTGTCCTGCCTTGATTACATCAGAATAGACACTTACTCATAGATGGCCTGCTGTGATGCAGCCAAAGGCGGTGGGGCGTAGGATTGGTCGGCAAATTGTTGACCTCGGGCATGTTGCTGCATAGAATGGGACATCCTAGGGTCCACCACCCGACCTTGACCGGTGGGAGTAGGAGGCCGGTTGCCCGTGAGGGAATAAGAGGGGGTTCTGGGAGAGTACAAGGTAGGGGGTTGGGGCTGGGGGGTGGAGGGGGTAGTGGAAGCGTCAGCGGGAAAAGGGGCGGGTGGGGGCTGAAGGAGGGGATCTGTCGACCTTGAGGTTGGATAGCTAGCGCTGCCATGGTGTCTCGTGGATGTGGATACATCATTTGCAGAGCTGCTGGGTGGAGTTGAGGTGGAACTCTCACTGGCACTGTTAAAGTGCTGTTGCGACGTTTGTTGAGACTGCTGTTGCTGCTGCGACTCGTCAGGTGGAATCAGATGAGCAGTGTCCGCGGGGGGGGTGTTCTAAAGAGGTAAGAATCAATTGGACGCTAGTAGAGGCAGTTAGATACACATAAATGGGTAAACTTTAAAAGAAAGGGGATAACATGCACCCAGTTTATGAGAGTCGGTACTATGGAGCCTTGCAAAAAGGCCCTACGCTACGAAATGCACGTATGCGCACGCACATGGAATGCTGTTACACGGAGTGCCTCTGTGCGTATGCACACAAGCACGCACTAGTGTTTGATCTGACCTTTTCCCGTTGTACATTAGAGAGACTGCCGGATGAAAGCTGGTGCCAGAGCTTTTTTTACCCTCTGCACCCAGAGTTTACACGCCAAACTTACTTTGCAGGTCAGCAGGATCAAACACTCGCGCACTGGCGTGTCCCTAATACTTGGATAAGTATCTTCGACTCCCATGGTAAACTACGGAACTGAAAAAGTTTGACGGATATCTTAAGGCCAGTTTTCGAAAGTTAGCAGCTGGCAGAGGGGATGGATGGATGTTAGTGAATTGGTGCAGATTACGAGCTGCTGACACTGACTACCAAGCGCACAGAGGGCAAAGTAGGGTGAGGAAGGGAGATTCGAAAGTAGAGATAGATGAATCGGTACCTTCCATTTGGAACGCCGAAAGCAGGACAGGAGGAGGCGAAACGACCGGTGACGTTTGCTCGCAGACCGCACGTGTGAGCGCGCGCACCACTCCTGATTGGTGCATCATGCAGCGCGCACTCACTTCCGCACGTGACCGGCACGTGAGCGCGTTTTTTAACTGTACTCACAACAGTCGTGATTTGATTTTATGGAGGAGATGGAGTCCGAGGGGTGCAGAGTTATGACTGACGCGAGTGACAGGACCGGTGTAATTACTATCGCAAGAACAACCGACTGACCCACTTCACTCTAAGAGGACTACCTCCCCACCAATGCTCGATAATTAGTACTATGCCTATTTACATGCCCTATGTCCATGTATGGTTGTAATATCTACTGTGACCATGCTCTATTTCAGTAACTGTGCTATAAATTTATTAAGCAGAAGCTGTACGTGGACCGTGATCACCTTCTGGACTCGGAAGAGATAAGGAGACTTTGCAATTGAAAACCAGCCACACCAATCTCAATTCATCAAACAAATGGCTGACGAGTAGGGACACAACAATCCACTCAACAGAGCAGACCCAGTAAATCTAATTGTTTGGAGTCCATTTCTGAGATCAAAAAATATGCCATAGAGGGAGCGAGTAATTGTATAGTATGTCCGGTTTCTCGATCGCCTCCTCTTCCTCCTCTGCCTAACGGCTCAAACGGACATTATTTTAAAGGCGAGCGCGAGGAGTCGAGGCTACACAGCCAGCAGAGCGATAACAAACAGAGGGCCCTACAGAAAAAAGGTACTCTTGTCAGAGAAGAGAGTCAACTACATACATGTGCATGGACCCGAATCTAGGGCTAGCGGAGGTACGTGCTAAGGTGGGACGCTCAAACAAAGGATCAATTGCTCTCATTTCAAAGTAACATTCTCAGTCCATGTTAAGCGTTCACCGAGCTCTGTGCCTTGTCAGCCTAATTATGGTCGGGAGCTTGCGGACAGAGGTAGATGCGCACCCTTCTGTTACCCATGAACTCCGTAAGGCCTCCTAAGGACTGCCGTCTCGTCCTAGGGCTTCTAAACACTCATCCACAACATAAACTCAGGGACAGATCAACTGCTTATTTGTAAGCCATCTTTTTCTAATCCAACGAGCATGTACATGTTTGTGCATGTGGCGTTTTTGCAATAACGGGCTACCCATCCTCCGATCTAAGGTCAAATAAAACCATAGGGCATCCTGCGCAATGCAAAGTCGATAGGGATCAATCTTTTTTTCCTCCTCGGCTCCTGATTTAAGTTTCTTTTAATTTTTTTACATCACACTCAGGGAAAGAGTCACGTAGAGGTTTCTTTTAGCCCAACTCCGTTGGGAAATGATTTAAACAAAATGGGATTAGTTAGCCGGGTGAGAGAGGGAGGAGGATTTGTAAACACCTCCGGTGGCATTTCACCCGCGCTCTGAAAGTTCTTCCTAGCCCCCGCCCCAATCGTGTGCCCCGGTGGTGGCAGGGCTTGTGAGACAGTGTGTGCGTGTGTGTGACTAAGCTTTTGAAACGAATAGGTCAAGTGTGTGTGCTGACTAAAAATGCGTTATCTTCCGACAACTTTAATGCAACTCGGACATTGCGCAGCGTGGCATTTTTCCCATCTCCTTGCTCCAGCGTTTCCCGACGACAGAGCTCCAAGACAGTGGACCAGAACAATGGTCAAGTCGGTCAAAAGTATGCCATGTTTCAACCTTAGGGACTGAAAATGACTACCCCAACCCTCGAGGGACAATTACCAGATTTCCTCTTGAATGAATTGCTGAGCGCTAATACCCTGGATCAGGATAAGGCACGAATTCAGGAACCAACTATTTGTGATAAGCCAAAATAAGTATAAGTGCTATCTTTGCGGAAAAGGTAAAAAAATTCTTAGAGGAACGCATACTATTTTGCCTATAATAGCTGAATCAAACAAAAATCAAAACTTAAAAGGATGGCTCAGAACGCCTGCATCTTTGAAGGGTAACATACGTGAATCAAGGGGCTGCGATGGGAAAATGGACCTTGAAGGCCTTATATGGGAGTCGGAGAAGTAGTCCCTGCTATCAGAAGGGAAACAGAAGCACAATTCGGGCTGATCGTAGCGCGTCTTCCAAAAGCTCACTCGGTCTTAACGCGCTCCCAATGTGTCGATAAGCAGTGGCATATTAGCACTCACCATTCTGTCATAAAACCGAAAAAAAGATTGCGCTCTCCATTTGATAGCTCATGTGAGGAGTACAGTCATCACAGTCCCTGAATGAGTGCAGGATAATCGCCGCCTATAAATTTGTCGATTTGCGGGTTTTAAAGAACTCACGGCGTCACGTTGAACCCGACTCCAGTAAAGCTCTATGACTAAGGACTAGAAGTCAAGAGGATGATACAAAGACGCGTCTTTGCGATCAAAAAGCGCCAGGAATGCCTCAGTGAATAAGAAAATTGTTTATCTGCCACATATTGCTCGTGTGATTGATAAGACTATCACCGTTTTTCGAGGAAGTCAACTTGTAAATTTCATTTGCGAGTGAGTAGCAGTTTCCTGTGCAAAAATTACGCTGTAATTTTCTGGGACTCAAACATGCACGCAAAAAATTATAATATTCCCTCTTTTTGAGTGAAGGCAAAATATTAGTGGATACCTCAGTACCAAACAAGCTTCTCGAATAGCAAATTTTCGGCGAATTCTGAACCTCCTACTCTCAATACCCATAGACTGAATGGAAGACGGATTAGAGTGGAAACAACAAACCTCTCCTACTATGTGAACGAGCGTCCTTTTGTGTACACATACAAACGCAGACAGGCGGAAGCGCAACCTACACATGACGGATTAATTATCGATCAAACGGGAGCAGCAGAAGCATCAGCAACAGCAGAAATGGAGGGAATGAGACAGAGGGGTAGCAACCAAGGGAGACGCATGTTGACGGGGTGGTGTGTAATATTGGAATGAGGTGTCCTTAGAAGACGCGCTTGCCTAACTCGGCCGGCCGATTGGTCGGTCGGTCAGTGAACGGAGCATGGCATGGCTATGCAGCACCAAAATATGGGTGGCTCTTCGAGAGCATGATGACCACACACACGCACTCAAGGGTTCACACAGGAAGATGAAATACAAACCCCAATCACAGCTGCACACACACGGGGACGCACCAAATAAGTCACAAAGACGTAGTAGACTCACTGGGGTCTGTGCAACTTGATGATTGCAAACAAATTTCTCGTGGAGTTGAGCCTCACTGCTGGACACAGGCACATACGAAAATGAGTGTTCGACTCTATCGCACCTAACGACGCACACTCGGGGCTAGTGATTTATGCCCCGAGTTTGTTTTAAAACAAATAAAAATCTCGGGAATTGCTTCAGAGGTAGGGCGAAGATGAAGCCTCAAAGTTGGGCGCGCACGCGCGCGCACGTTTTGTGTCTGGACTCATTTAGGCCAAGATTAAGATGGAGGACGATGTGCTTATGTGTTTACTCATTGTCTAGACATGTTAACTTATCAGTGAGGGTAGGACAGAGGATGGGATAGGAATGGTCGAGGGCCCCAGCATAGAGCACTGAATCATTGCCGTCGCATCGGTGGTGCGTATTGACAAACTCACGTGCGCATACCTCCCAAACTGTGGCAGTGCCTACAATCAGAGTGCCCTCGAGGGACAAATTTGTCAGAGCCGAGGGGCATAAAGTTTAATTGTGAATAAAAAACTACCCAAGGACTTTGCTGACAAGGTCGAAAATCGGCGTGTTTAGCATACACAGAAGGGCAGGTTGATGACTATGAGGAGCACAGGTTCGTTTAAAAAAAAGCAAGATATGCACTTGAGCAGGCGTACCGTCTGCAATTTTAACACTTTGTGGGGGATTTTTAATGCGTTTTAGAGTAGGAAACTTATCCAGTTAAGACTCTGGGTTGAAAATGCTATCCTTTAAAGACCATAAAATAGTTCATTACTTTTTTAAATGAGAGACCTCCATTTTAGAATTGGTGGAGGAAAGTACTACAGTTATTGTGGTCATGGCTGTATTCAATGGTAAATAACAACGTCAACTCAAAAAGCTCATAAACATGACTTGAGAAATAGTTTTGATAATTTGGAAGAAAACGAAGTGAGGCTATTGACTCCAAAAAAAAATCTCAAGAGAAACAGGTGTGATGGCTCGGTCGGTAATGCGAAGCACCTGAGTCCCAAATCAAGACAATGGGCCAGACGTTACACATATTAAAGAAATGGGCTACCTAGGCAAGGGAGAGTGAGTGTTAGGAAGTGGGGGCACTATATCCACCAGCTAACATGCAGAACCATTGATCTCTTTACTCAGTGGCTACTTCCTATTACGAGGATGAGATAATCCAACCCATTAATGCAGCCGTTTCCACTCCTCGGAGGTGCGTGTCAAGTGTCAAAGGGAAATTAGTCACTTATTTTGACAATTTACAATGCCACTGACGGAGAAATACATGACGTCTAACTGCTCGAGCAAACTGTTATCAACTAAAAGGCAGATGATGTCAGGCGTTTGAGAGATGAGGTTAAACATTCACTCTATTGTCCAACGAACTTGGAGAAATCAGTCAGCGTGTGGGCATGGTGGAGGGACAAAAAGCCAGACACGAAATGGGAGGGGAAAAAGCCTTCTGCGGTAGTAGCAGTAATAAATTCATGTGGATGAGAGAGAGAGAGAATGTGTACATATGCGTGACAGGAGGACTAGCTGGAAACGGCCGACAAAACATCAGCCCCTCTTCAAATCGGCCAACTGCGTAGCAGCAGTGGCAGCAGCACGATGATCAACAAAATACGCTAATCAAACTATCAACTTGTGCCACTGACAGAGGAGAGTCGTAGCAGTCTCCTCTCCCTTCGCGACTGCTACTCTGAAGTGTCGTTCCACTGACCTAGTGATGATTTAAGATGTGAACCGATCGCACGAATCATGGGTATATTCCGTTTCTTTCCGGTGAGTTTGGTCCAGTGCACTAATGGGAGGGACTCTCGTTAGCTTAGCACGTCCATCTACCGCTTTCTTGCTCCCTCTCTCTCGGAAGCCGACTGGTAGAACAAAGGCCCATAAATTTTCCCCACGGACTCGCATGGCTATCCGCTAGCTAGGCTCTGCCCCAAACCGCAAACGCGTTTGTACTACGTAGAGGACTCAAGTCTTTAAAAATCGTAAACACAGAAAACCTTAAGTGGAACAGTAAATCACTGCTATGCCAGATTGAAGTAATGCCAACGCAAGTGAAGTGCAGCACAAAGTCATGAGGTGAAGGAATTATCACAAGGAAATACCACTGACGTAAGCGTGTGATATGATTGCATGAACGGTAGCGAAATGATTAATATCACCGAAAGTATGCGACCCCGAAAGGCAAGGAGGGGATATCACTGACCCAATGGAGGAGAGGGGTGAAACAACGACTGTTCCCCATCATTCAATAGCAATTGGGGTCTTAGTTCAATATTCACCCCCCTAGCATCTACTTGGGCTAAAGGCCTACGCAGGAACGAAGTTTGCCCTTTCAGTGAGGCCATTACGTGTACTTCGTGTCTGTAGACAGCGTGCGCAAGCGTGCAGCAATCATTTTTCCATCATTTAAACTTTACTCTCCCTTCCTAAAAACACAATCCCCGCCATCCCAGCTAAGCGGTTTTGTGCAAAATTAAATCAAGTAGGCAAAAAAACCAAAGGCTCCAGCTGTGTGCGACAGGGAACTTAAACGAAACACTTGGCTACAGGTTTTTAAAAAAGGAGGCACGTACCTCGGGGCCTTGGGAATTGTCCATGTTCCCATTATTACTAGAACCGCCCGAACCTCCACCTGCGCTCCCCATTGATTCCGGCATGTTTGGGCAATAGCCGTTTTCGTAGCTGTTGCAGTCCGTATAGGTAGTCGAGGAAACTGGCAAAGGGAAGAGAGAGAGCGGTTTTGAAGGTTTATTGATGACCGTTGCAGCGGAGTCGATAACTAGGAATTGGTAAACATGTAAATCAATCACGCGACAATTGTCTCCCTCGCCTCGCTCGCTCTTCGCCTGACAAGGATATCCACAGTGCGATCTCGCTTCGACCTGTCAAACAGACGCGCGTGTACACAGACACATGCACACACACACACACGAAGAGAAGTTGACGACGAAGACCAAGACAACGACGTCGGCCAGCTGTCAAAAGCGCAAACTATCACACACACACACCCGCGTTGATAGATGACTTGCGCTGAAGTGATGCGCCCGCGTATGCGTGTGTATGTGTCTACTACTGGTCAAGCAGCATTTGTCAAAACCCCGCGTGCGTACGCATACGTGCGTATGTGCATGCAACCAAGAAGGAAAGTCGTGCACACACACACAGCCAGGGTGTAGACAGGGCTGTCTGACACGCACACACACTGACGCACATCCATCAAGCGTGTGCATGCACACCTTGCAGCTGTGTTGCGGCCGATCCACCAATGGTGGACCAACAGACTACTATACTGTGCGCTGATTGGCTCGCGCCGTCTACACCAATAAGGACATGCCTGCACGCGGTAGAAGCGTAACGTTCACACACACATCCGCACGCACAGACGCACGCTTTTCTTTCTCACTCCCGCGCTTTTTACCCTCTTCTGCTGTCTCGATTCTTCTTCCTCCACGCGAACGTACACACGCACCCACATGGCCATACACACACCTCACACGTCTCTTCCTGTCTCGCCCTCTTTTTTGCGAGTAGGTGCGTGTGCGTGTGGACGTGCTGCCACCCGTATGCCACGCACTTGCACTGCGTTGAAGTGCACGGACAAGTTTGTCTGAGTATGTGCACGTCAGCGAGTTTGACATGTGAGGAGGAAGATGTTGCAGAGTCAACAATCTCGGCGGTAGTCTCGCTCGACTCCCATCATTTTCTGTGGCAATCTAAAATACACTGGCATTTCCAATTTTTCCAGTACATTGCATCACTTCAGTAATTTGTTTAAATCCCTGCATGGATCTGGAAAATACAGAGCTGCGTAAACTTTAAGACAAAACCATGTAAAAGGGAGTCTGAACCAGTCTAAATGAAGAGTGGGGAATGATTGAAGGTACCTACGAGTTGTCAAAAAAGAATTAGTTTTGTCCCTTAAAAAGAAGGACTTTCCCGAAAAATATATGCAAATAGCATTTTGACTAAAAAAGAGTCGGGTTGTTCGAGTGGGTGCAGTGACTATCTGCAGGACTGAAGTACGGGCACTTTAGCTTGCTAAAAGGAGAATTATTTCTAAATTTCTACAAAAATTAGCCAGGTTTTGTTTGAAGACAAAGCTATCAGTGTCAAGTTTGGCTCATGAAGGCTAATAGGCCGGGAGTCAGTGCATGGATATAATATTCATAAGGAGAGCAAAACGTACGTTAACACCTTTTTAAGCGGAGACAGTACATCTAGCTTCGCCTCGGTGACAGAACTGTGCTTGTGTAGTGGAGATCTCTGATCTCCAAACAACCTGACTACGGCTAGCTCTGGAACTTGGTTTAACAAGGAAAGTAGAGCGATTCACCGCCAACTTTCAAGGCCATGCTCGAACATGAGGCCGCATGGTAAAAATGGCGTCGAAGGCTTAAAAAAGCCAGAGGGACTCTAGAAACAAAGCTAAGGTGTGGTCAAAGCATCAATTCGTCCAAAAAGCGGCACCGATAAAAAGGAAGAAGAAATTAAAGTTTCGCTCGAGCTGGTGTGTCAGGTAGTCTAAAACATCTATGTAAAAACACCGGAGGAGGCCGTGTGTCAGTAACTCGTCTTGTGTGTGTGTGTGCGGCTGTGTGATGAGAGAGGACAAAAAAGGCCGCAGGCGTGCCGTGGCGGCAGTTTCGAAAATTGACAAGTGACGGCTTTGTTGTTGTGGCTTCGTCCCCTGCGATGAAGTAGCACTAAACAAATGGGAGGTGGTTGAGTAAACAATTGTTGGGAGCTTCGTTTTTTGACCCTCACCTATCAAGATAAACTTCTGGTGTCTCAGCGCCACAAGTGTAAGTGATGGATATAAAATCCAGAGCAGGCAGAAACGAACACCGCAAGCTGATTACATTTACAAATAACCGAGTTGACTACGAAACGCATTCTTAAGGTCAAAAAATAGTTTTTAAATAGTTGAAAATAGACATTAAAAATCACTTAAAATTCTACTAAAGGTAGGATAACCCGAGGAGGCAAACTTCTCGTCGTATTGGTCATGAAACATTTAGGAATTAATTTTACTGCTGGCGAAGATATAAGGAGTAAACATGAGATTCTCTAAAAGTATTGTGAAAGAGATTGACACAAACGCTCCACTCTTCCATACGAGGACACGCTTTCCAGTTCGAGAAAGTCGGAGTTTAACACTGCGTTTAAAAGGGAACGAATTTCACTTATTGTTTCCTCGAGCCGATGGAATATCTCCAACTTAAGAGAAGCCAGTTGTAATAAAACTGTTGTTTGTAAACAGTGATAAATCAACGGCTTAATGGTTGCATGCATGGGTGGGAGAGACTCAAACCTGAGAACACTGAGGAATCACGACCAATATCTACTGAAGAGGTCTGTGCGTGAGTGTGTAAGGGGGATGCGTGAGAGTATGCACACAAGCCAGCCAATCAGTAAGTGAGAGATCGGTGCATTTTTAAGAGGAAACAGGTGGCAGATGAAAGGAGAGGCGTCACCAGATTGAATAATATTATGCAAATAGTGCTAAAGAGCGTTTCATGGCAGTCAGTGGACCTGTCTCAGACATCAAGATAATTGACAGAGAGGATAAAGCCGCTTTAAGAAACCTCTTTACGTAAATGTGCTCTTATGTGATGTGTTAGGGATAGAATAACTAAGACAGCAAGTAACCTTCAGTGCCGGGCCTGACATTAAGGTTAGCGTTCAGGACACGTCTTCTACGCAATTCCTCATGCATCTCATCTAGACACACATCATCACCTGACAGGAACATCAAATTACTGGACAGATCGCTGGCCAAACAGTTATTCTCACGATTCTAATATCAGCTTCTTTAAATAGCATAAACAATCAATTGTTAAATATGATCCAAAAAGGGTCCAAGGTGCAATTTTTAAGGCAGATGCGCGCCTGTTTTTGCTTCCTTACCTTTTCTGAATCAACGGGCATGCCACTGTTTAATTTGTTGGGTTCCTGCTTCTTTGGTGAACCTACGAATTTTTGTCACTGATGCTGTGTTTGTGTGGGGTGGAGCGGAGGACGTAGAGGAGGCGAGGTAAGGCAAACAGCTACCAAGTTACAACTTCATCAAATCCATTTTTAGAGGGGAATACACTGATTTATACTATGATACCTTCACATCTCCACAAAGAAGTGGGTAGAAAATGAATTTAATCGGTGTACTCTGACTACATGACGAATTAAAAATGTCAGATGATCCAAACCTACTTAATTAATAACATTTAACAAATAAGCTAAGTATGTGTTACGAAACTGGAAAAAGCAGCCAACTGTGGAAACAATGTGTATGCACTAACTCATTTATAATATCCATCCGGACCGTGGAATGCCATCACAAAATTGTTTTGTACTATGTGGGACGATTTCGGATCCACCAATGTGATAACGGCACTCGGAGTTAGTTCTAAGGTCGTTAAACAAATAACAGGTCACCAAGGTTAAATCCTAGCCAATAATTTGTGCCTGAAAATGAACCAGTTAACGTAAATTTAATCAAACCGTAACAGATCTGTCTGTCTTAGAGAGGAGATCAGACTAAGTATACCCGAGCTCTAAAAGAAGTCTGCGTAATGGTGATAAAATAATTTGGTGAGTCCACGAGTTGCAGTTTTCTCGTAAGATATCTATTTTCGTGAAATTTGAAACTTCACCACTGAAATTCAATCCGAGTTCAATGCAAAAAGTCCGAACAGTGGTAAAATCTACTGGCATCAGCTTCCAGACCAGTCAGTAAAATAGGTCTACACAACTGGTGGTTCGGACTCTCCTTAAAAAGAATAGACACTTACGAATTGATTAAAGAGGGCTTAGTATGCGTAAAATCGATGTTATACTTATTTAGATAGAAAAATGGATTATTTTTCTGTCCACTTTAGGCCATTTTGACAAATGGTATAGGTAAATAAATTAGAGTGACAAGAGCAGCCAAACTCATACACACACGTCATGGGTGAGCGACAGGGGGGAGGGATAAGAAAAATGAATACAGCGACTCAGGTAATGCGGTAACATCTGGATGTAGGGGGATCGTTCCAACTCCATCCTCCAACCAGATGGCTATCAACAATTATCTCCCCACTTAGGTCACACAGCTGCGTAATGGGATCACGCGATTTTCCACATTACCAGTAATGAGCACAGAGCGAGAAGGATTGTATAGAAGGTATCAAACATAAGCGAGTGATTCTGGGGGAATTCGCAACAGAGCAGGTTTTAGAACCGCCCTGACCCGACTTTCAAGTCTCGGTAAGGGGACGAGACCACAAAATTGAATTGGTAAAAATCCTCCCTGTAATTAGTGCTGCTAAGCCGTGACTTGAAATTGCTGCCTGAAGATCTGATGCTTCTCCACGGAAAAATGGACTAAGACTATCCCAGATGGACAGCTTGGTACTATTAAAATGACAACGAAATGAAAAGGAGAACTAAACATGGGGACATACTTTCGAGAAAACGCTTTGCACTTATGAAAATGTACCAAACCAGCTGGCATACAAAACGTAGCAGCTGTAAATTATTGTTCAAGCCTAAGCAACAATTTGGTTCATTTTCGAACAGGACGTGGCAGTCAAACCCCTCAGAATCGATGAGGTGCCCAGCCAACAGCTAAGTTTAGGAAGTCGTGCCACTGTAATTGTCTCCACTTCCTCGTAGATAACCTCCTTTTAATATTGTCCTGATGACCGAAGGAGATAAGCAATTCGAAAAATATCCAAGTATGGCATTCGAGACAAAAAGCATGGTAATGCAGGCTTATTACAGCGAATCAACCTCCACATTGATGACACGAAGCCTTACCCACGTCACGTGAGCAGCTACCAGTCTGAGCCTAACGTATATTTATAACAGAATCATTTCTAGCCCTCCTAAGTGATTTGGATGCCAAAGTAACTAGAATTTCTGGCTCATGTTTCAGTAAAATACATTGACCATCCACAATGAGTCCGTTTCAAAGAGCAGCTGGATTTGTTTTAAAGGACAGGAAGGGAAATAAGTTAAAAACCCGGAAATTTATTTACCCTGCTATTGAAAGGATAGATAGTGTAAGAGAAGTGTGGTTTAGTGTCGTAGTAGTATAGTGTCTACTTAGACAGCAGATGAGAGATTAGCATGACGGAGATACCACCGCACCAAGTGTAGATCGAAGGGTAAACTGGGTGCAACTGTTTATGCAAGGTGCGAGACATTGACGTAATGTTGCCACACTGTGTGGCCACTCAATCAACTGACAATTTGGGACTATCGAAGACTCCTTTTATCGGTCGGATGACACCCTCCAGGATTATGACACTCGGGATGCTATCATGTTGTGCGTACAAATGGGGTTGGTCGGCTGTTTTTACGGGAGTGGTAAAGAATAAACATCATAATGCCAAGATGTTGATCTAAATCTGACTGACAGGTTCCGACGATTGACAGGCCCGAATATTGTCCCATTACTTTTCGTGATGGATGGAATTTCATGCGAATGAGTGGGAAAAATGGGGTTGTTGAACTCAAATTTGTCATGTTTCCCTGTAATTTTTCATCATCACGATAATTGTGCCCACTGCATCATTCCAGTAGATAGTACTAGACAATGGGCGTTTATATCATCGTAGGAGATGCCGAACCTTAACAACTTGTTTACTTAATCTCCTTTGACTAAATTTGTTTGGCTTAGTGACAGTTGATCCACTTTGTTAATTTTTTCGTGACAGCTTTATTTTGAAGTTTATTAACTGAACTAGTCATTTGCTTTACCAGACAACATCAAAGGGCGGTCACTAAGCGAGAGGTACCCATCTCTGTTCTTGAAACGGATATTTAAAATAATAGAAAAGAAATTTTAATACTAATAAAGGTAAAATTTTACGAGAGCTTTAATTTAGCTCTTTCTGCAGTAAATTTACTGCACCTCAAATCAGGTTCAGAATGTCTCGAAAGAAGGTATCGATAACTACAAATGTAGGAAATAATGGAGGATATATGGCTATATGGTGCTCAAAGAGGCTTTATTTTGACACTTTCTTAATCGTGGCCACTGCGGGCCCTGTTTATTAGCCTTCTTTATTTGAGTAAGGTAAAATTAAGGGCATGAGTGGAGGAAGTTTGTAGGAGGACGCATCGGCAATCTTCTGATCTTGCAACTGACTCACTCGATACAGTAGCATGGGGATGAATTATGGCAAGCATAAAAGTAGAGAAGAGTGTTTGCTGGAGTTTCACTGCTCTAGTAGTGCTGTGGTATCTTGACGCGATGGAACGAAGCATTTAAGTAGGCTTCTACGTAGTTGTTGCGTTAACATAAGGCAAAGTGGTCCTATAAACTCCATTATCCTGCCACCAAGAGTTCAGACGTTTCACATATTCTTGCTCTCCCAAAGAGTACCGGTTACATGATGAGTTTTTTGGGGGCTTTTACTAAGTAGAAATGAGGTTAGCAACCAGGAGACAGTTCACATTCTGAGATGAGTAGGCTCGCCAGTTGTCAAGACTACTTCTGCAGCTAATCATGTCACCTCCAGAGTCGATACTACAGTCGCCTTGAAAAGGACATCATGCATACACACCTTGATAGATTGCTGTGTCGAAGCCAAAATTCAGGTCCAAACACGTGAGTGTGTGTGGATTTATTGTGACCCAATGCGCCGTGGCTTGCAAGAAAGATGAAGATAGAGAGAGAGAGAGCATCGCGCACAAAACAATGAAGAATTTACCGCTCGCGGTGGTTGCGTAATGACTCTCGTCGTTAAGTTAGTTTTGTATGCAGCTCCTACGGGTTTACTCCAACGCACACTCGCACACACACGATGTCTAAAGTGATCCAAGATTTATGGCGTTTAGTCTGACGTGTGGACTGGACTGGGCTGGTCATTCGAGGCGGCTTGGGGGCGAGGGGGCGACATTTGCACAATGATCGTTTTAATGATAAGGCGTGGTCCCTTTCCATTCCCTTCGTGTGATGATGCCTCATTTATTCCCCCTCCCTACTCAATAAAACTCTGTCGCATGACTCACAAGACCCTCTCCCCAATACCATCATTACTATCCCATTTACCTTTTTAACAGCCTCAACAGTTTGGGGGGCACTGAGACCTTGGAGCAGATTAACACCCAAAATCCTGAATAATTGCGCATCCATAACTTAATCTGTTGGTTTCTGACCTGTGCGATTGGTAACCGCTTGTCACCACCGCGTTATGGGATGGTGATCTAAGGTCAAGATTTCCTACTACTCAACCAATGTGAATTTAAGCCGAAGTCTTAGATAAAACGATTTACTTTTGTTGTTTCTAGGGCGTTGAGAGCGGCTTAGTCTGTAGCTCTGGTTTAGGTGTAAAGGCAGGATCTAATTATGTGCACCAGACACGGATGTGCGCAGGCATGTGAATGGGTGCATATCAATCAAGGTAACAACAACATGGGCGCTCTCTGTTTACACTCCTCTGAAACGGAATGTTAGAGAAAGAGAAAGCGGCGGCGGTGGTGAGGTTTGTGAGCGCGTTTGCGAGAGAGAGATGCTCTACAGGAAAGAATTCTGTCTAGAAAAGGCATCACTAGTTGTGCCCTACTGACATGTGTTGGTCAACATAGCAACTTAAGGAGTTATCCTGTAAATTATGGCTACTTTTTACGTAAAAAACAGACTGTAGGGCTCAAACAGTCCCTTTAAGGGGAATTTGACAACACCCTTGATTAACCTGAAAGTACCTTGCCTGAAGCCATACGTTATGGAAAGCTTAATTCTATGCAGTGATTCGCATTGACAATATATTGGTTCTCAAAGCAAACTATCCACTAAAAAAAATAGCAAAACCAAGATCTCAAGGGAAGTCCAATCACGGCGGCTTAGATAATCGTTTACTACGACATCAACGTTATCACTACGGGAGCCACCAATTCAGTTGCTGATAAAGAGGTAAAGATAGCGCTTAGGCTCAGTTAAAGAACATTCCACATCCATCTTTTTTGGTCATACACTCAACTAGCCGGCTTGGGAGACCGAGTTTAGATAAGAAATACGGAATATCACAGTGGGACAGACTATCAGTGGGATACGCACTTTCAATAGAGGGTGTACCGACTTGTAAAAAAGGGTGCCTTTGAGCGACTTGAGGAAAGGGATACAGGGAGTCAGTTACTAGAAATTCAAGTGTATTTTAGCTAGAGGTACATTTAGCGTTGGTAACACCATCCTACAGACATCAATGGCAGCCAACTCAATTGCAAAGTGCGATGACACTCACCGATGATGACACACTGAATCGACGATGGCCTCAATCATTTTATGGTGAAAGCCAGGATCATCTGACAGCTCATTTAGTGGCATCATGAACAATCAAAAATTTTGAGATACTGTAAAAGATGAGAGACATTAACTTTCAGGAGCCTAAGGATATAACTGGAATGGTAAACACAAGAATTCTGTATCTTGAATTTGTGTCTTGAAAGCTATTCAGTTCTGCATCCTCAAAATATCCAGCTTGGGATCGAATTGACTTTGGCTTCCATCTTATTTTGTTTTCTATATCTCCTTTAACCAAAGAACCAAAGTAATACGAGATCATCTTATTTCGTTTATTATATGACAATTTCTGTGGGTTCGAGATAATTCAACTGAAGTCGTCAACAAAATTACTAACGGAGAAGGAAAAATCGACTCGTGGTAGAACCACAATTCAAAAATTACGCAAATTTGACTAAGATATTTAAAGTTTTGGGGTTTTTACTACTGAAAGTGGCTCAAGATTTAATAGACTCACATTTAGACCTGCCAATCGGTCTCCATTTGATGGTGATGGTGATGATGATGATGACAAGACTTGACAAGGTGTAAAAACGCTGTCTTTGTGATTTACAACACCCTTTAACTCTACACGGGGTGTCGATGCAAGTAGCAGTTTTACACCCCACAGCTCTCAGACACAAGTACTATTGATAGCGGTAAAAGGAACTCGAAGACATACACTCCACACCTCATCGAGCCAGCCATCGACGTCAGAGAGCATGAAAGGTCGATGTTCTCCTCCACTTCACCTTGATTGCCTGCTTACGCAGGCGGTTGCGGATTTCTTCAAAAAAAAACGATGTGTTAAATTAAATTATTTTTTACGTCTAGACTGAAGTATGTGCGCAATTGAAGTGTATGTGCATGTGCTGACGGCTTTGAGATTAGTTCTTGTGTCCATGCAATCACGAATATTTACTCGCCCTGAAGGTGGACAATGCACAGAAATGAGGATTAAAGTCTTGCAAAATCAGTTTATACAATCGTGTGAAGATGTAAATCAAAATAAATTCGATTCGTATGTTGAGATGGTTTACTGTTCATGTGGTTGTCAATACTTGGACACCATTGTGATGAAAGTAGGGAGGATGGGCGGTGAGGCCTTCTGTTTCTCTTGGTCTTTTAGTCACAGAATGCCATCTGCAAATCGATAAGCCGTGCTGCCTAGGTGTATGCCAAAACCCACTTCTACGTGTGTGTGACTTTGTATGTGGAAATTGCCTGTCTCTTCGGTGATTTAAAACGCTCGCGCTACAAGTGGTGCAACCATTAAGTAAGTCTTACACAGAATTCGTAAATCTCCCCATCGAGAGACAAAAGAAGGCAAAAATTTGCAGTGCAATATACTGTATGGGAAAGGTACAATTATTTTGTAGACGATCAAATGCGATAAAGGCAAAGCATGAAATGAAATGTTTCTTTTTCTCTCACCCTCCAGGCGGTCAAGTGATACCATGAATTCCAGTATTGAAATAGGTCAAGTAAATAGTAAAAGGTATTCAATGTGAACGGAGACTTGTGAGTTTGCCAAAAGGGTAAAAATAACAAAGTACAAAGGGAGTGGGCAGGCTGAAATAGTTCTTCTGCCTGGTAACGTCCCCCATTTTTACATCTTTTTATTTTTTTAGAATAATACTTTAGCATGACCGAATCAACCTTGGAAAGACAACACCACTTCGTCAGACCGTAAAAACGTTGAAAGCTACCTTGGTACCCAGCGTGGGTTAACTGCTCTCTCTTCCCACCGAGAGGAAGATCCTTCTCTTCTGCATCCTCCTCGCACAACGACCTACGCCTCGATCATCTATCCACCATCAGGCATTGCACACACTGGCTGCACGTTAGCCCAGACCGATCACTGTGGAGGTCGTGGACTGCCAACGCAACCAACGTGGCTGAGATCACCACAGCTAGACGTTAGAAGGTCTTAGAAATGCCGACACAATCAAAATGTCCTACTGGTCAGCAGTTGAACAGTCTCCATCAGCGTACAAGCAGTGATCGAAGGCATTAGCAGATGGATGGGGGTAGATAGGCCTTTTCTGATTCACTCGCTACCACTGTTGTCTCCTATCTTGGCCAAAACTTGCTCCAGCTAGTAAGACTTGCAACAGGACATCTACCGTTTGTAATATTGTCATGGTAACATCTGCTTTTACTGTATCCACACAATCAGAAGTCGTGGTTTCACAAAAGGCTCCTTAAGGCTTCTACTCTGTCAGGGAGCGTTTCATGTGGTCTGTAGGTTTCCAATACCATAGTAACCAGTTTTGCTTGATTTGTGTTTTGAGAGATAAAGGGTGATACCGCATCAATATCATGCATCGCTACGTGGAAAGACATTCACGTTTGACCCTGTGCCGCTAGTCTATCCTTTTACCTGCCCGCATTCCACTTTCCTGACACTACAGTGATTTGGCAATCTCTTTTTTAGGGCGGCTAGGAGGGAGTCCATTGAAGTAATTCATTCCATTTTCTGATTTAATGCATCCTTTAGCTTGCATATCATAGAATCGTTAAAAGGAGTGAATTTTCCGCCTACATCCCAAATCATTGCTCCTGTGTTCCAAAGGTATTGCAATTCACATAGTATTAAATAATCAACCATCAGGGAAACAAAGCCGATGGTGTTTGGTTAGTTTAACTAAGGCCGTAGGTCATCCTACGTCTAGTGAATGCCAATTTTTCTACTATCAAGAATGTGCTATTTCGCAAGAAAGTTCACTTTTTTAAACTCTATTAGACACATTTTATGAAGTAATGAAGGTGGCAGCGAATGAGATACTTTGTTTTCAAAGCTATCCGACAAATGGGACTCGGTGACATTTAGAAGGCGTGCTTCTCCTCTTTTTTGCAGGCGGAAGATTGCATTTTACTCCTTCAATGCAGCTCTCGATTTTAGCAGACTCGGGTAGTGGAATTGGGTAGCAAAAATGATCACCTCCTTCAAAGCCCTAGTCACATACTTGCAAGTCTGCTTCACAGAAACTCTTGATAGAGAAGTTAATACTACCAGAGCGTGATATTCGAAGTAATAAAACAGCAGTATAGTAAAAAGTGATTAATTTGAGCCTGAGGTGTAGATGAAAATCAAATCGTATCTTTAGATCTTCCCTCCTCTCCCAGGTTCTCAGCGGAAAGTCGACCACCAACCTTGCACTGATTGGCCGATTCAACTGGTTCTAGAAAACCGATACGTTAGATTTGCCCTGAACTCAAATAGTTCCCCTGAAATGTAGTTTGGTGCAAATAGTTATCATAAGCTGACAAAGATCGCATTTCACATATATGTGACGTTGATTGTGAACGTGTTGACTCATTCATACCTTTTGAGTCTTTTACCACCTCTTTTTAACTGAATGGATGTATATATATATGCATATTTGATCTAGTTTAGGGGAGAAATGGCTCCATTCTTGTCATCGCTTAAAGGATTTACACTTTTTTCGGCGACTACGATCAATCCACTTCTGCATTTTTGATTTATGGCGTCATGTGTGTCTCCACTGGCAACCAACCCCAACAATGACGAGTCGTCATAACAACGGGTTGGACAGCGAAGCAACTGTACTTCCTCACCGCGAGATTGTCAATGCATAGGATGGGAAGGGGGGTAGGGAGGAGACGAATATGAGGGGAAGAAAGAAGGGGCAACAACAACAAAGAGAAGAAGGGGAAGAGGCGGAGGAGAGAGGGGTGGCCTTAGATACAACCATAGCGGTGGCGACAGTAGAATTTCCGTGTTTAGGAAAGCGCGTGCACAGTCCTCTACCTAGCGGTAGATAATTACACGGTTCTTTGAGCACTGTCAAGCCCACTACACGAGGCATTGTTGTTTTTTGTTCCAACTATGATAGGGCTACTGGAATTTGGGGCTGACCAAGGAAATCTCGCCAGATGCCAAATGGTAATTATAAGGATGGACATGAACCATTCTGGAACTTGTAATTTTGTTGGTACGCAGGTAAAGACGGGCATTACAGACCCCATCGATCACATTTACATGAGGATTGGATGGATTAATTTTTCTGGAAAAGCAGAAGTAATAAAGTAGCTGTTTCCATCACAAGCGGGGGACATCTAGGTGCAGTTCTGCCATTGTTCTTCCATTTCCGGGTTAATACACATACTTTGAAATATAGAGGACGGAAGAGAATTTAATGACATAGAATTGGTTAGGTAAAACTACGTCTTTTCGTCTTAAAAATGCTACAAAACTTCATGAGTCGACAAAAGCTTCTGACGAGTTAAGCCGTATTAAAATCCATTTAATGTCTCACAACATAGTTTGTGAGGACCTCTCCATTCGAGGCGGAGCCGAGACCGCACAGTCGGGGAAAGCAGAAAATTCCGATTTAAGGCACGAAAGTGCAACCCACAGCATTAATTTGGAAGGTAATTTACTTCATTTCTTTTTAGCTAAAAATCCTACTTAATGCTTTTATATTCCGAGAAAGTGAAGCTACCTGAGATCATGTTGGGGGGAAGGTAAGTACTAAATTGATGGCCCCGTGAAAATTTGCACCATGACTTTAGAATAGTAAAAAGTGGAATTTATCTTTTTTGACAATTTTGTCTACAACTTTGATGTGCTACTTCGAGTCTGCCTGCAGTGGGGCAATGCATCGCAAGAATTTTGCCTCTCCATTTCCTCCATTCGCTGCTGTTACTGTCTGAAGACGGTAGGTGGGTAGGTTAGTGCTGATTTATTGCTGTCTTGTAAGCTTTTAACTTCCAGGAAAGGGTAAATTTTGTACCTCCTGCACAGCAAAGGGGTCCTGTTTCAAGAAAAAATCATCGATGTTGTTTCCCGATGTTATATAATCCCATAAAGCCCTTGTTGAACAAGGAGGAGCAACTCGGTCCCCTTCCCTTCCTACTGTTTAATTAATTCCCACCAGGTGCAAGAGAGACACATTCCAAGTTGAATGGGAGACAGGTTAATTGTGATTTGGCCAAAGTATTATTTTATATGAATAATATTTTAAGGAAGGCGAATTTTTTTCCGATCAAGCTAAAAAGAGACGTCCGGCACGCGCACTCTAGTGGGGTCTATATGGAGGCGGCGGAGGAGGAAGTACAGATGGACGCCGTACACTCGCCCTTCCATCCTTTTTGGTAATGCGCAAGCTTTTTCCCCATTTACGTCAACCTCTCACCAAAATCCCCCTCCAGCAGCGGCAACGCAACCGTCCGCACACAGGTTATCAGGCTGAAAAAAGAAGCCTGCCTTCACGCAAGCGTACCGACGCACGAGCGCGCCATTTACCTCGCCCTCCATATGTGTGGGGACTTAATGTAATGTCACATTGTAATTTGACGGAACGATTGCGTTGTCAATACACTCCCCAAAAGTTCCACACAAAAGTATGTTTTATTTTTCAAGAAAGTCGACATCTGACTGTCTGACTTCATGTAAAGGAGGAAACCGGTGCATTAGTACTCGTAATCAAGCCACCACGGGTACGTGTGGTCAACAGAAGCTGTCAAGGCAAGGCTCCCCTAACTGGTTTAAGTTGAATAATGCCATCCAGGATCATCCTCCTTAGAGTGGGGGCGGATCGTTTTTAAGTAACTAGACTTTTCAATTAATTAACCCATCCAAAAATTTTCCCATTCACACTCACGCAACTTCCCATCATTGATCTGAAGCGGAGGAAAAAAATTCACCTTCATTGCGATCTATCTAGAGAGGATAAAACATAAAAACCCAACCAAAGGTCTATCAAGGAAACTCAGGTAAGCCGGACAATGTTACTACAGTGACGGAATCCAGCCGTTGCTAAGCTCATTCTATTATAAGATCTCACCCTCTAAGCCATTTCTCGGGAGTTTCATCTTAACAGATGGAATCGAAGTATCTAATCTTTCGGTTCATTAATACTCTGTCTACCACGCTCGTCATTAATGCTTGACGCTGATGCCATTATCCTTTGTTCGTGTGACCAAGGTCTCCGTTCTTCCGCATACTGAGTGAAATCCAAATGAGCATTTAAATAAGGAGCTCCAAAATTACTGACATTTCCTCTGTGGCTGCTCTGGGTGGTATAGAAATCGGATGACTAATGTGGGTAGTGACGATCACTTATTGTTAAACCATTCATACTATATCACTCAGGCCTATCCCACACTGAGGTCTTATTTAAGAATCGCCTATTTCCTTGAAGGCTTTGGAAGTGAAGCTCACAAGGATCTCTTGAACAGGCTGCAAAGCACCCATAATTTTCCCTAGCTCTTGGGATCAGCTAGATCTTGAAATGCCTTACTTCTAGAGGATCTCACTGATTCGTTAATTACAATCCAAAGTATGGGGTTAAATTCGTTATCACACCTTATGCCATAGAAAACATAAGACCAAAGTGTTGGATATCCATTAGGCGGATGCCACGCTGCGTTCAATTTCAGTACTAATCCGTTCAGCAGACCTGCCACTTCTAAGCAGAGGCAGTAGACAGACGTCTGCGTCTAACAGGTGTCCAACTTCAAAGTGATTTGCGGTTTCATATCCACTTGTGTGTATGTGTATGTTTGATGGTCGCGGGGGTAATGGTGGTGGGGGGGGGGGGGGCGGTGAACAGTTAATCGCTTCATTATGGTGCGTGGAGTCGTCCAGTGCATGAGTGTCTAGTCAAGATGACTGTATGCGACATCGGCCTTGGCGCCCTGCTTATTCTCTCCGCCTATGCGTGCATACACATGTCAAGACTGTATCCACTCTGCATTCGGCACTTCACTACTTGTTCTGCTAGTTATTCCTTCGTTTACAACTTTTCTTTAAAACGAAAGGATGTAGATAGCGTCAGATAAAAGAGATGGGAGAATTTGAGGGGGTGTCGATGTAAATCTCGATGCACAAACCACCAAATTGAATAGCAAAGTTGAGGGTATGATATCAATAAAGGTACATAATCCTGTTTGTTCCCCAAAATGGAATTATTTATTCAGATTGTTCACATTGAAATTTGCAGTTGGAGTGGACCCATTGGGCAGAGGTAGAAGCTGATCACCAGAGAATCCTTCATCACTCAAATGTAACCAAGATCGGTCGGTGAGTTAATTTACTGGCCACGTTTTCAGGCGTTTTCTTCTAGGAGCGCACCCTTTTATTGAAGTAGACCTTTATTAAAGCTTTTGTTGAGTTTCCAAGCTTAAGAGTAGTTTTTACGAGAGGCTCTTAAAATTCGTAATAACCGTTGGGATATAGAAGCAAAACGCTATATCAAGTCAAAGTAGAGCACATGCTACTGATTCACAAATGGCGGATCGGACAAATCCTAGACACTACAGTAGCTGGATGAGAGGTTGAGAATTGCTGCTTTGCATTTCCCTCCCTCGCATAAGCGGAGGGTCCATGACCTAGAGGCATCGTATCACCTAATGTTTGATCGTCACTAAAAGCCGGTTTCTTGTAACAAGATAACTAAGCACAACTTTTCCTAACTAGCTCATTTGGACGTTTTGATTGATGCAAAACAAGAAGGTGTACATTTCGATCCCCATCTCATTATCGCCTCGTCGTCTTTAACACCAATTGGCCCTTTTTTAGTCATTCCAAAGGTGCGTTTAGCTTCAGGGTATTGTTGATCCGAGGGTAAAACCGAAATCTCCCATTAGGAGGTAAACGTCTTCCCAGTTGACTTCCTCCCTGATCCCCTACTTGTTTCTCTTTATAAATACTTGAATTTGGATGTATGTCCATAAGAATATTCAGGATGAGAAGAATGAAACCGAAACAAGTGCCATTTGAATCACTAGAGCAGAAACAAATTACTAAATTTGGTCTCTATTTAAGACCCTAATAAAAAGTTGCATCTAAAATTCCATTCCATAGTTGAGTCAAGTCGTTACCGTGCGCAGGAAAGTAAGATGGTCGAATAACAGCCAAAAAAATGTGCCTTTTCCCCTTCCCCCACCCTCATGCCTAGAAAGGCATCTAAAAAGCCACCTTAATGAACTCCCCCTTCCTCTTTAGATCGAAAAATAACGCTTCACTGCCTCCGGTAATTCGGTCCTCCCGCACCTGAAGGAATAGTAATTTATTACTGTTCAATAGAGCAGAATAATTATATTGGTTTGAGCCGAAGTCAACATGCTTATCTTAATTGTTTGGTAGGTTTCATTGTCAGACAGTCCAAGTGGGCGAAATACCAACCAAAAGCACTGTGGGGGACTTTTAGAAAAGATCACGTTCTCTTTTTCTCTGGAATTTTGTTTGTGGCAAATGGCTGCCAAATCGTGCCTCTAAAAGGCGCACCTATGATTCTGAGGAAATGTAAAAGAGGGAGGGAAAAAATGTAAAGGAGGCCATTTCCTCTTTTTCTTTCGTTTAATTTTTTTATTTTGGTAAAGCATCAAATCCGAATTACGCTTCAGACACCTGGCGACCGAGTTGGCATTATGACCCAGTGCGGATGAAAAGGTTAGGTTTGAAAATTTATGCCAACCTGAAGGTCACACTGCTGCGGGCGAAAAGGTCTGCAAGTGCCCCCAAGCGAAGTGAAGGCGTACGGACGCTAATCGCACTGTTCCCGTCTTCTCGCCCTCCTTCATGCCCCGGGGTGAAGAGGGTTCGGTTCACAAAAAGAAGGCTAGGTATGTTTACCGAATGAAATGAAGACTGGGGGAAAGGTAATTTTGCATTGCCTTTTTTTGTGTCCAGATATGTATATGGTAAACAATTTTAGCGAGGGATTCACATCTGCGACCTACATATCCTGTCCAAGATTAGGGCAAACGTTCTAATAGGCGTATAAACTTTCTCATGAGTGCGTTTTCAATACACACTGGTAGCTGAAAAGACGCTGATGCAGGCCAGCGTGGAAGCCAAGTACGCGCAAAATGATGAAGTGCGGGACAGTCGACGTTTACGTGAAACAATTTCCTTGTGAGGTATTACAAGCTAAAGCAACTGTTTTACATTGTTGGTACGCTAGTGTGAGGGACTGGAATACGAAGAATGTAGATCTTTCAGTAAGTGGTACGACACAGTGCGTCGAAGCTAGTCAAAGTGGCAGCCACCAGTGGTAGTGAGTGCGTCAATGAAGGCGTAACTTCTCATCTGGTGGCTATCTACTTCAATTCGTCTCCTGATGATTTAAAACACGGTTTTTACACTGGTAGGTATGCCCACCCGTTCAGTGTCAGTATTTCAAAGACGGTCCAACCTCTGGCAGTGATAATTCCAGTTGTGGTAAGTCCGTTGGCCGCCCATGACCTCCGCAGTTTCGATGTGGGCAAAGGTAGCCAGTACGTGCAACTGCTGATGTTGGATGGAAGATCTAGGCGTAAGCAGTCCCGTGAGGAGGATATAGAAGAGAAGGATCTTTTTTTCTTCTGGAACAGCTATGGGTACCTAGGTTGACTTAGGCGTACTACCGAACCTAAATCAAAGCTTTTCAAGTATCAGTTGTACATTGGAAGAGCAGTGAAGAGGTTGCGTGGAAGATAAATGGGATTGTCATTCGTGTTGTCATTTTATTAGCTCAAAAATTACTGGCTGTCTTGAGCGTTCCTTGTGCTGCTTAAAATATCTCACAGTGATGTTCAACGTGGTTTAGCTGGATTTGTGAAGATGAGCTGTGATAATACGTTAGGACAAAGAGCCTTGAAGCCAATCTCTTCTCCTCCAATTCCAATTGAGATAGCTGTAATTGTCCTCCAAACCCCATAATTTTACACGCTATTGTCTACAAACTTAAAGACCTAGATAACAAGTTGAACCGGGGAAAAAATTCAAGACCTCAGAGAGTACGGGAAGAATTGTGGCTTAACAGTCACATAAACCAGTAGGATATTGGTCCCTTATTTAGGGTCGTGGATTTGACTGAGGCAAGCAGATCGGAGTACCAGCAAGTAGCATTCATCACTTCAAGTAAGAGGGAATGAATGTGTCTAAAATCGTTATCTACAATTTAAATGTGATGAGAGGTGCGTAGACAGATGTCTACACTGTCAATGAAACCAAAGAGAGATGAAATTTAAGGTCCTCTTATTCCCTTCTTCGATTAAAATGTCAAATATAGTGCCGTGTCGCAATTCCTCTCAGCGCCCTATAATGTTTCTTCGGAATTTAATGACGAGTCAGAGGCTAGTTGGCAAATAAGGGGCACTTGTTCACACCGGGATGAGTGATGACCCAGACTGAGATCCTTATCGCGGGTGTAGTTGGTAGAAGGACAAGGATTGTGGAATGGGTTTGGGGGGGGGGGGATGGGCAGAGGAGAAGGGAACAGACGTAGCTAGGCGCCAATTGATCCTATCGTCGTCACTTTTACTAAGACGCACCCCCACCCACACACACGCAAGCAGTATTTATCAAGTGGAGGTCACGTGGGACTGCAATTGAGGGGATGGATGAATCGATTCGAAGGCTTGATAACCTTGTCCTGCTTCCGCAGTTGCTGCCACGTGCGCAGTGCTTCTCCCGCCAATCACACCATGCCTCATTTATCAAACATAATACTTTCCCTCATAAGACTACCAAAAAAAGGGATTTACAATAATTAGGAGGGAAAATAAGAGTTCTGAATCTAGAGTACCATTTCCAGTATCTTCCCTTAAAAATTTACATTGGCTGCCTTAAACAAACTTGGTGCTTTGTATTTTGACTTGCATGATTAAATGAACCCGTCATCCTACTCAATTCAATCAATTTTGCAAGTTTTAAGCTTTAAAGGTGTGTAGACAAGGTGTGATCCTCAACCTGAAGCGACTTAAGCGTGGCATGTACCTTTGTTGGAATTTTCCAGACTATAAAGTGACCCTTTCAATGGCTGGAATATTCCCAACCTATGGTGGTGATTGATAAGAAAATAGTGTGATAGATTTGACATTTACATCAACTCAACTCTTAGGCTGTTGGAAATCAACCTTACCTTAAGTCAAGCCGATGATAGTTGCAATTATAGTACACTTTCGTCTTCGCATTCCATCCACTTACTCAAAAATCAGCAAATCCCATGGAGTCCGATAAGTTCGTTAAGTCCCGACTACATTGCGCAAAAGGGGACGAAAACACCAACTTATTCTCTGATGACATCTCATCTTGTGATTTGTCCTGGAAAGTCCACCTGGTGTGTCCGGAAATCGGAGGCTGGACCGGCAATTCAATCTACCCATAATTTTCGGGGAAGCCTTAATGCCTGATGGGGAAATCAATACACTAAGGGGTGCCCCCGCGGTCCACATAATGACTACTGGTCTGTCTCCTGTTCAGCCTCTTGTCCCTCCCCCCACCTTTCCTCCTCCATGAGAGGTAATGAGTCTGACGCCTAGTTGCCAAGGCAGCCTTGAGAGTGATAAACAGTCTATTGTAGACAAAGGCGGCTCCTAGGGGGCCCTGGTGGCTGGGTTCAGAGGGGTGGGAAGGGAAAGAGCACCAATGTACCGTTTGTCCGGACGACAACGACGTTGTCACCAGGGCCGTTCATCCCAGTCCACGCACACCCGTCCTAGCAGTTGTCAGTTTATGTGCCCAGAAAGGAGACTTTGTGTTTGACGTCACCATTCCGACGTCAAGTCCTGAGACCACTATTCACTTGGGCCACAACCATCATGATGGCACATGAGGAGTACGTTTGAAGAACGGCTTATCAGGGTGGAATGGAAAACTTGAGATCAGTAACCTTGGACACAATTTAATTAGTATTCAAAGATGCTTTCATGCAACTTTTAATGCGATAAGTTCTGACTGTCCAAAAATAGAAAAAGGTAAATAAATGTTAAAAGTGATTTAGACTGAAGTTGGGATTAGTGAAACTTAGCTTGGTTCTGGTTGCTAGAACATGATTTTATAGGGGGTTAGGAAGAGGATAGGAAAGATGCGGCTTGATAAAATGGCTTGAGAAAATAATTTTGAAGTCCACGCTAATTAATATGTTCAGGAGATCTATCCCCTTTTTTCGGTCAACGGATTGGACGAAAAATAAACAGCCACTAAATTAGTCACCGGATGTATATCAAACCTGCAAAATGCCTCAGTGATCACTCTATACCTCCCGAATATGTAGACTCTTCGATTAAAAGAAATTAATGGATTGCAAAAATCCCACGAAAATAAAACTGACTTCCCCATTAAGTCAGTAGGTTGGAAATATCAACCGAAATGTCGCATGCTACTTATTTCTATCAGTTACCCAAAACTAACAGCGAGATATGCAGAGAAGACAACTTGCCTTCAAATAAATTTTACACTAGTAAATTGTCCTCTCCGGATTATGAATATACAAGAAAGTATAACCTTAGGAAAACCAGAAAAAAGGTCAAGTAGTGGTGCAAATAAATTACTCCAAGGTAGGTGCGTGCGTGCTCACAAGCAGGTGGGTTTGACGTGGCGTTAGTAAAATCCTCGTGGGTGGAGAAAGGCGAAGCTAAAGGCCTCGATTCTTATGCATCATTGCTACTACAATTTTTAAACTACTACAATGTGATAAAATGTATCTTTAGGAGCCCAACACTGTATCGTTGTGTTAAAACTAGCTTTAGAAATCTTTTAATCCGATTGCCTAGCAGCGCCTTCATTTTGCTTGATTCCTGAGACGTTTAACTTAAATGTCCTGCTTACGTGAGAGAGTGAATATGGGGCATTATCGCCTGGGTCAAGCAGATGGAGGAATTTCACACACCGTAGCACATGCAACACGATTTGTGTGAGAGCTTGCGTCAATCCTGCATTGACGGATGAAGTGAAAGAAATGATTAAATGAATTATTCATGCACGGCTTATGATTGACTTGTGTGGGAAGGTACAGTGTCACCACGACTGTCGAGAGAAGTTCATATTTAGGGCTCGAACAACACATCCAAGATCTATTCGTGCACGTAAGGAATGAGTCAGGAACGCGTGTGAATAAGTCATCGGGCTGTTATTGCCGAGCACTACAAAGTGGAGTGTGGAGTAATTACGGAAAGGTGGGAAAGGCAACTGCCAGGTCATGAGTCGGATGCCTGACTCACTATGGAGGCAGTGGATACGTACGGAGAGAGTTGGAGAACTGAAGGAGAGGACACGATTAAAGGAGAGTTTGATTAATGCGTTTTTCGGTGATAAAAGTCACAATAGTATCGATAAATTCTGCAGCAAGTGGGCTCTCTACCACACGTCCTGTGCGAAGAGGAGGAGGAGGGTAAGGAGGGGAGGTGATTGGAAGGGCAGATAAGGGTGAAGACATTTGTTGTTGCTTCCACCTCAAGATTCCATTAACGCGGCTTGGCGGCGCTTGTGGTCAGCAGGGCAGCGGGCTGACACGTTGGCGATAACAACTGTCTCTCTCGTTCCCTCTCGCCTCACCTTGCTCTCTCTCCAGTTCCCATTTCTTGGTTTGCACAGGGGTAGGCACTCCTCTTCATTCTTTGGCGTGTGAAGTGATGGCTACTGTTTGATAATACAACTGGCCACTCTCTATTAGGGGAAAAATAATCTTCAGGATGTAATTATTAATTCAATGTTATTGTTTTTAAGTTACAGGTTGGTTAATTCTACTTCAGAGTAATTACACATGTAATAAATGGAGTGGGTTCATGGACAAAGCCTTTCGCATAAGTAGGTTGGTCACATTTCTTTCTCCAAATATGTCATCTCTTCGATCCTGCTGGCTTGTGACAGTGATAAGATCGCAATGTGGTTACCCGCACAGGGATGAAGAATTAAACTTTTGCATAGTGAAAATGCACTTTAATCTTGTCTTATGCGTGTAACTGATGTATTTCTCTTGCCTGCTGTTTTTCAAGACTATGAGAGCTTCGTATCACCCAACATCAACGAAGTCGTGAGCAATAAAGGCCATTTTATACCCCACACCTTCTAGTTGACCATCCTAGGGTCAATGTGGCCTTCTACATCCAAGCGTTAGAGATGGTGATCAAGTCCTGCATTACGGGTTACTCAGAGGAGACCTGGTGCACGACCTAGAAGTGAATAACCAAAACGACTTACTAACATCTTACCTCTCTGAGTTGGCCACCTAGCCCTTCCAATTCGAGTTCTGTGTTGGGATTACCAGCAAAAATACCTCAGCAGTGTCTCCTAATGATGGCATGAGCATAAACCTCATTTAACTAAAGTTTGATCGCCATAGAAACCATCGGCATTGAATTTAATACTCAGTCCTTATACAGTGTCCATACCTCCGCTACTTTGGTATTTTCTTGACACACTATTAGGGAGGGGGGTAAGAGGAGAAGACGGAGGAGAGACGAAAGAATTCAAGAATGATGTATCAGGGGTAAAAAGAAGATGGAGGCTGTACTTGTGCATGTGTGTGTGTGCATAAATGTATGATAGGCGGGAAATTAATCAACGTTAGACAAATGGGATGATAAATTGCCACCCAACGCAGAGAGAGATAGAGAGAGGGGGAGTGAGAGAGGAATAGAGCGGGCAAGGAGTAAAATTGGCTCACTCCATCCCATGCCACTCCCCCGACACCCCCACTTCTACGGCGAAGCAAAGCGATGCGCATCAATCTCTCATCGTGGTGTTTAGCGGTTTCAAGCGATAATCGCACACCCAAGTACCGCGCTGTGGTGGGGGGGTGGGGAAGAGGAGGAGGGGGCGCGAAAGGAGGAGCGAGATTCGGTGGTATGAAGAATTGGGCACTTTTTTCCCTTAACAGAGTTAACAACTGACTGGTGAACATACCTCATTAGGAAAATAACGGTACAGTGGGAGAGATGCTTCATGTGCCTTTATTAGTAAGCAAGGCAGTCTTATGAGAGTGGTACAATTAATCCCATCAGGCTACAATCAGCGACTAATTTTATGTTCAATTCTTTTAATGATAAAAAATGTTTATGGAGGAGAATATTGTGCACCAGTCGAACATCAATTCTAACCTACCTGGAAGGAAGCTATCAACCGCTCACGAAAAACTGGTTAGAGTAGACTTAGTTATTAATAACCTTTGCTGGGACTATTTTATCCTTGGCTTTAAATAACTTAAATAAAACAAGTTCGTCGACTTTGCTGAACCATTTTGGCACCACGAATTCCCATCCAATTAGTTGAATTCCATCCCTGATACGTATCCGTCTGATCTCGTGACAGAAGATGTTATGAATCCCGAAACCCTCTTTTTAACAATACTTCATGTCCTCAGCAAATCATTTGCCTAGAATAGAGGAGTTGAAACTGCCCAGGAATGGGCAAACTGACGAAAGGTCTACAATAACTCCTCGGATAATTACAAACTCATCTGTGATATACCTCCATTTTTTGTCCCTACGAATAAAACGCATGCACCTACATGGGTTGAAGTCTTGATAGTTCTAATAGTCTTAATTCCACTCATAAGACTTTTTAATTGAAGCAGTATGCAATATTGAAATAAAGTTTATCGATTTTTTATGCAAAACGAATATACTACTCAATAGGAACACAATTCAGCTACAAAATCTTCTTTTTGGGTTGACATAGAGATTTTAAGAAATGAATTCAAAAAAGGTATCTCGACAATTTTTGAGAAGGTGATGTGTCTATGCATTGGTTAATAAAATGCATCAGCTATCTTTCAAAGCGTTAAGGGGGTTGAATCACCTGACCCTTGAATGGGATAGCGCCAACTCATCGAATGTAGTCTATCATTTCCATAGCAAAGAACACAATTTTTATCCCCTTGCATAAATAGCTATCATTCCATTCACTAATAGTAATATTTCCCATAATAAAATCCATGATTCACTTTTAGGGGGATACAAGCTTGAAAATTCTATTCTCACCCTAGCATTTTGCCCTTGAATGCAAGCTGTCTACTCCTACTTACCCCCATTTCTATCTCGCCTATATTTCACAACTGCCTCTTCTGCTTTGCATGTGATGGCCTGGTTGAAGGAACGTGAGTTGAGTCTTGCCCTGAGGTGCACATATTATCACTAGCAAATTTGCTGTATGGCGTATAAGGCCTTGTGCTGCATTGTTTCTTTTAGCAAGAAAAAGAAGAGGGCTCATTGACTGGCTCTGGCTGTTTCTAAAGGAGAATTTTTTCATGCCCATCTTCCAGTTGTACGGTATTGAATAGGTGGATCTCAGGCGAGTCTGTTTGTCCCTCAGCAAGAAAGCCAATCCTAACGAACAATTGCCCCTTCAGTGAATTGTGCAAAAACAATGAAAGATTAGTCATTTGGGGATGAATCGGTGTTTGCCCTAGCAGTGGATTGTAAGGGGTAGTGAGTGGGCAGCCTGAAGGTAATCAATGGTACGTTGACTGGCTTAACAAACGTTGGAATAGATGACAAAGATCACCATTCCTGACAGGTCAATCAGTCATTGAGTCAGTCAGTGAACCAGGCAAAACGGCACGCTAGTAAGGCACGTGAAGGGGGTGCAGAACAATGAAAAGGATAGTTTTGAGGCATATTGTCAACTATTTGATGATGCTTCAAGTGTGGAGGAGAGTCATATGCTCAGCTTCCATCAGGACTTTCCCTTCTCGGTTGGTGGGAGTATTAACCCACGCTAAACTTAACCGAGGTTTCGTGACACCTCCTTAGTCTTGAATTATTTTAACGTCCAGTTTTAAAGAATGCGGGGGCCTTCCTGACTGCGATGCTCATCTTTAGGCAGTACTTTCGGCCACCGCATACTACACCTTCACTAAGTGCTACGCAAAGCAGCTGGTAAGAAAAATCTCCAGTTTTGGAGCTAATTTAATCTCGGTTTTTAATGCCAACAAGGCAAATTCACATCCACTAAGTTTAACCAACATAAGTTGATAATAAGGATGGGATGAAAAGAGAAGCAAAATGGTGGGAAGCAAGAGAGACAGGGAGTGCCACAGCGATAGACCGACGCCTGCCCACCCTGGCTTAGTAATGCATAAACAATCGAGTGATTATAACCAGGCCGTGAATTACAAAAAGTCATCACAGAAGCCTGCACCGAAAACCACACATACTTTTTGGTCGTCTTATGAATCGTCAAACCATCATAGCAGGTTTTTTAGGATTACGAATTTCATGCTAATTGAGTAAATTCCTCCATTCCCACTTTTGGATCCAAACGTCAATAAACAAATTGAATAGAACTTCGTGTTGCAGTTTAGCCTATCTCATTTACGATTCTCACAAGAAAAGGATTTAAAGTAGATTTCGTCGAATATTATCCCTAAGAAAATTAGCAATGTCGTAAAGTGAAAAGATCTTTCTCGACGTTGAAATTAGTCCTCTGTTTATAGTCTTGTTCGGTTTATTCAAAAATTTGTGTAGGATAATGGATTGTATCATCCCACACATAGTTTAAAATGAAGCCTCAGTTAACCTTTCTGCACATCCTTACATCTAGGTAGCTATGAGTTAAACTTTTTTTGAGTAACTCTGATTTTTAACACCATGAATACCCTTGCCATTGGCTGAAATCCATCACCGATACTTTCAACTAAAACCAGCTGCAAGTCAAAGGTTCTTTAAAAAAAGAATTAAACATTGCGCATAAGTGTATCCTACCAGAAAAAATCCATTTTAACTTTTTTCCAGCAACTTTTGACACGATTTTTGGAAGACCAACCTCTTCTCTGTCTTTTAAAGCTCAACCAGGGCTATATCATCTCATCGCTAAATCAGGCTTCTACAATATCAGACATTACTTTCTGTCCTTCCAAAAAGACAAAGTATGTTTTATTTTTAAGCACGATGGTTCACATCATCAAGGATGTCTTTCCGGCACCTTAGGATATGGGAGACAAAACACAGAAGTTTTCAATTAAATTAATCTAAATGGCCGAAAAGTAAGTTTAAAGAATTACCAACATCAAAACAAATGAATCAAAACAATGACATAAGGCATGTCACGTTATTGTGCTCTGATCCGAGTACACATATTTTAAACGATGGACCCGAATTATTACTCAAAGCTCAGTCATGGTGGAGAAAACAGTAAGTGAACAAACATGAGGTCCTTGGGTAGTGACATTACAAGGCTGTGATTTATCAGAATTTGCAGTGCGTGGCGTGACTAAGCTCCGTTTGCTGCCTCATGTCACGGCCGCTACTGGGACTATGCATTAAAGAAGGGCGTTTGAACAGTTTGTTTACAAGCAAAGTGAATTCTGCTTCTACAAGACTTCTCCACTTCTATCTTCTCCGATTAAAATGGTAATTTGTGCGAGACTAAGGTACCCTCACTGGAGATACTAGCACATACCTAGCGCTACAAAGTCCGCTATAATAGCAGAAAGCGTATCACTAAAGAATGGGAACAAAAAATAGACCAGGGGCTCAAGAGTGGTTTCATTAAAACCAAAAGGGAAAAAAGTGACCGTAAAATTGCCTTAGATTAACAATTTACATTTCTAATGTTTGGATGTTGTCTTCAAAAGCTTGGGGACCTAACGCAAATAAAGCATTATTAACAAGTCAGAGATGGATGACCTAGATAAATTAAAACAAAAACCTCTCTAAATTTCACACATTAACTGTAGTCAAACATCTACCTAGAAGTAACCTTCAGTATTCTGAAAAGTCCGTATATAATTGACCTTGGGCACATAGACATTTGGCAGCATTTTGGAGTAAGAATTAATATAACTTTACTTAGCAAGTATTAAAATGGGAGAAATAACCACTGAAAAAAGTTCTGCTAAGTTTGTGCAGAGTAAATAATAGGGACCTTAAGGTATTTATGAGGTTAGTTCAACAATGGTAATAGCCAAATGATAACCAAGTAGCCGAGTGAATGAATTTAGATCACTTGGATTCGGACTTAAAATTCCTACTAAATTACGCAAACTAAAAACGCCGTTTTAAAGCATTTGAGGTGGCGTAACTATGGCGATGAAACTTTAGTAGGTCGGGAGCCAAGATCATTAAACGCATGGGACTGAGAGTTCCGGAATGCTATTTTTCAGTCTTTTTTTTTTATAAAACTAGGTAAAATTGGAACACGTCAGGGCGGCAATACACCTGCAACTGAGGGGTATTAAAACAGGTTAAACATTTACTAAAAACAAAGCAGTAGTGCGTAACTATTCTGACGAAAGGAAAGCAAACTCCAAGAGTTCCCAAAAACGGGTGAGAAGACAAACCGTTCGGCTTAAGTTAAGTGATCCAGCCTGGAAGTAAAAGATTCCCGATTAATCAGCGGAGCAACGAAGCAGGATAGTAAGTCCGTAAGCATAACGAAGGGCGACCGGACTCCGGCGGAGTGGCATTTCCTAGATTGGTATCCGACCCCTGTCGCTTTGCTCTCCTATTTTGAACCAGGAGACCCCAATCGTGTCCGCACCTCTTTCCCTTTTTTGTACGCTAAAATTAAATCTCCCCCGTTGGTGACTCTTTAATGTACAGTAGTGTGATCTACGCTAAGACAGGAAATTTCTGGGCGGTTTCCACGGTCCGTCCACTAAGCATAAGAAAGAGTGCCACATCGAGTCACGAAACCATTGAGGCAAATAGGTGGGGAAATGGGTTAGATCAACGGACTGTGAGTAAAAAGACCAGTGTTCATGGAGGATATCTTCCCACCATGTAACGCAGCAATGAGGCAGACATTGGGGGAAAGTTTGCACCGAATGCTCCCAAAAAGTAAAGAAGACATAGGAGACAACTCCCCTCCCTCAAAAATTTTACACCTTTTAATAAAATAACCCACTTTTGCGTAGGAAAAATCAGACTGAGAAAAATATTATTTTCACAAACGTTCTAGCCAAAGACGAACGGGACTGATATCGGTTGATGTGACGGAGCAGGTAGCAAAGGTGACGCAATGGTGTTTGCACTCTGCGAACAAGAACTTCTCACCCGATTTCTTCACGAGAGGCACACGGAGCTCCTGGTGGCCGTCTAGACCAGCCAGTGCATTTGCCTTTGTGCGACACAGCGTGGTTCTGAATAACAAAAAAGGCAGCACATAAAATAGGTAAATCGACATCTTCGATATCAAGAACAAGGGTGGGTTAAGTAAGTACTTACAATTCTGTTTCCAACATTTGTTCAATGGAAACAGCATCCTTAGCATCGGGTAGGTCATTCTTGTTACAGAGAATGAGGAATGGTGCACGAGACCGCGCAAGAGTAGCATTTGTCATCAAGTCGAAGAGATATTCGGCCGTGTCCTTTAATGTATTTTGAATACTTGTTGAGTCAATGACAAAAATAACGCCACTATAAGTTTGATTAGGGGAAAAATGAGGACTTGCCCAGTATTAGCTCTCTGCTTATTAATGCATTCAAATCGAAGTTTCTCCAGACCGGGAACATCAACAATTTTCAATTTCCTCAAATTCTAAGGGAGTGAAAGCTGGCACTATTTACTTTCATTCGTAGTTCATAGTCTTCAACATTTGGAATAAGAGATGTGAAAGTCATTGCGTTCCTCTTATGTGCGAGCATAATTAAGAGAGAAGTTTTTCCAGCATCACAAGGACCCGTTATAAGAACAGTGGATCTCCTAGTAGATCCAATGCAAAAATATGCCAATAGAAACAAAGTGATAAGGACGATGCCCAAAACAACATAGAGCATCGCGAAATAAATGCGTAAATAACCAACGGATCCGCGTGGCTAAATATCGACTTAAACATACCTCAACAGTCCAAGTAATTTTTGTGGCTTCGTGAAGATTTTTTGCTTGTTAAATTTGATTCTTTTAAATAGACAGGCATTGTTGACTTATGCTAACAAATAGGGAAGGGAAGATGGACACGTCTTATAATATTTGCTAATACTGAAAATACGAAAATGGATGTAGTGAGAAACCAAATCACGGTAGTTATGCTAAACCTAGAACGCAACACAGTATCTGGAAATAATTCATTAACTACTTTTAACATTTGGCTAGCAAGCGTGAGGTAAATGTCATTGGTAAAATTAGCACGAATTTTGTACTAAATGTTGCTTCAAGCTCAGATACTGCTGCTGTATTCCTCCAAATTTTAGCTGCTTACCAAATTGTGTTTCTGTTCTATACTCCAGGTGACCCTAAATCACACGAAGTTTTCTTTAGATGTTAGTCTTGCTTAATAAGATGACGACATTCATTTAGGGCTCTGCTCTGTAGAGTGTCCTGTTTTAAAACCTATTGATTCACAAGACGGACTTGAAGAAGACTTATGTTGTAAAATAGAATTCTTATAAGAGTGCACGAATCTTACATTGAATCTAGCTATCCATCTCGAGTCGCTAATCAAGCCGTTGGAAGCCGCATGTATTACCGGCGCACTGAAGGGCCGAGAGGTCCCAGCCTAACGGAAGTGCCATTTATGGTGCGATAGGATCCCATGTAGTCCAAAGTAGAGTTAAACAAACTGTTAAAGCCTTAATCCGGCTTAGTAAACTCTTCAGGGAGTAGGGGTGTTGAGAAATCACTGGTGTCACCGAAGTGGTCGCCATGTGATCTGGAAAGATGGAGCCAAGTAATTATGTATTAGGACTAGTTATTTTCTTTCTACCCATAAATTAGTGACGGCTTGTAAACGACCCCTTCAGTTTGTCTCGTAACTTGAAGCGTAGCGCTTTATCCCGATTTCTTCATATCTTGAAAATCGAACATATTTCGACCTGATTTTTAACTCTCTCATCAGTTCCAGAGCGCATAATTTTGGGTTCAGTTGGATTTACATGCACATTATGCAAGCCCACGAAACTTCCAGCATGATTTGCCCGAAAATATTCTTGGGAAAACAAGGGAAAATGACAACAGCGGTAGAATAACACTTGTTTGGAGATAGTATGCTGAGAATGTTTGCAGACAAAGGAAACGTCTCTGTCTCGATTATCTGGAAGTTTTCATTTTCATGGTTCATTTTGGAACTCCCTAGAACGTCATGTCCTCGGTCGGTCCCCTCTGATTGGCTGATATCACATGCAGATGTACTTTAAGTGGGCTGATAACCATCATAAAGCCGAGGGGAATCAAGTGCTTCAAGTACAGGAGACTCAAATCTCGCTGGTGTGTACGGCGTCCTCCACTGGTCGGTTGGTTTTTGACATGTGCTTACCAATACCTGTTGGTAAACAAAGCCGTTTGTATCAAAGGCATTGTCACCTGGTTAAGGGAGTTGGGACCTCGACAGGATTCGAGTTCCAGCTTATGAGCACCAACCCATAACAGAAAAAAAACATGAAGGTATTTTAGGGGAAATCAGTGTAGCATTAAGGAGGGAGTTGGACAAAGCAATTGATAGGATACAATGGAATTTCTAGAAGAATATGTTGGACGTGTGGATTTCATCAAGAGGTGCGGAATCGGTTGGTAAATTATGATTAACGAAATAAAATTGTTATTTAAAGAACTGAGTGCATGAGCAATAGCAGAAATAAAATGTACGATTTGGGGATGGATTCCGAGGTATGTTGCAATTGGAAGTGCCAGGGACTTCGATTTTGATCATCTTTGACGGAATCAATGCCCTACTTATTCAAGATAATATGATCAAGTTTTTCATTTTCTTGGATGTATATGACGCTCCGACATTGTCTCCACTATCTTAGATCACTTTTAGATGCTTAAGGGGATTTCAAGTGCTCAATACCACAAAATCCTACAAAATCATCTACATCAATTACAGCGCCCTCGAATCTTTCCCGAAGACGTAAGTCGTAGTGCTATAGAGGAAAGGGTATTGCTGACGTACAGGAAGGCTGAGAGACTGCCGGCGTGACCCAGAAGCCATGCCGCCCAGTGGAAGTACAATCGACGTAGTGTTAAGTGCCCGCGAAACCAAAACGAAGAAGTAAACAAGTGATCAAAGTGTTATATAGCACCCTTCACCCTTGGCCAACATCCCGCATCAGCCATCACAACGTAGTCAGCGCTTTGCAAGCAGAAGTATCCAAGAGCCGACCGCGTTGTTGTAGTTTCACTTTAGTGCTGCCCAGCTGTATCAATCTAACCGGGTTCTATGCAGCTAAGAGGGAAGTGGAGGAGGTATCACGTATTCACCTAATTGACATCTTTATGCGGATACTGTAGATAGCACCGCAACGAACTTTTACAGATGGTTCACGGCCACGACTATTGTTGCTTCAGGATTTAATAGCATTCCTGTAGAATACGGGATTGGGGTAGCTGTTGAGCGTAGACGTCATTTTCGATCCTTCTGTTAGGGGTCGCCACAGATTCTTCTATCCGCAACATATGGCCTTCTTCCGGTGCATGAATTTTCAGCATTCAGTGATAGATATCGGGGTGTTTATTCTTTATGATCGGGTTTGCTTACCGCTGCCACCAATGTGGCGTCCCCAGTCCTTCCTGAAGACGAAAGAAGTTATAATACTAGGAAAGAAAGTGAGTTGCCGACACACAGGAGGGCTGGGAGAGGGGTCACCGGCGTGGGCCAAAAGTCTTGGAGCCAAGCTTAAGTACAATCGGCGGACCCCAAAGTGCCTACGTGACCAAAGCTAAACAAAGCATCCAGGATGTACGTCACTTGTGTCTGAAGTTAATTTTAGTAAGCACTCTCTGATCTTATTCAAAATTTAGGACAGTTTCGACCTCAAAGCGGGACAACCGAATGCAGTGACACTAAAACCTTACTTGCGTGATTTCGCCATGGCTTTGTAAATGCGAGAGTTGAGTGTCAGCCCAACGTGCGCACACAATGCAGACGAATGGCAGCCAATCAAAAGGTGGCAGTGGCGCCCACACCGAGATGACGCATTGAATCCGGCGGCCTGGCTAATGGTTGGTTCTCTCGCTCTTAGGCGTATGGCCATGTGTGCTGTGTTTCCGTCGCATTTTTCCGACAGGGCATGAGTTGCTCCACTCAGGCTTACGGCAGTGCAGGGTACTTTGCTGTTCAACGGTACCGCAGTGTGTTGCCTCCCTTGTATCCCAAAATATGCGTTGCTTAGGCTGTTGGATTGAGTAGTCTTGCTTTGTGTTATCTAAAATAAGGTTTTGTGGTTTGTTAGCTGATCAAATAGCCTCCTTATATCACCTGTATCACAATTAAGACAAGAATATTTGATGCCTATTGGAGCCTAGTGGCATGTGGATATGGTGTCAAACGTTTTCACGTTTTTGTCGCCGTTGTTTTAATGGAAGGAGCAGTTTCCATCGCTAGTTTTCTTCTAAAAATAAAGTTGGCCATTTTAAGGCCACGCGACTCCTGAATGCATTATTCACACCCAACAGCCGTTTGTTACATGGGCGTCAATCCCTAGTATGCTAATCATTGTTCTAAGTTAAGGAATGTATGGGCAAGTGTAACTAGGTTAATAATTAACCACATTTTTACGGACCAAACACACGGAAAACTAAGCTAAGTGTTGTGCGGATGTTGAAATACAAATTCTGATGAATCTTCCCCCCACTTTGTGCAGTCATTGCGGAAGTCGAGTTGAGTAAGAAATCGTCAAAACGGGGAAACATTTTCTTTGGGCAGTGGGCTTAAGCTACCTTCTTTAATTTCCACTTCGTTTGAGGTGGACGAAGATGCCGAATCGCATCATGAATTCGAAACCATTTCTGGACTACTTCGAGAGCTGGATGCGTCACATGAAAAGTTGATAACTCCCACTTGATCTCATCACATGTATAAAGCAGTGGTGCTGATGCCGATGCTGATGATAGAGGATCCTGTAAGAGAGAAATAACTTTGCCTTTCATAATCCCTTTCCGTTATCACTCCACGCCTGAGTACAAGTGATCAAAATACCAACTCACGCCCCCAGGGACGCTTTCTGATTGGCCAAGACAGAGAGAGGGAGCAAAGGAGAGGGGAGGAGGAGGAAGACGATACAAGGCTTAGTCTTAAGAAATCCTTATCATCGTTGTTTACCCTCTACCAAGTCCCTACTTAAGGCAACGCAACATGCACTCCTTGAGTGAGTCGTATGAGAGCCTCTTTACT
>NW_020170382.1:130826-150490 GCF_000524195.1 Echinococcus granulosus | reverse complement strand
CATAGATGGTGAGAGCAGCATCTGAACACTGGCAGCTCTGTCTATAACCTCTACTGTCGTCTAACTCTCGGCCTACGCAATGCTGAGTCTTGGGACTGTGTTTATGTGCACGGCGAGGCAATACCCATCTTTAATACGGAGTTGACTAGAGAGATGGGTTCCAGTAAGTGTGGAGTTGGTATATGTAGAATAGCAACCTCATGCTACTGTCTTGGGGATTTATTACTTTTTTTATAATAAACCAGCCACAAGGCCACCCCAGCTGGAGTACATCTTGGAGTCACGTGGTTGACCTTAATTGGAAGGATGTCTTAGCACGACTTGTGTACAAACGGTGGGCTATACATAGTTGTACCCTTCTATTCCCCAATTTTAGCTATGGGGCCAAAGGAAATCCGGCCTTTGTACTTTATTTTGGCTGAAGATCGCTTCCTACCAGGCAGCTTAATAAGGAAGGCCACAGTCAGCGCTAGGCAAAAGGTGACTTTATATTCCATCCTAGGAAGCTTTCCTTCCTAAACTCTCAGATAAACGTTTTAAGGGCACTTTTTTGACATATTTTGGCCTTCGGTGATGTAACAATGCGGCCAAACAAGGTTGTCTCCCATTTTTTGTTCCATACTTGAGCACCCATGTCTAGAGGAGTCAATTTTCAAAAAGATTGCAATGTTTTAAACTTCCAGTCGGTACATCTTGGAACAAGCTATCTCCAAGTTGCAGTTGCCTTTTGTTGAAGGGCAAAGGAGAGTTTTGTAGTTGGTGATGGCATTAGAAATGTCCCCATCATGAAAAGAATGACATCTTTTGCATAATAGTTACCCATAGTATAGGGAATTGGGGAAAGTATTGCTTTTTCGCAGATAACAAGACCAGGCGATGTTTTTGTACTGAGGTAAGGGGCTACTAAGCCTTATAGAACTTCCACCGTCTTGAATCTCTTCTACTCTTAAAGCTAAAGTGGTTGCTTTTATCGCTATCTATGTAAGCCTTATGCATAATTCATAGCGTTCGCCTCCCAGATGAAAGATAACAGATGGGTTCAGCAAATATTTTGTTCATTGAAGCAACCACCACGAAAATTTGGGATTCTTTTCTAAAGAGACAGGTTTGAAAATTCCATTCTTATCAGGCGTTTCGTCCCCGGAAGCAGCCAACCTAGTCCTGGTCACCTTCTTTTTTATCTCACTTTTATTTCACGACCGTCTGTTCTGTTGCGTATCTGATTGCCTGCCTAATGTCGGGGAAGTGAGATATGAGGTGAACGCGGAGGGTGAGGGGCATCACCTTCTCTTTCTCTTACGTGAGAAGCTGTATAAAGTCAGAGGACTTGCATCTTGCATCGTGGTTGATCAGTTCTGACTGCTTTTGATGTTCGATCTTGTTGAGGGCCAGATATGGTGGACGACTGCGTCTACAAGATAAGCACGGTCGTCTAGGCATGCAATGGTGTACGCCTCATAAAGAGAAATAAGTGGATTGTTCAGGGATGATCAGTGATAGATTGATTCCCTCATTGAAAGTTGGAATCCTACGCAAAAGTTTTTCCCACCACTGGTACCTCAATCAGTCGGCAGATAGTCCTACCCAAACTATGCGTTTTCAAAAGTACGTGTAAATAGTTAAGGGCAACCAATTTATGGCCCTTGAGGCTTGTTGGCTGTCATCTGTCAACACACAAACTTTTTTGTCGCCTGATACGTACATGCTCAATCCACCGGGTGAAAGGATATTGCAATTCACTGTAGAACCGCCAAACTAAGCAGAGGTAGGTGGTTATTCTTCCCGAAGCCTGAGCACTACCTTTTCAAAATGCCAAACTTTGATATTTGAGTGGAGGGAGTGACCAAATAAGTCAAGTCAAATTGTTCCTTAAGTGAAAAATCGGGGAAAAAGCTGTCGGCTCCTGTTGATCGGTTTATTAATTAACTGCCATCATACAAATGATGTCTGTAAAATAGCTCACTTCACTCAATCCTCCAAAAGGTGCTTCTTTGATCCCCATCTCTTCGCATGGTGTCCAATGCTCCCAGTTGGCCAGAACGATGTAATGACGAATATACGGTTACTTGACCGACAGGACTACGACTAAGCTGTACGTCGCCACTCAAAGTACAGGTACTAGATTTGGACGTTTCGTTTTTCATTCATCCTACTCACTCGCTAGGCTACAGTTCAGCTGACTACTGCGTCTTCTGGATGTTTGACTACCTCTTGCAGGGTACAAGTATTACTCCATATTAATCTGTGTGCTTTCTCTATTGTGCCACAGTTTTCATCTTCTAGCCGTCTTCACTTCCAGTGGGTATTGAAAATACCCTCAAATTGTCATCAGTAGTGCAGGAGTTGTCGCTAGCTAATTGGACTTACTATTGTTCGTAGCACAACAAAAGAGTAAGTCAACCGAAGAATACTGTTTCCAATCTACTAAGCTAACACTGTTCCTTTTTACTTTTGCTACATCACACTTGAGGGGCTTGGATACTGCAAGCTGAATGCGGGTCCCCTCTCTCCGCTCATTTGCAATGCGAGGAGGACAGAGCCGCGAGTACTTTTCAACCCTTCGAGTAGTGTAACATGCAGAAGTACTTCGTGAAACCTGTCATCTTCCTCAAACGCACTGGTCATTGTACTAGCGCATGTAGGGCTGCTCCTACTTCCTCTTGTAGAAAATAGCCACCTGCACTGGCTATCTTGACAACTAGAGGTGGAGTATTATCTATGATATGTATATGAATTGGCTTGGTATCTAGATTTCATCTTTAAGACCGCACAAAATGAGCCGAAAAGTTTGCGTGTAAAGGTCATATTGAAGACATTCTTTTTGGATTTGCAATAATTTCCCAGCTCACTATGACTTTCCTCAAAGTCAAACGGGTGATGCAGCCCTCAATGTTTCCTTTTGAAGATGAAACCTTTTTTCGTGTAAGGAAAGTTTGAGCCGATAGTGTAAATTTGAATCCGTAAGTCTTGTATTATTATGCATCACGGATTCCTTTTGACCGATCATGTTGCCAGTAGATGCTACTAATAATCCTATAGTAGCATTATTGAACTGAAATACGGTGGGAAATTCTACAGGGCTTTTGAATTTGCTGCTTTCCAAGCTACTTACTATATTTGCTAATATCAAAAGCAGATTAGTTCGAATTTGATGCCTCATCGGACCGTCCTCACTACCGGTTGACCGCAATAGCATCGTTGAAAAAACGTTAGGGTTTCTGTTAGTTACGTCTCCTACGAGTAACCCAGTTGCGGCGCACCTACATTCGATGAAGGCACATATCAAAATCGTAACACTTCAGCGATAACTTTAATTTCAGGCCTTCCTAACAATGGTCTTGAGTGGGCTCAACTTAAAATCTGTGGGGGATTCTTGGCGTTTCCTGTTTCTGATTCATGTAAATTGTTCAAGCATTGTAAGGAGGTCTTTACTTACTCTGAGATTAGCTCGTTCCTGGGGATCTGCAGGCTATGTACTCTTCCACTGTGACTTTTTGATACTGAACCCTTTCGAGGGAAGTTCAAACTTCTCACTCTCTGTTACCGAGTCCTCAAAGAATTGATTAGCGAAGGTATATTCGACTGCCTTCATACCTGGATACAAAAGAAATTCGAGTAACGCTTACACACTCTCACGTTACTGGATATAAGTTAATCCTACCTCTTCTGTACAATGGTAGACACTGCAGTTGACAGTACCTTGGCAATTTTATCTATTTCTTGACTCCTTACGGATCTAGAGAACCCACCAATCACTATCCAATACCAGTTACCACGTCATTGTAAGTAACATGTTATTTCACACCGGCACATAATGACCTAAGGGAGAGAGGGAGGTTAGGCCCCTTCTGGTCCGCGTTTCCGGTGCGTACGTGGGCCTGTCCAATAAGCGCAGCAGTCCCTATGGCTACCTCTTGTGTGAGTCACTGAGCAGTGGCCAATGCTGAACGCGTATGGGCGTTGACAGGAGGGACAGGTTTCTCTCACCCAAGCGTCTGCCTTCATAGGCTAGTGAAATATTTACACTCACTCTCACCTGACCACAATACCCTACCTTCTGCCACTGAGAGTGCATAATACACAGTACAAAATATACTAACGACGTGTGATTACTCCCATCCCCCTTGGACCCACTCAGTAATTCCTATTCCGGAATCATGGATTCTGTTGTTGACCTGACTGGTGAGTTCCTCAGGCCGAGAGAAGACAAGTGCTCAGATTGGGGAAAGGAACGCTAATCCCCTCATTTTTCTTCTTTTTTGAATTGAAATAATTGAGCATTTTTTTGCTGCTTTAACAGAGGAACAGGAGCGTATACAAAAGAAGACATTCACGAACTGGATCAACACTTATCTAGCAAAGGTACGCGCTTACTTTAAATCTAGTATTGTCAATTGCGTTATTAATGACGTTTGATACTTCTCTGGTGGAACTACTGTTGAAAAGATACTCTTTTTTGCATCACCCTAGGCGATCCCTCCCGACTGCATCCACGATCTCTTTGTCGACATTCGAGATGGCGTTAAGTTGGTGCGGCTGCTTGAAGTGTTGGCTGGTGTCCGTCTGGTGAGTTAGTTGAGCAAGAACTTCCTTCTTGACGAAAAAAAAAACAGAAGCTATGTTTCTAAGAGCATTTAAGAAGTCTGGTGATCAAGTAGCTGCAAACTAGTTTGAATTCCTGGTTACCATTGCCCCATGCTATTTCCCATTACTGGTCGTTTAATTCTATCTTTCACAAGAAATTTTGCAGTTTTAAAGTGCTTCTAAAATATTTTTGCAATTTTTTAACTTCCTCTGTTTAAGAGGAAGTCAGAGAATAAAAAATTACATAATCCACCGTACCATGAAATAGCGCTAAAATAGGGGAAGAACTCTTATCAGGATCCGCCCTAAAAGTTAATTTTACACACCCATGAGCAATGAAAGGCACCATCAAATGCTCCATTTTTGGCACTGAAAGCGTAAAATTTTGCCTCTTTTTTATTCTCCCACTGGTAGCCCATTGAAAGACCGACAGCGATGCAACGAGCACACTATCTGAGCAATGTCGGGACGGCCCTAGACTTTTTGACAGGGAAGAGAAAGGTAGGTTTACAAATATTTCTGACTAAGGCGGTGTCAGTTTTTAAGAAACCTAACCTCCGTGCCTCCACAGATCAAGTTGGTGAATATCAACCCCTCCGACGTTGTCGACGGTCGACCGGCCATCGTTTTGGGTCTCATTTGGTCGATTATTCTATCCTTTAATGTAAGGAGTTAGTTGCCCAAGATCTTTGGCTCTTTATACCTCACAAATTTGGCTACTTTTACCCTTCTCTCCTACTGTTAGATTGATGAGCATAATGAGGCACTTAACGTTGCAACGGGGGTCGCAGAGGTGACGAAAAAGGATCAAACAGTATCTGCAACTCCTTCCCCTAGGACCACCACACAGGGCAAGACGCCACCCGTGGCTCCAGTGGCTCGCAAGAAGGCGCTGCTTGCTTGGATCTGTCGCTGCGTCTCTCCCAGTTTCAGGTGCTTAAATTTTGCACGCATCTGTACAAATCGAATCCAGGTGGTGGTCAAGACTGTCTGGGGTGATGGTGGCTCCTTCTTTTAATGGCCTCAGATCTTTGGGTACATATTTCAAACAAGTATTAGAGTAGTGCTGGTTGGCTGTTAGGCAGATGCTAAAAATAATGCTACTATGCTGGTGTTTGTTTGGTATAACCTAGTAATCAAATTGTGTCGGGAATATTTGGGAAAGAAAAAGAATCGAAGAGTACCGTAAACAATTGTATGCATTTTGCAAGTTCCTATAACTTACAACAAATCAACGCCGAGAGTTACTTTGAAAACTGTCCGAATTCTTTTGATCTCCTGACATAACTTTTCTCGTTGCTCAAAGTGTTATTTATCGTGAATATTATTTAACTGAGCCACATCTAAGATCGTGACCTCAAACTATCAAGTCTTTATTCCAGGTCGTTGGGCTTGCAAATCAAGGATTTTGGTCCCAGCTGGCGCGACGGCCGTGCATTTTGCGCCCTCGTACACAGCGTTGAGGCAGAGAGTTTGGATCTGAGCAAGATTCGACCCAAAGACAATAAGGCGAATCTAAAGCTCGCTTTCAATGCAGCTGAGCAATGCCTCGGCATTCCACAACTACTCGATGTAGAAGGTCTGATTCACACTTGCCATTTATATGGGAACCCTTTCGATCAGAGGAGAATTGGGCATTTGGTTTATTTTTCCCGCAGATGTGGATGTTGATAACCCGGATGAGCGCTCGGTAATGACATATGTTGCACAGTTTCTCAAGGAATATCCAAATGGCAAGAAAACGGTAGGTAGTAAATCGTCTCCGCTGCTACTTTGTGTACCAAGCGCATGTAATTGTCAGCATTGGATTGGATTGGTTTTCTTCATCTATATAGCTTGATAAATACCGGTTCGCTACAACTTAATAAAAAAATTAAGATCCGTCTTAGAGGTGTTTTTTAGTTTGCCGATCTGTTTAAAGACTAAACTTGTGAATCAAAAGCTGGGTGGTCGTTCTGGTGGTGGTGTGGCATCAGCCAAGTCTTTCGAGACTTCTTTGGACGCTGTCGATTCTGCCATCGACCCTTCTCTGGTGCTCAGTGCTTCCACCGTCTCCCTCCACAACCCCAAATCCACCCGGAAGGAACGCGTTACTACCCCTACTCTACTAGACGACGAGGGCATTCGTAGCCTACTGGCGGCCACGAGTTCTAGCCTCACCGCTTCTGATGAGGAGGTAGTGACGAACCCAGATGCGGCGCATTCCATGCCCAACATCAGAGCCATGTCTCTAACCTCGCCCCGCCGGCAGGCCAGAGCTCGAACCTACGCCGACCTGCGGCTGGCCCGGGTGGCGAAAACGTTTTCACGATGTCGTGCCATCGCCAACATTCGAGTCACTGCGGATCGCACGGAGGAGACAAAAAATGCGGTCAAGATTATTCACATTGAAAATCAGGTGAGTGGAAATGGATGAGGGTTTGGCTATGGGTTCCATGACGGTGATGGTGATAAATTTTTTCCTCATAAATATAGATAAAGGATTCGAATGCACAGGCTGAGGAAGAGCGCAACTTCGTCATTTACATAAAAGAGCTGATCTCAAGGATAAGACATGAACCTTTGGAGCCGAAGGATCTGTTGCAAGCGCTTGAGGTAATTGTTTTAAAAATGTGTAGAGTTGTTAGGTTTTGTGGGAGATATCGATGAAATCAAGTTAAGGGAAATTCGCTGTGGAAGTGAAGTCACACCAGATATACCACACAATGAGAAAGCTTACAATCAGAGCCTAATTTCATCGTTAAAGAATTTTCATTCTTTTGATTACAATTCCTTTCAAATAGGAATTCTACCAAGCCGAGCAGCAGCACCAAAGCCTGACGACATGTCTAGTGGAGATGGGCAAGCGGAAGCGTCAAGGCCTCCTACTTGGCATCTTGCCATCAGAATTGGCGGGAATTGAGGCTAAGTGGACACAAGTGAAACCAGCATTGGACGAGTGGCGTTGGCGTTTGGACGATTCTTTGCCTGGCGACTGGGCAACGGTGGGTCGGTGGCTGGGCCAGCTGGAGCGCTGTCTCAGCACCGCCGCTCGCCTTGCCATCGAACTGGATGCTGCGAGCACCTCTGAGGCCGACGCGACTACTCGGTGCTCACAATTCGCTGCACAGTTGCATGATCTTGAGGCGAGTCACATTGGTTTTTTGCTTAATGTTAACTCCTATGCCTACTGAGAGAAAAGCGATAAACTCGATTTACACGGGAATTTGTTCAGTGTCTATAAGAGTGGCTAGTCAGCTGGCTAAAGGTCGGATGGATGCAAGACACAGCAGACGGAATTTCCGAGTTTAATCTCCTTAGACATCTTGCGGAACAGAGTCGTTTACTCGGTATTAGTCTATTGAGTACCGTCCTGTAGGAAAATTAGTTACCTGTTGGTACCAAACAATCTCATCTACTGTCAAGGGGTGGCTGAATTCCACGCAGCTGCATTAACAGGGCATCACCAAACACTTATGGGTTATTGAGACCGTTGTCGTTAACTAAATTTATTACTAGCATGCAGAGGGACTGGTAGGCTATGGAAATGGTGAGATTTCCACGACAAAAGTCGGTAGTAGAACTTGCAGGCATTGAGGAGTCCCGGTAGTTAAGTAGATGGTTAGACGAAGGCTATCTTCCTACTGAAGTACTCATGGCACTGGTTTCTTTTCCTTACAGGAGAAGCTGAAGGATAAAGACAGAATGTCCGAGTTGTTGGGTTTGCTAGTTAAGACTAACACAGCGAACGAGCCCTCAGCCCTTCCCATCACCGTAGTGAACGCTATTAAGAAGCGCTTTCACGACGTCTGTCATGAGGCACAGGCCAGTCTTCGTCGCACTAATCGCCTTTATCTGCGCTGGAAATTAGCCGACAACATCACTGAGATTGTCGATTATATCAATGTCCTAAAAAACACGCGATATCAAAAGTTGGAGGAGGCTGCAGAGAGCATGGAGCAGATTCAAGTGAGTTAGGCCGCTTTCTTCCACTATTTCTTGACTGAATGGAATGGGTTGGCAGCTAGCGCGTTTTCTCTTCCCTCTTTCCTACTTCAGGAGTGGAAGAAGAGTAAAGGGCTACCGCAGAGAATGGATGAGGATATTGCAGCATTGGAGGAGCTTTGTAAGGAATCGGAGGACAAATCAAACAGTGAGTCTGCGACCTCGGTGGGTGAGCAGCCAGGATCGGGTCTGCTGACGATCCAGGTCAAGGCCGGGGGGGGAACGTTGATCATGCGCGATGTGGCCGAGACAGAGCGCATTGAAGCCAGTATGTATCTCTCCTCTCTCCGGATGCGATGGGCTGAGGCGTTGGAGGATCTTCTGGCACTAGAAAAGTCCTCAATGAAGCTGGTGGAAACGTGGCGTGCCTATGAAACGGTAACCAGAATGGTTCTTAAGTATTCATGATGCTTATCAGCAAATATGAACCAGATAGCTTAAGAATGCATAGACCAACAAGCAAAATATACAGAGGAGTCTAGAATAGTACTGCTTAGAGCTATAGAAATGGAAGATATTATCGGAATGAGTGAGAAACCAGGCCAGATGACGAAAGACCTGTTTTGTCCGATTTCAAAATTTCCAACCTTGCAGGAGGCGCAGACGCTCCACGCGTGGATGCAGGAGGCAGAATCGAAGCTTAAAGAGAAAACCATCTCCAACACCGAGAAGCGCTTCATTCTCGCCCAAGCGAAGCAGTGGCGTCAGCGGCTGAACGCCCTACAGGATTTGGGTGCCAAACTCATCGGACAGTCGACCATCCCCGCTGGTGAGGCTATCAACACTCAGTTGGTCAGCATGTTGCAGCGACTTGACAGCATCTCCAATGAGGTATTGCCATTTAACTCCTTCATGAGCTTGATTGATTACTTCCGTATCAACGGAGACACTCCTGAAGACAATACGAGACATGCTGGTCTTGAATTAGTATAGTATTATCATTGCGCAGATGATCCTGTGGAGGATATTACTTAGTAACCGGAGGCTGAAAAGGTTCACTTAGTTTAATAGAAAACTAAAATAAATATCACCCCATTACATCGTCTCTAGTACTCCTCGCGATCATTCTGTTGTTTTAGTCCTCTGATACAGGGACGAAGATCATGCAAAGATCATCGTTGTGTACCTGCATTTGAGAGAGACCGGTTTTGAAGTTGGGGTCGGAGAAAAGGCCAAGTTCTGCAGCAAATACACCCTGTATATCACTCACTTTCTGCAGAAATGGTTAGTTGGGAGGAAAATGAGGGATATCCTACCCTTAATTCACAATCATAGGTCACCGTGTCCATGGAAACCTCACGGTCATTTCTTCAAGGCGACTTCCATTCGTCCACATCTGGTCTTGCCTTGCTACTAATCATTATGTGGGAATTAAGTGAGGAGAGGGTGGCAAAAATAGGCGAGATTTGGATGGTTCTTCTATTGTTAATCCTGTAGGCTCACCCATCCTTGATAGATATCCTCCTCTGGTGGTTTGACGCGTTATTCTGTCAGGGATGATTAGGACTTGCTAGAGTGGATTCTTCAGCTCCTTCAAATTATCTTCAAAGTCTGTAAATGGCTTTGGACTATTAGCTCCGATGACATGAGTCCAGACCTCACCGTCATCATGAAGGTCGATATGAGGGAGACTGAAGAGACCTCATTTATAAGTTTAACTATAGCGAAAAATATTCCACTATATATCCTCTCAAATATAGATTTGCTTTGTAGTTACTTTATATAAAAGCGATTGCTTTTATGCCGGGCAATATCGAGGAACCCTAGGCGGTTAGATGACGGCAAAAGTTGTTTATCATATCCTGTGGGAGACGATGAAATGTGTGGAAAGTGCGTTGCATACCCAGTGACACACTGGGTTGTTAAACTGAATTTCTGTTTGTAAAAGTGGAATGAGGAAATTCTCTCTCCAAAAGGGCCAATAATTCAGTCCCATTCACTGGCTACGGCTTTTCTATTACAAGTTTCGTCATCATTTTTCCATGCGCTCGCTACTTACATCCGACATATTCGAATGACTAAAACTTGTGAACTAGTCTTGTATTATCACAGCTAAGCCGGTCATTGGGCACCGAATGAATCTTCACCAGATTTGACCATTCAATGAACAGGCATTGAAAGAGATCTATTTTCAATTTCAGGGGTTTAGGAGATACCTTTTTGCCGGGACAAGAGGGGAAGACGTGTCTCCTCTGACGCCTATTCCACTATTTATGAGGTTTCCATTTGTACTTGCAGGTCGAGAAGTCGTACCAAGCTGCGACTGTCGAGACATTGAAAGGAGACTTGGATCAAACACTAAATCGTATGAACGAAATGCTTCAGGCAGCTACAGATTTGCTGAATAGGGAGGTCTGCCTTCCACAGACTACCAGCATGCAGAAGGCTGAGGAGGCCACATCAGAGTATCGAAACCAACTTCAGACTACCAAGGAGGACCTTCTGAATCATCTCGAGACTGAGTACAATGTAAGAGACAATCGACTTGTATTGCTCCTATGGCTGGTGGCTACACACGCTACTTAGATAGCTGAAATTGATGAGTGAAGATACAATTTCGGGTTTCGCATTATATGTTTTTGTTCCGTTAGTTTTATAATTGGCCATTGAAAGAAATCCACCTTGGAATGAGTTAATATTGATGCTTTAAACCGGTAAGAATAAAAGGTCTAGAATACTACTTAAATGACCACTTTTATGAACAAAAACCCAGACATTAACTCATCAAATAGATGAAAAGCCTGTTTGCCGTTGATTTCAGATTGAGAAGGAGGTATTCTCTGCGCTAATGACATCTAAGACCACTGAAATGAATGTTGGGATTGCTTATGAAAGGAAGGTTGTGGCGTTCGCAGTTTCATCTGTCTCTGTTATTCTCATCTAGTGAACATTAGGGGCGGTCACCAAAAGAATGGGAGGTCTGGTTAGCAATGGATGTTGTAAGCTTTGATTGCACCAAAGACCGCGAGCACAAGAGTTGTATTCTTATTTTTAATGTTCTCATTTACCCGACCTTACTACCAGGATTATATATGGGGTGCGTCTCGCTTTTCTCGTCTGATCTCGATATCACGATTTTGAGCAAATGTTGATGTTACACCGGAAAAAGTAGACATCTGAGCTGTGGCGATTGTTTTTCTTCTGAAACCTTGATAGCGAATGTGATGGTGTTCCAAAGCCTTTAACCACGGAGAAGTGAGGGGTTACTACTGCTCCTTTCAGATGGCAAAGGAGCTCTCTGAAAAACTTATGGCAGCTGCCCAGGAAGGTGAAATCGACTACTCGGAGGTAGAGCGGTGTATGCAGGAGACGGATCGTCTTCGACGTTTGTTGCAGCAGATGGCAGAGGAGAAGATCGACGATCGCCTCTCCGAGTTGGCTCTGGCGATGCGCGAGGCCGTCTCGGTGGCTGTGAGACTTGCTCAGATGTCTGAGTGGATTGAGGAGACCGAGACAGTGACCAATGCCAACTCCTTCACAACTCTTGATGAGATTATGCTTGATAGTCTCGCCAGTATTGCTCCTGATGAGGCGATTCACCGACTCCAGGTTACATGGTGTCTCTTACCTCTGTTGTTTTGCCTTCTGTTTTTGCAGAAAATGAGCACTTTGTTGTCACTCGTTCTACAAAAAACCACCACCAGATATTAAACACTACAAAACACTTTTCATTTACTTCTACTTGCATACTAGAAATGCTGCGACAGCATAATTACACACACGAAGGCACTTGAAGAGGCGGAAGGATGGCTGGAGGAGTTAAAGGCGAAAGGCTTGAAGTCCGTCAACATCTCCCAACTCGAAATGGCCATCGCGGAGACCAAAGGCCGCATAAACGTGAGTTCACTCAAATCTTAACTTCTGATTCAACAGAGCGCTGAAGTGGCAGCTCTTAAGGAGGGCCAATAGGTGAGCTCTGAGAGGGATTATATTTTATCAGATAAGCTAAGAACTAGACTGAATAGGCTGGGTGATTGTCTCTTTAAGCAATCGCTTTTCAGACAATGTTCAAATATGGTATACGGAAATAGGCGATTACTCAGTTGATGCACCGCTATCAAATAAATGTGATGATATTTTTAGATAATGCTAGAGCAAACACGAAAACGTGAACAGCTTCTACGGGCCCAAATACAGACACAGGGAAAGACGATGGAAGTAGCCAACACCCTGGAGACATGGTTACGTGAAGCGGAGGGAGTAATCACCACCTCTCAGGAGAGCATGCTACCTTTGAATGCCAAGACCATTGCAGACGCCTCTCGTCTCACTCAGTGGAGCCTAGACCGACTAGAACAACAGCGTAACGCCCACGAAGCCTTCTGCGAAGAGCGCTTGGCTCAGGGCGCAGAGCTGCTTAGTCGCATGGACGAGTGCTTCCAAAGCTTTACTGAGGTTTGGCCTGAGGTCGCCATTGTTCAGGGTTCCTCTTCTGACTCGGAGATGGTGGCTTGTGCTCGAGAAGTCGTTTCTCGTGTGAAGCTTCTTAAACAACGGTACAGCGTGAGTTGCTCGCTACTTAAATCCACTTCAATAGAAATCAAGGTTTCTGATAAATTGATCAACGTGTGCATTGATTCCCGCCCGTAGAAGAGGTGGATGGATGTTATACTAGTTTTGACAATTTGAAATGTCAGTTGATGGGAATTTCGTTGCAATTACTGACAAACCAGGTTAAAGTGTTCACTTGGTTGATGTAGGATGCCACTGCGCGATTACCTCGGTCTCTGCTGGCCGTTAGATTCGTGATAATCGACATGAAGATAGGCGAAAAGTTGATGGAGGCATCGGAACACCTGAGACAGGAAGAATTGCGCATCGAAAGTGGGGAGGAGGTATCCCTCATTCTCAGTGAGCACGAGGTGAGTTGAGGGACTGCCGCGTCCACCCTCCGCCAATTTTGCTAACCAGTAAGGCGTGCATTTTTATTTCACGGCACATTTTTTGCTGTGAAAGTGCAAGTATTTTTTTGTGCCATCGTACACTCACCGGAAGAGGTGGACATTATCCTCAACCCTTTTGCAGCCCAAATTTGAGTGTCAATGTGCAAGCGTCGTAACAATTTTGAATGGCTTTACACCAAAGGAAAATTTTATGTGTTTATTTTATAAAACGTAAAGGCATTATGCCAGAGGGTTTGAACGTTAAACATGGGGTTTCTGTTCAGGCAACAAATAGCCAATAATTAATGGATGTTACAAAACTAGCAATTAACATGTACAAGCGCTTTTTTATTCCATTTTTTGAGACAAGGTATATCAGTAACTCTGAATCATATTTTAATAACATCGTCAATTTGAGTGGTGATGTAACAAATGCACAACACCAAAAGCAAAAGGATGAAATGGGACATAAAATGTATCGCTGGCATGCGGAAGGGCTGAAGGGCTACTGACATGGTCCGGAGGCCATGCCGCTCAGCGGAAGCACAAAGGCGGAGCCTTCGGTGCCCGCAAAACTAAGAAGAAGAGCTAACCGAAACGCAAAAGTATTAAATAGGACCCTCTTCTTTTGAGCGTCGTCCCTGGCGCTCCCTTTGTTTAAACTCCCTCGTCGACCATCACGATGTAGTCGGTGAGGCACGAAAAACACCCACGAACCAACCGCACTAGTCATTGAATTCACGTGTAACTGAGAGCATGTGTGACTATAACGTCACTGATCCCTCTTTTCAGTTCCACTGGATCTGGAGTTTCGCCCTGTTTGGGAACTACTGGGAAAGGAAGAATGTACAGACCATCACCTATGTCTACCTCTAGTCTTAGAAACGCTGGCCAAGTAGCCCAGTCTTATAACAAAGGACAGGGCTTAAAATGGTTTCGTAGGGATAATGTCTTGCGTCTTTTCCTCCTCGCCACGTCGTTTTCACTATAGTGCTACCTAACCGTCTCTACCCAAATAGGTTCCGTCCAGTTAGTAGAGAGGTGCAAGGTGTGTTGCAGTTCACCAAATTAGTATCTTCTTGGAGGTTCCGTAAACAGCTCCGTAACGAGCTTTTCCAACTGATTCACGGGCACAGGTAGCGTTGGTTCGATTGTTTAAAGCATTCTCACATGAAACGGGACTGGGATATTTGTCGAAGGTAGACGCCATACTCGACCCTTCTTCTGGGGGTCATCACAGATTTTCCCATCCGCAGCATATGGTCTCATTCCGTTGCGTTAAGGTTTGGTATTCAGTAGTAGGAATCTAAATGGATGTCCTCCAGGATTTGGTTCACTTTTCGCTGCCGCCAGGGTAGCTCTTCCAGTCGTTCATGAAGACGAAAGAAATTACAATTCCAGGACAGAAAGTGTATTGCTGACGTAGGGAACGGCGGGGGGATAACTGGCACGGCCCGAAGACTATGCGAGTGCGCTAAATTACCAAGGCAGAGCCTTAAATGACCTTGAAGTCAAAACGAAGAGTTAAACAAATTGACAGTGTTAAAATCAGCCGTCCATTTGTAAATTTCGGAATATGAATCTAACTTTACTGAATTTAGTGCATATTTCAAATGCGGCCCACTAACACTTAGAGTAGGTGGCGTTCCCTTAGCTCATATCTCATTGGTACAAAATATTCGATAGAGTCATCCCTGAAGACCTCATACAAATTCTAAAGTAGCTTTATCACTGAGACTGAAAGTATAACGCCATGGATGATATAAGCAGCATGTCTTTCGCACTGGGTAGGAACCGGATCGCAGGATACGGAAAAACGCATACTATAGTATCGAAGTCCTCTTTGAATATGTTATAAGGTCCATGAATTGGACAGAGATATCTGGGCATCGAGCAAACATCTTTTTTTGTCACTGCCTTGCAGGCCTACTTCTTTTCGCCAGACTTCATCGAAGAGCTGCCAGCCATGATAGTTGAAATGGAGCATATTTTGGAGGAATTGGTCAAATTTGAGCCCGACTTGGCGGCCCAATTTGCAAAACGCACGGAGGTGCGAGGAAAGACCCTCTTCCAGTTAAAAGATCGTGCGGAACACTTTGCCTCAAACATGCGCGATTTGCCAGAACGGTGGCTCGACTTTGACTCCAAGTAAGAACCTCCTCCCCCCCGTGACACATTCTCTAGCGCCTCACTCCTGAGACCAGGCGTGTCAGCGACAGGCTCGGGGTCACAAATATGCATGCAGTATCCAAACCGTGATGTGTAGCCTCATGTATGGATAGAAAAAACTACACAGCATTACAGTCACCGTCTCAGTAGACGATGATAAATATACACTAATAAATTAGTACGCTTAGCACATTACAATTTACTCACGGCTTAGATCTTTCTATTTTCAGTTCAAATTGGGCAGACTGTATTGTCATGTTTTCTTTTCCTTCTAGACTTGGCGGTCTGGAACAGTGGACGAGCAAGTTGGAAAATCTGGCCACCCGACTCCGCTCGGAGGGTCTGCCGGGTAGTAAAGACATGATGGATCCTAAAGTGGCTGCAGAGATCGCTCAACGATATCGAGACATGCTGAAGAAGTTTGAGGAGATGGTTGACTCCTCCAGTCTCAATATCTCCTTAGCAGAGCGGTTAAACAAGATCCTACAGGAGCTAATTGCCGAGGGCGGTCTTTCGCCTCCCAAAATGGCCAAAAGACGCGCTTCGCTGGCTCACGTGTTAAACAGTCTGCATGACATTGAGACTGTCACGCCCAATGTACTACAGACAGGTTAGATTCAAGTTTATCTGTAGGTTCAGTGATTGCAGGGGAAATAGAACGTGGAGAAGCATATTAGCAAAATCTAGAAGAATTCTGATAGAAACCGTTGTATCGACGTAGACACTTCTTTTTTCCCTAAGGCAAAGAATAATTTTGTAACAGTCAAGTTGTTCCTAAGGTTGCGGAAGTCAAAGGAGTCAATGGACATCCTTTATAAAGCAATATCCCCTGCGCAACTTTATTTTCAGCTAAAAACATGGTTGATTTGCTGGATAAACATGTATCCAAGGCGAGCAAGCAGGATCGCACAAAGCGCTTCAGATCCCACATGGAAGAGATAATGAGCGACCCCACAACACAGACCATCGACTCGGACGAGATGCGTCGCCTATTGGCAGAGCGAGAAGCGCTGATCGCACGGGTCAACGAGAAGAAGGCCTCTCTGGTCTACTTAATGCAAATACCCACTTCCAAAACCACCCACACGTCCCAAATGCCCCCTGTAGAGGAGCGCTTTCTCCAGGTCTGGGAGGATGCCGATCGGATGCTGGAGGAGAAGGCGGCGAACCTCCGAACCGCTACCCAAGCCACTAAGCAGTTCGAAGAGGTGCGAAACCGTCTTTTCAATCTCCTAGGAGAGGCCCAGTTCCTTCTGAAGTGCTCCGCTGGCTCTGCTTACGAATCCAAACTCACTGACGGTGCACCAGTTCGCTCCTATGAGGCATTTGCAACTCTCTCCAACAAGGGTGTTGAGCAGCATGACAACATTGAAAACATTGCGACCTATGGCCCTTCGAAGATTCGTGAACAAACTACTGCAATACAGACACATCTAAAGTCACTGGAGAAGGCAGCGGCGGATATCACGAAGCTGCGCGGGGCTGCAGACCTAATTGCTGAACAACTGGGTCCTGAAAAGTCGGCTGAGCTTGAGTCGATTATTAACCAACTGGAAAGGGATATGGCTCTCACGAAATCTGCCCTGGAGGAACGACTAACAGCTCTGAAGTTGGCGGATTCACGATGGGCGAATATTCATGAGCACGCTCAGCAGTTGGAGGAATCCCTAGGAGCGCAGGAAAATACACTCGCAGACTTACGATTGCATATTGAAACCGCTTCTCTAGAAAACTGCGATGATACTGTCAGTGTATGCGATGCTTATCGAAAGTACCTAGAGACATGTGCTCAAGATTTGAGGAAACTTCAGTCAGACGCGGCAAGTTTGGGATCGGAGATAGGCGATGTAAATTCCACGTTGGCTGGAATGTTGACGATGGAGAGGGTGGACGAAAATGGCATCATCGTGAAGGAGGTACCAGAGTTCGTCGATCCTGAGGTCACAGCTGTTCAAAAGAATATGAACGCTCTTCTCCTTCGCCAAAAGGGAATCAACAATGCTTGCCTTTCACTAGAACAAATAATTACTTCAACACTAGCAGCTCTTGAGGAGTACTCAAAGTTAAGTGGATCTGTAGAGACTTATTTGAATCGCGTGGAGGCTGCTCGTGATATGAAATATGCCTTTTCTGACCTCGAAGAGGTGATGGCGGTTAAGGGGCAATTGAATTCTCTGTTAACCCTGAGACAGGCGGAGATTGATAGCGCTACCTGGAGGATGCGTGAACTTTCCCCATTCTTGAAGAAAGTTCCACAGACTGCTGTAAGTACTTGTAATAAAAGCGATTTTTATGCACAAGGCGTGTTCAAGTCAAATTGGGACTCTTGAGGTGCAAACGAAAGGAACAAGGTAGAACGCGTTGAATTTATTTACGATTCCACATAGTCTGCTGGCATGTCTTTACACTTATGTTAGCTTTTGTTTAGCAACTGAAAAGCAGCTTCCTTATGGCAAGATTTGTCAGTACGTCTGAATCACCTTGGAACAGCTCGGTTACTCAGCAGATGCTAGTCCTTCAGTTTTACAGATGTTCGTAAATGAATGGGTTTACCAGTCGTTCCCAAATAGCATCGTTTCTTGAGCATTTACACAATAGGACAGATTGGTCGGATGTCGATCTGGCCATGGTAGAATGTTCACAAGAATGATCGCTAAGATTAGACTGAGAATAGAACTGTCACTACTGGCATTGTCCAGATTCTAATGTTTCATTGCAATGGAGCGTTTAGTTGCAGTATTATGTTTTAAGTCTCCCAAACGAATGACTGTTGGTAGAATGGGGACTTTCATCTTTCACGGGAGACTTCACTCATCACCGTGTTCTGTGGCATTTACGCACTAACACTGCTAGCTCCCATCTTGGTGGACGGTACGCTAATAGGACGCACCTATCATGTATTACTGCGTGCAGCACAACACCCATGATGTCCCTTTCCGAAATGAACACTCCTCGTGCTTGCTATTCAAGGGCAGTGTACCCAGAAAAATAGTTGTAAAATTGAATCAGTTGTCTATTATATTACTACGGTTTGCTGTCGTGCTTATATGCAATTTTACATAGGCTGCAGACGCTAAACTGTCACAAAGTCTGGAGGCAGCTGATGGGTGGTTGTCGACGCGGGCTTCGTATATAGACGCCCTCACCACTGATTGGTGCATGTGGTCCAATGAGATGGATAAGATCTCAGCAGAGCTGCAGCAATTGGCTGATAATGTGGAGCGCGTGGACACAGACGCTGCCGTGGACATAACGCAGCGTGCCAACCAGGCAGCGCGTCAATTGGAGCAGGTGCAACTGCTGAGGGCACGTTGGAAGGCTCTGCGGCCACAGACAGAGGCAGTGATAACCCTCCTCTCGGGTGGCTCCAGGGGCAGCCAACTCACCATGGAGTCGGCACATCACGTCGTCCCACAGCGTTACACTATGGTGGGGGATCAGTTACGAGACCTCTTCTCAATTCTGCAAGATATGAGTACCAAGTTGGAGGGGGAGTTTGATGCACAGGACAAGTTTACTAACGATGTGGAGCGACTCGTCCACATGGTTTCCGTGGCTGAGAAGCGGCTAGGCAAGGTCACTGGAATCTGGATTCCCTCGGCACCCACTCTTCTGGCCCAAGTCACTCAACCCATCTCCCAAATTCATGTTGGTAGGTCCTTTCGGAGTTTCAATTAATAACCGTTTTGTGTTTTCGCTCCAAACTGTCAAATATTTTGACCTAAATTTATCCACCCATTTGAGTCATGCATTTGAGCATACAACTGAATGGGGTTACGTAAATTTGAAACGAAGTGAACGAACACCGGTTAGCATGAGGTATGGGAGCACCATGTCACAGCTACCGGGAGAAAGTGGGAGGGAAAAAACCACCCTTAAGCACGCCCGTGCGGCCATGCTTGCCTGCGTGTGGTGTCGCGGCAGCATTGCACGAATGGGCGGAGTACAGGAAGTGAGTGTAAACCCATGCATGTACGAGCATCCCAGCTTGTGATGCTCTCCGGAACCACTTCACTCACGCATAAACACATACGTATGCAACCC
>NW_020170382.1:73710-130726 GCF_000524195.1 Echinococcus granulosus | reverse complement strand
TTTTCTCCTTCCCTCTCTGCTTTCTCCTTTCGCTCATCCAGTAGAGGGAATCGCCTCTTGATAATGATGCTGATGACCCAATCTGCAGTTTTGATGCGCCTATGCACGGCAAGGCACAACTTGACGACCCGCCAACCAATCGGGCGCGTTCTTGGATTAGTTAGCTAGCCGCCTAGCTAACTAGTGCCTTGGCCCCCGTCGCCGTTGGTGCATTCGTTGTAGAAGCCTAGAAGAAGTTGTCTGGATGACTCATTTTGTGAACAACTTGTTATAGTTGGGCGGTGGTCTATTAGCCTTCAGATGCATAAGAGTCGATACAGTAGAGGTCGGTGATGTTGATACTGGTGACAGATTTCGGTTTGAGAATCTCTTGGAAAATCTATCGGTAGTATGAGCACCCTTATTCTTGTATTGGAATAATCTAGATTGGGAATTCGTATTTAACACCAATGAAACTTTGAAATCACAGGACACATCAATATTGACGTGTAATTGCATTCGTCTACTTTGCTGATGGCTTGAAGCGTTGTTTCATCTCATCATTTTAGACGATTATAAACCCACAAGGGATTCAGATTCCGCGGTTGAGAACACGCTTGACAGCTGCATTAATTTGACAGAAGCAGTTGCAGAGCTGAAATCTCTTTTCAGTGAGATAACCGGTCCAATGCGTACGACCATAGACTCTCTTCTGGCCCAAGTCAAACAATTCGACACAGATGAGGCCACTGCCCGAGACCGACTGCAATACCTACTGCGGGAGATAAGTCTCCTGGCAATCCGCACCCTAAAACGCCAGTACATCTGTGAAGTGAGCCTTGCTTATGAGCAAAACCGGACAAACTGGGTTAACAAACTGCGTGGGCTTCGATCGCTGCAGGAACAGCTTATACAAACCGGAGCTACTGTTGAAATTCTTAACGGGCTTCCAAAGACCGAAGAGACGCCTAAGTCCCTGAAAACTATTCCAGTTGACCTGAGTTACCAGGATGATTGCGTTAGGTGGTTAAAGACACTCAATGGAGCAAAAGTTCAAATTCTGAGTTATAAACTGACTGCAGACCTCCCCAAAATTCCTGATTACTTTCAGAACGTTGAAGAGGAGGTCCGTTTTGAGCCGGAGTATACGCCACAGGAATTGGACACGGCTTCGATTGTAGCGGGAATCTTCTTTGTGACGGGAAGACGGGACGAGATATTGTCTGCTGCCTCCACCTCGCGTGAACCCTTCAGCTTCTACGTGGATGTGGGTCGTCTCACAAGCGATTGTGATCGTTTGAAGACAGGTATGGTAACCCACTGGAACTTCCTTGAGGCCTACTGCACCAGCTGGCTCAGACTTGTGAGAGGAAGTGAGGAATTAGGTAGCAATACTACCGAGTTTCTGGAGAAGACGTTCACGTTGGTAAAGAGTGCGGTAGATCTAATAGACACACGTCTAGACAGACCGGGAAATCACAAGAGATTGTTCGAAATCACTACTCAACTCAGGGAATGGCAAAAGGCCTTTGAATCACCCTCAGAGGTTGAAAACTTGACTGACCTTCCACTTGTCTCTCGTGTACTAGAGTTGCAAGCGGACGGCGAGAAGTTGATTGAATCATTGGCATCTCGAACTCTAGTAGTCAGAGCTCTGCTAGATGCTAACCGAATGGTTTTGCTCAATGCATCAATACGACTATGCGGTATTGCCTATCAGTTGGAGAGGCTAGTCAAAGCGTATGACAGTCGAGAGGCGGCAATTAGGGAGGTGAATAACGTTGTGAAGGAGGCTGAACAGGAAGCAGGTTTCAGGTCTGTCAGCAATCTGGCTGCCAACCTACTGGGCGTCGAGGTTTCCCCAGAAATGTTGGCTGCTGATGAACTGGTTGGTGGTAGCAACCTTAAAACGGAGATTTCTTACAAGTCGGATCTGGAAAGCCTTTTGCGAACGGTTTGGTCTTCTCAAGACCTCTCTAGGTTACTTGCGAGAATATCAAAAGCTCGCACTTATTTGCGAACGCATTTGCCACCGAAACTGATGCATTTGCAACAATCCAGCTCTGCGGCTATTTGTGCTTTTGAGGCAATTATGAACGAAGAGCATCCGAAACCCAGTCTAGAGCGATTAGCAGACGATACAGTCAGAAATAGGATCGTTACAAGGTGTCAGCATTTCTCTGATATTATGGATGAGGCCATAAAGCACTTAGAGGATAAGCATCAGGCGATGACCCTGATAGAAACCAACATCAGCCATATTTGCACGTGGATTGATGAACTCCTTCCTAGAGTTCAATCAGCGACTCATCTCCTTTCCGTTTCTGCTAACGAATCCGCCATTCCTGAAGCGGTACAGTTCGCAGAAACGGTTGAAGACCCCACCGATCTACTGGACTTTTTCAATGCGGAGCGTGAACACTACGCAAAGATAATTGAGCTAACGCAATTGGAAGTCAATTCTGACAGTGAAATCCTTTGCTCCGTTTTCGAGTCACAGACTAAATCCATTGCAACACGGTTTGGTGATCTGGTCAGTGCCGTCAGTGGCATGGAGGATCTTTGGCGTACCTATCTAGCCCAAGACGATGCAGTGAGACATGAGCTTTCGCGTGAGTCCGATAAGCTCAAAGTACTCACTGATCGTTTGGATAAAATCAACCTGCAAAGTGGACCTACCTTACTTTTCACAGCCTCGACCAAGGAACGCACTGATGCTATGGAACTTCTAGCTCAATCGTTTGAAGAAACACAGCAGATTCGAAGTGATTACATCGATATGATAACACGAGTTGAAGTGCTTTCCAATCGTTGTTTTAATCGAGATGCCTTTAGAATGCGATTGAAGCGGAGAAAACTGCTGAGAGATCAAATGGCTGAGGAGGTGGTGCAGGAGCAACAGGTGGGTGTGGAGGATAAATCGAAGGAGCACTCAGACAGTCTTTCTAAGCACTGTGCCAATCTGAGTTTCCAACTAGCCTCCGTGGACACATTGATAAAACGGTGCGCCGAGGGTATAGGCAAACGCATGATGAAGGTGCAGGCTGACTCCGCTAACGCCTGGTCAAGTGAATTCAATGCTCTCTCTGAGGGGATAGAAAAATTGAAGAGCTTTGTGGAGCTTCCACTTCTTCTTAAAGCTGAACGTCATGAAGCTGTACCTACCTTCTTTGCTGAGCGGAGGCTTGATATTCAGGTTTGTTTTTGTTCTCTCAAGACAGTGATAGGCCAGTCCTATCACGTGTTTCGGTTTCGATACTAACGTATTTGTTCTCTTCCTCACTTCTTACCAGGAATCCCAGAATCGCATCAACAACCTGGAATCCGAGTTGTCGTGTACCGTCAGTCTCCACAGAGTCATTCAACGCTCGTCTCACTACGACCACGGCCCCATGGCTTCCAGCATAGGTGATGAGGTTTACACTAGAAAGAACAGGGCTATGCTTGCAGCGCTGAGGCAGAACCTCATCGAATACGCCATTCACGTCGGCGAAATGGAGTCGCTTCTGGTGGAGGCTTTTACATCCACATCACGCTTGAAAGCTGCTTTAGCGGAGATGGATAGGCGTTTGTCAGTAGCTCTCACCGCCCTGGAGGATTCATTGGACCTGCATAAATGCGAGATCTCTCTTGCTCAATTTTCTGTATGCATGCTTGACACCGTTTAACCAACTTGAGGGGGGCTTTAAGACCTAGGCCATTAAGCATGAAATATCCAACTGTAGTTTATCTCATGTGTTAAAGTCGTTTCTCTCCTACTTTAGGCTATGAAAAACGATCTGGACCCTATAAAGTCAGAGCTTCGCTCGCTTCAATCACTTTCCGATCATTTCCATACCACAATGACAGTGGCTATATCAAATGGTTCTTCTCTTATATCTGTTCTCGGCGTCAACATTAAAGAAGCGTCGCCAGCTTCACAGGAAAGTGCCTCATACTTCTTTGCCGAAATTGCTAGTTTCGATAAAAAGTTTCACTGGATAGTGGCTATCTTGGACGAAGCCAACGGTCATATTTCAGTGCTGATTAGTGGCTTCAAACAGTACGAATATTGGATCATGGAGACGCGCACCTGGCTTCACCAGTCCGAAATTTCACTCAGATCCAAATTGGAGGGGATTGACGGCTTTCATTCTCTCGATAAGGACGAGGTTGAAATGCACCTCATGCTGATTCAAGTGGGCAAGCAACTAACTTGGCAACTCATATCAGCATGGTTCTGATTTAATTTGCTTTTATTTTTGCTTCAGAATCTTGTTTTGAGTTCCAGCGATGGGAAAAGACTTGTGAACGTCATGGAAGTTGCGACAGCGGACCTCCTGACGGACGCTTTGGAGGTCAATCGTTGGGTGGGAAATGTTTGCCAATCCCCGCATTTTCATTGCATGACCCCTCATTCCGCAGCATCCCTACCCCAATTCCGAGAGGCCCTGATGAACACGAGTCAACAGCTTAAGGAGGATTTGTCGAAGTACCTTAGTCTTTTAAATACGGCGAAGGAACAGGCTGAGGTCAAATTGACCGTGTGTTCAACGTTCTGTGACAACTGCTACCGCTTTATCGAATGGCTTACTGATTGTGAGACTAAGTGGAATATTCCTAGTGTTGGTGAGACTGATAATCCCATCGCTAATAAAGATATGTTTCTTTGGGAGAAGCAGACCTTGGTCGCAACTTATAAAGTAAGTGCTAATGTATGCTCCACTTAATCTGCTTATCGTAAAATTTCAAACCGACTTCTTTTCAGCAAAGACTGACGGATGTACAGGTGCACGAGTCCCTTCTAAAGGAATTGTTTGGGTCGACTGAACTTGACTATGCAACAGATCAATCTCCAATTGATGGTAGCACTCCTGCAACGAATGTTCGCCTTCTTGACGCTCGAAAACGATTTCAATGGCTTCAAAAATGTGTGGTTACTCGTATAGCTTCGATTGAAGACGATGTGAAGAAAACAGGAGAAATGGAAGCGCTGCTGCAAGCCTTCCGACGCTCTGTTGAGAGCATTAATAGGCGCTTTACTACGTTGGAATGGGAGATTGTGGAACTATCTACTTGGGAGAAACTCAAACCTGTCACCTCCGAGCCCATCCTGGAAATGCTGGAAGACGTAATACAGCAGCTTCCCCATAGTCTGCATACACTGACGGAACTTTCACGAGAGCTCGAAGCAGCCAAAGAAACAATGGTTGACACATCCAGCTCTCCCCGCCATGCTGACGAGGCTAAGGAAATGCTTGTAAAACTACGAAATCTGCGGAATTGTACGGAAAAGTACATTAAAACATGCCTCGTTCTCTCAAATTCCTATCGGACTCTGTCTGACGACATGGACAAATTCAAAACACGGATTTCAGAGAAGGCATATATTTCTGAATTGACCTCTCCTGATGTGTGCCGATTGACCAATGAAGAGTGGTTTTCCCTTCGAAACGACGTTCTCGTTGAGCAGTCTGTGCTATGGCAATTTGAAGAGGAGCTTCGAAACGAGAGTTTTGAGAGCAAGTTTAGTGTCACCCAGGCTGCATTTGACGAGTTCCTGGGCGCCATTAACGACGTCGCTCAAACGTCAGCCTCTCAATGTTCCGCCGTTTGCCAATTCAAATCGAAAATGGAGGAATTACAGGAATCGTTCAACAATTGTAAGAAGACCATTGCTGACTATCAACATGGGCTGGAGATGCAATTAAGTAAGGGCGATCTCTACCACGATGAATTGAATTTGTGTCAAGAGCTTCTCAACGAAATTGGGACGAATTTGGGGGAGATATTGAACTCGGCAAGTCTTCGAGGTGACATTAAGACCTGGACGATGGACACACAGGACCTCATTTGCAACGTAACTGCGATCGAGAGACGTCTGTGCGACTTCCAGACTAAAGAACTGGAGAGTTTGATGGCAATTGCTCAGTCTGGAGAGGAATTCCTGCCTCTAGCAGCGCAAGCCACGCAGGATCGCTGGAGTGACCTGGTTAATCGGGCAATGAATGCACGGGGAGCGGCTGAATCAGCACTTAGTGCCGTTCAGGACGCGGCCGACGCATTTCTGAATATGCTTAACTGGATCCGAGAGGCCAAAGACAAGTTGAATGCGATTGTAAACACACCTATCGGTCAGCCGAATAAGTCGCTGACGGAAGCCGATGAATCGCGGTTCATGGCTGACGAATGGAGTGGTTTGGCTGAGGTCAGGTCTTTACGGCTCTCAAAGCTGACGGTAGGACTGCCCTTTATCAAGAGACTGATCTGTTCTCGTTTTGGATTATGTGCTAGATTTTTATTTTGTATGCATTCACATAGGATATGGCATTTTAATTATAAAGAATATTGTTTTGAAAACTTCAATTAGGTCTTTCAGATTGATAATATCATCTGAAGAGGTAGGCAAGGTTGCCAATAGGTAACCATCAGGAAGATACTGTAGCATTACCGTAGCTAATCTGGGGATTAATGAATTGTTTTACACTTTATTAAACTGCGAGCATTTCTGCTTCAGAAACTCCACTCTGAATCAGTGGCCCAAAGGAAGATGGTGCTCTCAACCACCGAAGATTTGGGCAAACTAAAGGGGGCACCTCCATCCAAGGCCGAGGCTTCAGTGATTCGAGATCTGGAGCTGGAACTAGCCGACGCTTATGCCGATTTGATCGATCATTGCCAAACTGCGGTCAACAGTGAACATGAGCTTCTCAGGACTACAAAGGCCGCTCTAGAGGATGCCAACTCGGCCCTTAACGCCACAGAAAAGCTCTCAGATCGTGCCAATAGCCTCCTCTTTCATGATGACCTTGGCGCCTCACTAGACTGGCAGCAGACCTGTTTCAACGACTTCATAAGCATCGAAGTGGCCACTGTTCGCGAGCTGATCGATCGGTCGAAGAAGTGGGTTACTTTGTTGCCACAACCTGATGGTTATCTTGCAGATAATATCAACTTGAGATTGGTGGAAGAGTTGGAGAAGATTGAGTGTAAGGTAACCGAGCGAGTGGAGGTTTTGGGGAAGTATGTACACAGCCTATCCGAAATTTCCCAAAGAATATCCTCTGAAGAGGTCTGGCAATGTGAGTTCAGTGCAGATATGAATCCAGGCCTTAGAAATGCTCCAGATACTTTGGAGAAGAAGCGTGAGATGATACAGTACTTCGAGGTGTGTCCTTGATTAGTGACTTAAAATTTTAAAGGCAACTGACCCACAAAATCGAACTCTTTTGTGTGGTGTTATTTTCAGACCAAACTGACCGAAATCAACTACCACATTGAATCCGTGGGGCGCCTCTCTGATGATTTGGATAGACTGACGACGAACGACGGTGCCCCTTTTGTCACACCACCGGCGCTTGTCTTCCAACTGCAGAATTTGCGTCAAAGTCTGGCACTTCAACGGCAGATCGCCGATGGCCAACGGGCACGCTGGTTTCAAGTGGTAGACCAGCATGTCCACTTTATACGTGACCTCTTTAGTACGCATAGTTGGGTCTTCTCCCTCGCTGCCGAATCCATGAGATGCTGGAGTGTCTTCCAAGACGTCTGCAAGTCGGCGCCACCCAATTTGGAGATGATTTCGTGGACCAGAGAGGCTTCCCTATACACAGTTAAATTCCATGAAATTTCGAGTGAGATCCAAAAACTGAATGGGAGATTCGCCCTCATTTGTGTAGTAGGGAGCGGAGAAGTCAACACAAGGATAGGTCTATGTTTGAGGGATTTGGAGAAGTACTTGAAGGCCACTGAACAATTGGTGGAAAGGCGACAGTCGTTGCTGGACAAAAGCTCCCTTCACGTGGGCGAATTTGTCAGAAACGCCCAGCGGTTTTCACAAGCGGCTGAAGCATTCACTACTAGTTATCATCAGGTTCTAAGTGCTTCTACCGAGCTCACGAACCTCGTGTTACAGACTTTGTTAGAAGATGTTGAAAGGGGTCTATCGCTGGATTTGAATAATTTGCAAAAGGAAAGGGCTGCTGTTCAGGCTCTAGCAGTGGAGGCGTGCAGTGACGAACTGAATCTACCCATTTTAGAACCGCTGGAGGAAGAAGTGAACGAGGGTGTAAAGTGGGAGAAAAAGCCGATTGCGAGACCGACAGATCCACCTGAGAATCGAATGTTGGATGCGGATAAAGTGCTTACTGAACTGAATGAAGTCAAAGCTTCACTAGTTGCATCTATTACCGTAAGTTCAGTACCCGCTGCTTAATACAGCCTGCTTTAAGATCTTTTGGCTTTGCGTTTAAAGTGCTTCTAGCAAGCGTTTTCCTTTGCTTGGCATTTTCTGCAATTCCTCCCATAAAAACTTCATTGTAAGATTGGCTCGATGTGATTTTAGGGCCTCTACAAGGCAGCAGATGCACTCGCAGTTGCTCGAAAGCATCAACGTCAAACGCGAAAATCCTGTCAGGATTGGCTTTTAGAAGCTTCAAAACAGCTGGAAGCTTGCAGGAGTCTCATGCTTGAACAAGCGTCTTCCCACACGGCATCGCTGAGCCAAAAAGTCAACAGTCTTAGAATACAACGGAGGAACTTGGAGGTGAGGTTAATGATCTCAAAGTCTCAGTGTCGAAATTCAACTCAACTATCTTGCTTCTTTACAGGTACTACTGGAGACACACAAAAGAAATAAGGATCGGTTTTCCCTTGCATTAGAATCTGAGGCTGAACTGCTTAACTGTCGCGCAGGACTTTTACAAGGCCTTAAAGATGAATGCAGTAAATGCGAAATAATCTCCAATTTCGCCCTATCTGACGACTGTCTGGAGGCTACCACTCTTAGCCATGGCTGGGAGAATCTGGTGGGTGAAATTCAGGCTCTTCAGAGCTCTATGGCTGATCACTTAGCGAAGTGCGAGGCGGCTTCTGAAGCTGTCGTTTGGATGGTGGAGTGGTTAAGGAGCCTAGAAAAACGCATTCGTGTGGAGGCTGTTCCGTCTATAGACAACCTCAGACTCACTCTCTCCCACCGTGGTCATTGTCTGAGACCCTATCTTGAGGAAGTTGAAGTGATTGAAAAAGTTATGAATGCGCAACAGGACGTCATAAAATCTTGGCAGGTATGACGGCCTCATTATAAGCTCATTGAAATCGGGCAAGTTTTTAATGTCTTTGAGAACAATGTGGTAGTAATACTTACAGATGCAAGATAAGTAGTGTTGGATATCATCATTTAGTAACTTTACATCCTTGTGTTTGTGTAAGCGCAGCAAAAGACTGCTTAGTAAAACTGCCATGACTTTACATCCACCTCAATATGGCTACTAAAATGGTCTTTGGGTGGTCTTTATTCATGCTATTAAGGACTCCTTAACAAGGCTCCAAACAGTAAATCAGAACTAGAAGGTCAAGATATTTGAATACCACAATCATGCGACTTTTGAAGGCTTCATCAGACTCTGCGGCTACTCCGACAATTTAGGCCCTAAGGGGAGTAGTGACATGAATGACACTGCCCATCACTTGCCTTGGTGAAAATCTACACTTGCTGAAAACTTTTGCCAATTGTGAAATTATTAGCAGTTGGAAATATTTTGTGCTAACACAGGGGTCAAACAAATCCGATCTTGTTTTTCTGTGAATGTTTGCTTCATTCTTATTGTCAGAAGTTGAATGAGGAAATCCACTGCAAGATCCCTGAGTTTAATGAGTCGGAGCGAAAGATCTCTGCTTTTCAATCGGAGGCTGACTCGGTTGCACAAAATTTCCGGCCCCGTCTTGATGCTTCCATTGAAACTGCAAAGGTAATTATGGCCTCCATTTGAGACGGCGCTTGACCATTCTGTTCTATAAACCACTATTTATTAGCATAGTCCCCTTGCTTGCATCAGACTGATTGGCAGTTCTGCCCATTTATCGCATTTTCATAGAGGTGAGGTTGCATATTCCAGAGATGGTGGATGAAATATTAACAAGTGGACAGCATTTTCAAGAAGATTAAGCCCGAAATATAATTTGCAGAAAAACGTTTCCTTATTCATATTTCCTGTTTTAAGTGAGGATGTAGGGTACAATGAATGCATTTGTAGAGTAACCTTCCGCGATATATTGAATGGAACAGGGAATAAATGTTACTGGGATATTTTAGAATTCTCTCCAACGAAATACCCAAGGACTAGATTCCCTTAACCAAGTCTATCAGAATCTCATTTCATACAACAAATGGATCCTCGCAATCCAGCAACACGCTTCCACCAAGAACACTTCAATCCCTGCACTCCTTGGTCAGGAGGCCGAAATCACGCTAGAGGAGGGTCAGGAGCATGTCTCCTCTCTCATCAGTGCAGTAGAGCATTTCTCAACTGAATGCCAATGGGCTGGGGACAACCTCTGTCCCCTATCTGCTGCTCGCCTCCTCTCCGCTGATCTGCTTTCCCACCTCAAAGTTGTCTGGCAGTCTGCCCGGATAGAGATACAGACGCTGCGACAGAAACACCAGAGCGACGCCGAGGCACTGACTGACTTCTTTTCCCGTTTAACAGTTCTCGCTGTGTGGTTGGGCGAAAAACGAGATCTGTTTAAGGGTATTCGAGGGGAAGTAAACAACTTCTGCAGCCCTTCGGTTGGCACTTACACTGAAGAGTTGAACAAACAGGCTGCCAAGCTGCCTCCAGCAGGGGCTGCTGTTGAGACAATAGCCCTATGCCTCAAAAAGAAGGAAAAACTAGTGTCAGATATCTCAACCCTCCTCAAACATTTAAACGTGAGTTGCCCTTCATAATCTGCGTCTAACCTCATTGATGCTTTGTAATTGTAGGTAAAGAATTGTGATTTCGACTTTCTGCGGGAGAGGCTTCAAGAACTCACTATACTTGGGATCGAAGGCATTTCGCAGGCAACTTCAGACACCGATGAGCTAATGGAAGGATACTCGGATTTACGAACAAGAGTGAGCCAGCTATCTGAACAATCGAAGGAAATGTTGTCCCTGCATCAGAATCTGATGGCGATTTTAAGTGCGGTCCAAACATGGCATGATGAACTTAGACGATCTATCCTGAGTTCGTCTGGTTTCTTTGGTGATCGCTACGCACTGGTGACTAGACTGGATTGGCTAAAGGCAGGTTATACTTAATGAAACGGGATTCTAATCTGTTTCCTTTGAAGAGAACTGAATCACTTTTCTAGTGATAATTTGCTCCGCCTTGTATCAACTTTCAAATGCCCTTAGAATATAGTTTATTTTCGAGCGCAAGGTGACCTAGCTGCACAACATCAGGCTTATCTGTTTTCACAGACCGGTTGAAGATCTGCTTTAGGTCCCGTTTTTGTTGCTGCAGCTGACGTCTAATGCACTCTCTGCACGAGAGAATGCTGTTACTTGTCAGTCTAATCTCTGCATTTCCCACTCTTCTTCAAGCGATCGGTAGCCTCCGATACCACTTGTTGCTATCCTTCCTCTCACCTCTCCTACTTTTTAAATGCCCCTCGCACCAGGCTCTAAGTGTAACTTCTAATGATTCTGCATACCTACATCCATCAAAATATCTCTTATTTTTTCAAACTCTGTGTTATCCCCAATCTCAAGCCTAGCGCAATGTAAATCAATTTTCATTGGAAGTCCACCCTGGCATTTCTGTATCACTACTGTATATGGCTCATAATGAAACGCCTGAAACGATTTTTACGGTTCATAGCATTGACAAAACTGTCATATTTTTGAGACATATCAGGGAATCGTTGCTCAGGGTGTGGAAGTTTCCCTCCTGCGTACCAACCCTCAACTAGCACATTTATGCCTTAGGATAAAGGTGACAACGAAGCCGTAAAACTTTCTTTTGCTAATCTCTTTTAAGAAATGCTTGGTAAGTTACCGATTTTGTTGTCTGTTGTTTGTGCTGTCATTTATGTGGTTGCTATGGCATGCATTTGTAGCAAGTTTCGCACCCGAGGAAAGACTTCACGAGGTTAAAGTGGAGGAACTTTACCTCGATGCAACGCCAACTCTCGTTGTTTCGAGGCCGTGTTTAAGATCAGCGGACATTTTAAAGAGTACATTTTACCTTTGTTTGGCTGACATAGGCTCCCGCTACATTTCTACAAGCATCTTAGTGCTTGGCCATAGAAGGATTTGACGAGATGGCACTGCTTCTTTTCGTCATCAGCCGAAAGCGAAAAGTTGCAATGGTGCTCAACGTGGGCTAACTTTTCAAAGTTCCAAATGTCCATGAACGATTGCATTGTGTTCATCCCGCCGACAGAACAATTTGTCTCTTTTGCAATTCGATCGCATCGGTTAGGTGGTTCCCGCGCTGACTTTGTGATCACGAGAAGGAATCACCTCGGCTTAACGGCCAATTGGATACCCGAGGATCTTTTGCCTTCGCTCACAAGAAACACTCCCGCTAAGCGTTGTCTTATGGATAAACTAGCACTGCTACCTGCCTTTTTTATTAATTGTGCCTGGATCGGCCCTTAGCGTGCATGTCGGTCATTGGTAATGGGGCACCCTACTACGTGTGGTACCGGCAACTCCCGCCAGCCAGTTTAGTTTAAGTTAGCGATTTAACTGGGTATATGACATTCAGTAATCGAGTAGAATTTTACTTAAGGACAGTACTCGGGCCGATTCTTTAAGAATGATCCATTAACTCAGACTTCACGATTAACTGACCAACCTTATCGCTTTCACAGGCGCCTGATTTGAGCAATGATTTGAATGTGAAGTTTTGATCAATTCTTTTTGGTGATATGCTTGTCTTTCTTACTTCTGCCAGAATATTGAGACGGTCCATCAGAAGGGCGATAAAAGATGTGCTGATCTGAAGGAGGCCTGTGTTCGTTGCTTAGCCACCTCCCCTTCGGATCTCGCCCCAGCCTTGCTGGCAGCCACGAATAACCAGCTAACTGAGTTTCCCAATCTCTGCGAAAAAATTGTCACCACACACTCCCTCTACACCTCCATTCTCACGGTCTGGGAAAAATTAGACATGGCAGCAGCTGAGTTTGACGCAAGCTCTCAACGCTTTCAGGAGTCCCTCGCAAACTACGAAGTGCCTTACTGTGAAAATCCATCAAACTTCCAAGCCAAGGTAGACATGCTTTCTTCCACACTTGATGTGCTTAACGGAATGAAGGACATGGATTCCAGTGCATCAGGACTCTGGTTAGAGGCTTTAACGCTCAGGAACAAGTTTTCACAACTCGCTGAGTACTCTACACAACTCAAATCCATCCTCACAGAGATTCCAACTAAAGAAGATCCAAGTTTAGCCTCTACGATTGCTCAGCGGTCCAACGAGCTAAAAAGTCTCATCAAAACCTTACAGCAGATAATTGCTACATGGCAGAGGATGTCCGATCACCTTAGTGAGATTTTAAGGGAAAGTGAAGAGTTGGGAAAGGAAGCCGACGAGTTCGCGAAGGAGGTAGAAGACCTTGTTAAGGGGGAAGGGTTTTGCACTTCAGTTATTGCTGTGAACGATTTGATTGAAAGATGTGAATTGTGTATGGAGAGGCATGGCAACTTTACCGACGCTTTGAAGATGATGAAAGGGAAGCTTTCTTCACTGACACCTCACACAAACAATTCAACTATTCTTGAGTTGCAAGGAGCTCTCACAAATCACCTAACTCAACATACTTCCAATCAACAATTGGGCAGGTCTCTAATCAAGCGACTGAAAGAGAGACTCGACACTGATGCCAAGGTGAAAGCTGATTTGGGTCGTTACAATGCTGCACTTTCCGAAGCTGAGTTGACCCTCGTAAAGTTGACTACCTTTGGTCGTCTCATACCAAACATATCGTTACCGAAACCCCTCTCCCTCTCAACTATACCAAATTCGGAGACGAATTTCAATTTTGTCAAGTTTTCAAATGCAGTACAGGAGTACATGATTCAGCAGAAGCAGTCTGTTGCCAGGCATAATGAACAGCTATCTAGACTCCAGGAGGAATTAGCTGGACAACAGAAGGAGATTTATGACTTAATTAACCAAAATATGCTTGAAGATGATGGATCTATTCTTGCCAAAAATGGTATAAAATGTCGTCTTGAAGAACTTGTGGGGCGAGTAGAACAAGTGAAAAAAGATGACAGTGCTTGTGAGGTCTTCATTCTTGAGAGTAACCTGCAGATAGCCAAAATCATCGACGAACTGGGCTCTTGTGTCGATGTCTTCGTGCATATAGAGGGTGATTCTAGACGGATTCCCGGTGATTTCTTGGCGAATTCCGAGACGATTCTGACGAATTTAAATGCACTGTCAACACGTTTGAATGAAGATGCTCCTCTACTTTCACCAATTAAAAAGATCCACATGCGGCTTCCAACAGACGATCATGAATGGAAAAATTATATGAGCTTGTACGACCTGCTACTAAATGAGTTCGATAATCTTCGGCAACGGGTGGAGCATCTCAAAACTACGGTACGAGATGAAGTTAATGAGTTGACACGAGTAGCTGATCTGCGACGACAATGGGTCGACCTTCACTCAAGGCATGTTGCGAAACTGTCGCAAATTTCAACCTATGTGCAACAGACTCCAGCATCGCTCGATATGACGTCCGAAGAGAAGGTGATTTCCCAACTCAACGCCTATTTGGCATTAGTCAAGTCATCAAAGGTTGATTTGCAAACTGCTGTTGCTGAATACACTCACAAAGCGACCATTCTCTTATCTAGTCTCACCGATACGGTAAAGTCATTTTCCTCGCATCGAAATCAACCGGTAGGAATGTTAGTCGCTTGTATTGAAGGTCAGAAAGGCCATTTCGAGGATGCTGAATGTCAGGCAGAAAGGATGGAAAAGGAGATCACAGAAGAAATAGCCCATTGGGATAAATTTATCACACAGTTAAGGGCATTTCAACAGTGGTTGCTTGCCCGCGATGCAGATCTAGAAGCAACCTCAGCTGCAAAAACCTTTGCAGAACGCACCAATGGACTTCGCAGTCTTGATGAGACTCTACAGAAGAATGGAGGTCCCATGCTTGATAGAATTGTGTCCTGCGGTTGTACGCTTCGATCGCTTCGATCTAACCTAACTGTCATTAATCATGCCACCACATGGATTACTGATCGGCATAATATTCTGTTAAAAGAGGTGTCTGAAAGGCGGAATAGTTTGAAAAATATGATCTTGGCTGAGGAGGAGTTGCACAGAAATGCCAACTGCTGCTCCGATTTGCTGGACATTCAGGAGGCTCAGCTCAGTGAACTCTGTGAAAAACCATTTGCTGCATCTTCGGCTCCCTCCACGATCGATGGTTTTGAAGAAAGGTTGCAGAAATTGCATGAGTATCTGCGCCAATTGGAAGGATCAAAGTCCACCCATTTAGTTCCATTGGATGAGCGCATTCAGTCGGTGAAAAATCAGTTAAAGACGTGCGGTTTAGATCAGGCTGAAGTAAACAATGGAGTGGCAAAGATTTCTGAATTATGGAAACGCTATACCAGACTTCGAGAAAGCTGCATCCGAGTGTCTACTGAACTGGAAAAACTCGTTAAGGGTAGTAAGGCCTTCTACAAACTAACTAGTGAAATGAATTCATGGCTGATAGAGCAAAAAGAGACCTTCGCTGGGTTAGATCGAGGCACACCTATCTTGGACTATCACAACATACATGAGTTGACTGACCAACTTGCGAATCGTGCCAACGCCTTCCATCGCTTCTATATGGAGCTTAATTCAACCGGTGAGCGCCGTCTAGCTGACTGTTCCTCAAGTGCTACAGACATGTTGAACACCGCCAGGTCAATCAACATGCCGATTCTACAAGACGGCTCCTCCAAAGTCCACAGCCAAGAGACTCTCATTGCAGACCTACATAAGTGCTTCCAATCGCTACATACACAGGCCACAAAGCGAAGAGATGAGATCTCCTCTTTGTTGGTTTCTCTCACAACCTATGACGAGTTGTTTATGAGTCTCCACACCTGGGTGTCTTCAGTCACGAAAGAAGTGACCAAAGAGGGAACAGAAGACGCTGCAAAGGAGATGCAACTCTGGTCTACGCCTTCTAGTTATTTGACAATTAGGTCCAGCCATGTTCTTTCCCAGCTTGCCCAAAGTCACGAACGGGCAGAACAGATTGGTGAGAAACAGGCTCATTTGGACATCTTGCTGTCTCGCTCAAGTCGACTTTTGGAAGAATGGGGTTTTTCAGAAGTAACGCGTTTTGCGGCGCAGAAGGCTGGAACTCTCTCACGTCGCTTCGTCGAACTCACGATACAGGTGAAGAAGCAGATCGAGCAGAAATCGATGATTCTGAGAAACATAGAGAGACTTCAAGAAGCACGAGATGCATATAATGTCTGGGAGAAGGATGTCCGAGGGAAATTCGCGCGCGCCTGCCATGAAGACTACTCAACCGAGGTACTGAAGAAAGTGAAGAGAGTGGCCAAGTCATTAGATATGGGTGATGTGCTGCTGGAAGCGTGTCGACAGTGGGCTCTTAGCGTACAGTCAGATGCGTTAGGATCTAAGGCTGCTAATCCCTCTCTGGTGCAAGATCTTATGACCAGTTATGAAACCCTGAAGAGCATGATATCTCAAAAACTTGAAAATATTGAAAAGCACATAGCACAGCAGCGGGCTAAACAGTTAACCATTGCTTCGTTGTCTTCCTGGCTTGAAGCCGCAGAGCAAAGGCTTCAAGCCATCGTTTCTTCCATCTACACACCGCCTCAAATAATTTTAAAAAGCGCTTCCTTTGTCGCTGTTATGGCCTTTTATGAACAATCAGTTGCCAGTGCCTTGTCCGAGCTATGTAGCCTGCAATCCGAGTGCTCAAACAAGGTGGGTTTTGAGGATGATTCTCAACTTTCATCCCGTTTCTACGCCTTTAAAGTGAGGCTGGCACAGTGTGTCGGTGAAGCCGAGGAGAGGGCTAAGAACCTTAATGCTTACGGAGAGGCTAGCGAGCTCGTTTCGATTTGTCAGAAGCTGACGCTGGAGAGGTATGTTCAGATTACTGGTAAAAGTACCACAATCCCAGAGACGGTATCTCAACTCACGGACCCTCCTACTACAGTACTTGAGGCTCTTCTCTCACCCTATGATGCAGAACGTCGTCTTACCGTCCTCCAAGGTGCTTACGATGAACTCGTTATCGACAGTCGTCAACTGCTGGAAACGATGATTGATTCGGCGGATAGATTGGTCTCAACTACCATGGAGCAGGAAGCCTTTCTGGCAGAAGTAATCAGTGAACGGAATGAAGTGCTGAGAGAGGAACAGACAAAACTAGAACAGCTAACAAGGAAATCGATTGAACTACTGAGGGGTATTACTGAATCCTGGAAGGTGTTCACAAGGACGGAGGAGGAGTTGAGTGATTGGTTGATGGCGATGGAACAGGCATCCGCTCGACCGATGATTAAGATAGAAATGTCGGTCGATGAGAGGAGACAAACTCTTGCAGAAATGCAGGTATGTGCACAGTTACCATCTTTTAATTTTAATTCCTTATTTTAAAATATCTCTTTCTGCTTTCTTTTTGGCCTCACGGAATTTTAGTAATAATTTTGGATTTTGATTTTTTGAGTTCAATCTAGGGTACGAATTTCATTTCAGATGTATCAGTCGAGCCTTAGTAGGAAGGCTGAGGTTGTTGAAAGACATTTAAACGAAACCGAACTCATGAATCGTCAAACTCCTCAATTCCAGACAGCTGAGAAGGCTAAACAACTCGCCAACCGTTATTTCGCACTCGTGACCTCTGTCCAGGTGCGTCATTTATAGTCCTCTGCTCCAAATCGGAGTAAAGTTACAACTTTTTTCCTATTTTGTTTTCTTATTTTAGGCACAAATCGACCTTTATAGTAGGGAAGTTGTTGAATTTTCGCGCTTAGAAAATGTACTGGACCAGATGTGTGCCAAGGTTGAAGATTACCGGTCCCTTATTGAAGAATGTTGGATGGAGGGTCGATCCAATAGCCACACAGAACTGATCCGGAAACAAATTATGATTAAGGTTCTTCTTTCACACATCTGTTACTTTTATCAGTTTCGGCCACAGCCCTGTTCAACTCGATTTAACAAACCCAGACCTGACTTAACAGTTGGACCTTGATAAGTAAACGTCCCCTTACAATTAGGTTGTAGCTTTGATCTTTCTTTCTACATTCCGTTAAAGCATGCTGGATTAGTGGGATTAGCACATTGAAATTGTCACTATAGTTACTTTTATAAGTGTTCTGATTTGACATTTATTATGGACGCCTCTTATCACCCATTAGAAAGTGCTGAAGGAGGTGGTGGACCTAAAAAACTCCTCTCAATTGGGAGATTTGTTGAGTCTCACAGAACGTGTGAAGACGTTTGTTTCCGCCACCTTGGGAGATGATATTAGCCGACGGGTTAGCGAGGTATCTGTCTTCTTGGAGGACTCCAACCGTCGGCTGGAACAAGCCTTGACTCTTGTTGCCTCGCGTTTGGAGACTTGGGAGAACTGGTCTTTGCTGGTAAAGAAGCTGGGAGAGGAATTAGAGAAAACTGACTCCTCCTTTAAGCTCGCTTTGAAGGAGGCAAAAATTCCCACTTCCTCCAATCCTGATGATGTGCTCAAAAAGAGACGCGAGGCAATCGATAGACTTCAAGTAGGTCCTATTTCGTGGACTTTTACGTCATACTGTGATTGGCTAATGCCTGTGGTTTTCTCCAACAGGAGCTGCACACATCTCTGGTCTCGAGAAAGCCAGCTTTTAATGAACTTAGACGACTGATGAAAGACACTGATGGTGAAGTGTTGGACCCTCTACTCTACCGTCAATCAAGCGAAGTTTGTTCAAGAGGGAAAACTTTGACATTGGATATTCAGGTACAGCAAGACGACTCGCAATGTCTGTTTTCGAATGTTTCCCTTTGCAATATAGTCGAGAAATCGGAATGGGGGAAACTGAGAAATCGGAATTCTGAAGATGGCATATGATACACACTTGCAGAAATGACCGTACCATGAGTGTACTGCCTAGCTTAATGCCACCGGAGTGGAGGCCTAGCTACGGAAGCTCGAATAAGCTAGATTAATAATTCATACAGAAGAAACAATGATCCCTCTATCGCGGTACGAATAGCCAAAGTGGGCACTTAAGCTATCGTAACAATAACAATGACAGAGAAGGTTGTGGAGCAATGCAATAAGTTCTTGGAGAGGATAGGATAAAAGTGATCCAGCGCTTTTGAAACATAGTAGTCGATTGAGGTTTAAGTTCTAATGAACCCAAGTTGGGGAGTCTGCAAATTTGAATTGTGTGGGACTTGAGCAGCGCTGTTTGCGTAGTACGCGATTAGTTGCTGCCTTGTGGGATGAAATCACAATGTCCCGGATGCATTTGGCACCCTAACCAAGACCATTTGTTTTAAAACAACCTTCAACCTGCTGTATCCAAATAAATACGAGTTAACGACTATGCTTACTGTAATAAACAGAGTAAAGTAACTTGTTGTCCCTCTTTACTCCATCCAGACCCATAGGACCTGCCTAAAGCGCTCCTGGGAAGGCCTGTTTGCCTTTTCCAATAAGGTCAATGCAGCGGATCAATGGCTCTTGACAGCCTTCGTGAAACTTACAGCTCTCAACAACGCCAATCCAGATGGGCCAAAAGCTACAGAATTTTTGATCCGAAGTTGTGAGGTTCTTGTTGCTGAGGTCTCTCACTTCGTGGCCAATCAACTCAAGTCCCTAATTGCTGAAGGCCAGGATATTGTGGTCTCGAAGAAGACTAAGAAGAAGAGGCAAGAGGAGAAGGATAAAACAGAGCCAACAGGACGTGTGGATGCACTCAAACATCTACTCAACCAACTGAAGGCCATGAAGGGTGAGGCAGAAGGCCTTTTTCAGGTCGTTGATGCCATTAAGGTGCGTGAATGTTTCTAACTTATGAAACAAGCGTTTTAGACTCGTTTCTTGTCAAATCCCGCTCGTACTAGATGGCAATGGGGTCTATTTTAAGCGCGGTAATTATACGTCCATTTTCAATCGTCTCAGCTTCTGACTTCTACCTCTTACTTAGGGACCATGCTTCCTTCTCTTCTGTTCTGAGGTTTTTTTTTGTATTTTGTCCGGCCAAATTTGTTGCACTTCTGGGGCCATGTATCACAATTATGAGCCTCAAAAACCTTATTGGTGAATGCAAATGCATAGGACTGTTACACATACAACTGAATTTTGATGAAAGAGGAGTTTGAATCCTATTTATTTATCCGCAAAAGGACATGGTCTAGCGTCTCCTTCTAGCCTGAATCAACCATAACCATGGATATAATCTGAACGAACGCAGAACATCTCGAATTGTTGTACCCCACGAATCCGGATTCTGATGTCAGACAAAGCACTGTTTGAGCTCTTCACTCCTCACTGCGTACTTCTTCCAGGTAGTTTCTCTGCTTTCAGAGATTGTCAGGGTACTTTCAAGTCTTGCTATTCGGTAGTGGACGGCTGTCCGCGCCTCGCCGTTTTTTGCCGTAGCATCGTTCCTCGTCATGGCTGAATAGAAAGCAACTGGGACAGCAAAGCATAAATGCTCACACTTTTAGAATGCTGGAAGGTAATTTCTGCTTGAGGTCGCGGTATAGAGTCCATTTCTGTAGAATTTCCAAAGATGCGATGTACGCCAAAGTGCTCCAGCCGTTTCTTTCACTTAGCGCTGTACCGTGCTTAGAAGTCGGCAAGAGCTTTCAGGTCCTGCTCAGAATTAGAAGTTTGGTGCCAAAATCTTGAGAGAACTTTAGGCCACATGCCAAACTCAAACACTTAGATGGGTCTCCGATCATATCTCGGGGATGGAGAATGTAGGGATGAAGGCTTGCCGTCTGCGTAGCGGCGCCTCGAAACAGACCATGTGGCAAGAGGATGGGAAGGTAGAAGTGAAAGAGTTGGTAAAAGACGTGACCGCCAGAAAAGGATTGATCTGTGTTTTCGACCTTAATACTCTCATATTCATCGCTGCAACACATCGCTCCAGACCACAGAAACAGGATTTGCGAATCGCACTCCACCTCTGCAAATGGGTTGTTCTTTCTGCCATCACCAGCGGACAGCGACAGCTCGGCCATGGGCAGAGATTCGATATCGCGGGGCAAAGAGATGTTAGCGGCGGTGGTGGACGTGAGGCCAGTGAGAAGGAAGAATTGAGAGTGAAGAGCTGGTGGGCCAGGGAGACCCCTGACCTGGAGGCATTAAAGGATGAACCGGAGGAAGGGGAGGGTTATTACCTGGTGACCATTCACGATGTTGCCCTCGGTGATTGGTTTGTCAGCTGCAGCGCATAGATCACTTCTTTCAGCAGCTGTCTCAAATGCGGAGAGAGCCAGATGCACGTTGTTGGTCTTCTGTATCCGAATGATGGCTGGGAATCGCACTAGACTCATGCGACTATCGTTATGGGTGGAAAAAATAGCTGCCGCATCTGGCAACAGGGAATCAACCAATTTTACCAGACGGAGGCCAAAATGTGTCCCCGAATACTGGATCATTGTATCCACTGATAATTCACCGACTTCTGATATCTGGAATACCGATTTGTGCAAGGCAAACTTTTCTGTTGGCGTCTTAGTCTTATTTAGGTAGAATTAAGTGGATACTGCTGATTTTGAGGTAGTGTTTGCATTCACCAAATTGTGGTCGACATCGTGCTTTGCTCCGTCGTCAGTATTTTACCCCACCAGAGTTGCCAAAATGATACTTGCTTTCCGACACTGACAATCGCGTTTTTACCATTAAAGATGAATCTTTTTACAAAGTTGGAGGAATGGGATTCGCTCCTAGTCACAGTTGAAAGCGGTGAGACCTACTTGCAAGTGCACCTAGCGCGCTGGTGGAGCGAACGCGTGGACCGGACAGAAGAAGAGCTTCTCCAGGAGCAGTATTCTATGACCTCATCTTTGCGGCTGAAAATGACTCAACAACCCGAGACCGTCTTGGAGGACATTGTGAACCAGATAAAGGAGATAGAAGTAGGACATCTTAAACACCTTTATTGTAACAGAATTGCCTACAGTGAAGTGATAATTATGAGCAACTATTCATGTCCATCTCAGGTGCCTTTACTTACTATAGCTTAAAACGGATGATTTTGATCTCTAGATGTGATTTGAAAGCCGAAATAGTCTAAAATGACAACGACTAGCGCCGATACCCACTACATATACTGAGCCATTACTTAGCCGTCCCTTGTGCCAAATTTTTTCACGAAATTTATAACTTCTAGAAACGACGGATCCATCTGGAGAACGCCAGCACCAAAGTGGCAGCCCCATGGACTCTGGTGAAAACACCATTTAACATTCAGCGACGCCTGCAGCGTGTTGTCGCAGATGACAGTGATATAACCTCAGGGTTACCGGGTGCGGATGAACCTCAAACCAGTGGCAGTAAATTGCGAACGCGTGTGGAGAACCTTCAAAAGGCCTATGAAAAGGAAGTGGGAAAGGTGATTGCATTAGATACCACTAAGCAGCCACTAATTCTCAGTGCTGTAGCTTACTTCATAATCCAGTACCTATAATATGGTTTTTAGCAGTGGGACAGGCGATTCTTTTACAGCCTATCATTCTTTTCGGAATTACAGATGAAGGTATTTAACGAGAGACTGAACCATTGGAAATCCCTCTGGGATCAGCAGTTGTTATGTGAGGCCGAGATATTGGACTGGATCCAGATGAAGGAGTCCGAAGCCAACAGCCTCTTTGCAGGTCGCGGACTAGACACACTGGATCTAGGCACCTCGGCATTGAAGAAACTCCATAGCGAACTGATTGCTAAACGCGAGGTGATTGACGAAATGGCGGCGTGGCGCCAGGACCTTCTGCGTCTGCCGCAGCAAGAGAATGATCCAATTAACGAGCTGAACTGCAAGATTGACGCTCTAGTGCACCGAATTGGGAAGAAGATTCAAATGCACAAGAACTTTGTTAGTCAGGCACAGGAGGCCTCGCAAGTCAAAGCAGAAGTGCAGAGCGATTTGGAGAGAATGGTCCAACGCCTATCGAGAGTACGTCTGTGCATGCTTTGTTGTTATGCACATCTGTATGAGTGTTGTTTCCTTTCTCTACTGTTGCTTACGTCTACTGTTGGTAAATCAGAAAAGCTACAGCTGCAACCCAGATGCTTTATTTCCCTTATATGACACCACTGCTTGTATTAGCGAATTGGCCGAGCTATGCAATCGGTTCTATTATTTAGGTGTAGGCTGATGCAATGAACTTATGACCTTATGGGAGAAGTGAGTGGGCATGACACAGACCTTATTACCTGTCCTTTGTGATGGTAATTCTATAGGGATACCGGATGAACTTGACGTTTCTGGGGGGATCTAATCTTCAAGAATGTCTTCGTCATTACAATTGACGGCACACTCTTCCAATCAGCATTCAAATTTTGTTGCATGGAGCATAGGATGTAAACGTTTTGGCTGAAGCGCGAGTCACTGCCTTTGTAAAACTGTTCTGTGGTCGACAAATAGCCAACATGTCTTTTATAAGGAAATTTGGGAGTTTCCTGAATCGATGAAGTCTGAAGCAGTTCTAAGTGTCCTCCTCTTGACATTTGTGCATACTCGCTTTATTGTTAGACTCCGAATAATAAGCGTCTTTAAACTCCCCTTCAAATGTGTTAGAAACAGTAGTTGCGTTAGTCTCTGACATCTGCGTCCGTTGTTGTGCAAGTCCTTGACGTTGTTCATAGTTCTCCAAAGTGTCAAAAATGCATGGGCTTCGTTGTTACCTTCCATCCACTTGCGTCTCCCCACAACCACGGCTGTTGGCACTTCAGGGTCACTCGACACTTTACCTCCGCAGTCCTCGTGCTCAAAACTCCCTTCGAACAGCTCAAAGCACCTCCGTAATTCCCCAAAGGAGTCCCTCACCCCTTGTAGTCCAAGTTCCCTCCAGTCCCGTTGCGGGCTCCCTTGAGTGGCTCTGGTACTCCCCCACTAGCGTACTTGAACAAATCTCCAGTCCGGTAAGCCCCGCGCGCACCCTGGTACCAATCTCCACCTCCCCTAGTCCTCCCCGCCTCCCTATCAGACCGCATTGCACAAGTCGTGGAAATCTTCTCGGCCGATCGACTCCTCTGATCAACTTCAAACGTAAAGCTGATCCCCATTCGCATCGCGGTTTTGCCCTCAGTCGGTTCGCTGACATCAAAGTGGGCGATGAATCTCTCTCCCCCACTTTTGCTTCGACCGCCTCCATCACATCACCCCTACCACCTCCCCCTTTGCTTCTTGGCCGATCAATATCCTCCCACCGCCCGGGTGGGTGGCGGGGATGGTGGAGCCTTCAGCCCCACTCCTTCCCTGATTCAGGGTTCTTGAAGAAGAGTAGGGACTCCTCCTCTTGTGCAGACCTTATGCCTAGTAGACAGACAGGGCCAGTACTTCCATCCAGGCCTAGCGCCCTCCGTGCTACCAGTGACATTGCGAGACGACGACGTAGAAAGAAGCTGGAGCAGAAGAGGCAAATAGATGAGGCTGCTAGTAACTGAGTATTTTGTCGCCTTGGCTAGTCTTTCAACGCGCTGGATGGGTTTTATCGGTTCCATCTTGAGTAACTAGGACTTGTTGTGTAAATTGCGGGAAAAATTATTATTATAGGCTATGCCCTTATTAACCCTTGTGTGATACGACTACATTTAATACCTTTACATAAATTTTTGGCTGTCAAATAAAACTAGATTTTATGCTTGTGCGGTTGGCACTTACTTCCAATTAAATGGTGCATCATTTTCCATTCTTCCCCCTCTCCCGGCCAAGGATTAAACTGTTTATCTTCACTTCGGTTTGCATGGGACTGACAACTTGTACTGAGTTCTTGATCCTGATCCATTCTTACAATGATTTTACTAGTCTTATCGAGATTAAAGTTTATTAACTGCATTGTTTCATTCCGGATATTGCTAAGGCGACGAGAGTCCACGTTATTTTTTCTATTGTTCAGGCATGGCGTAGAGACTACTACCGATTGGGAGAATAAACAGGGGCCTTCTTGTTTTGCCTAGGGAAGTGGACCATAAAAGTATCGTTGCCTCAGAGCAACAGACTGTCGTATTATTGGTACGAAAGGTTGTTGGTTCACTAGACGGATATTGTGGACTATCTCAGAGCCATGTTCCCTTATGTTTATCCCAGCTTTGGACCGAGGAATCTAGTGGTTGATCCCATGTTGTTTTAGACGAATTAAAGAGCGGGGAATCCGGAACATCTGCGTAATGCTCAATGCAATGGTTAAATAGAATATGGATGTGCTACAGCAATACACTTATTTGAAAGTTGTTCTGTAACATGACCTTTATGGCCTTGAAACCACTTTGGCAATAAAAATAATAAAGTTTAAGAGCCAGGCTCCTGTCCCGATGTCATTTGCGAGGCCTGTTTTAAGTTAGCTGGGCCCACCGATGAGTAAGAGGGCAAAAAACCGCTAGTGGTATGGTGCCATCTTACTCAGTTCTCGCCTTTAAGTATTAGGGCTGAATGCCAAGACCATTACAGCCACCTCAAGTCCTGTTGTCAGTAGCTGTGTTGATAGGAGCTAGGTCTAGCAACACCTTTATTCTATCGAAACGCGGAATCGAGAATCAAGAGTGGGAATGATCCCGAAGCGTTGGATTCTAGTAGGGACTCGAAACACAGTCATTAGAATCAAAGTGTACAAAAGTCGGTCATGGAGGTACTAAGGCAATCGCCTGCCCTTTCAAAAACCGCCTCGTTGGCGGACCCATCCACCCACCATAGAATCTATGGAAGCCCTATGTGGAAGTAAGTCAGTCTTTAATCCCACTAGGCCCTGACTAATTACAAGTGATTTACTTACTTTACAGCATTCCGAAGAAGATACCAATTCATCGAAACATATGTAAGTGGAATTGCAATTTACTCCACTAACATGAAAAATAGATCGGTATATACTATTGTGTCGTTCTTTAAAACAGTAACCAGGTGACGGGTAAAAGTGCTGCGCTCTCAAGACCACACCATGTTCTCCTCCGGATTCGCCGACTTCCAACCTTCTTCGTACTTGGATTCTGCCTAACATGGCTTGCGTACTTCATCTTCAGACGGTCTCCTCCATGTGGTGCCTCTTTTCAAGCTGACTTTTGCATCCACACGGATTTGACTGCAGGACGGCAGTTCGACATCACCTTCCCCCTTTACCTGTACCCACCTCCAACGTAGACCCTGATTTTTGCTTACCCATCCATTATTTCATGGTATTTTGTAATAAGCCAAAGCTTAGTCATGAAATCGAGACTCTCGAGCCTCCCTTAACAGCTATATGAGATTTTTGCATCTGGAAAGAACTCCACTAAACGTGAGTAGGGGGTGTTAATGAAAATGAAATCGGCAGAATTTTGCGCCATTAAGGTAACGACCGGAAACTACGACGATCAGACAACCCGCCTAGTTAGGTTACAATGCAAATAAGCACCGTCGTCCCCTCATGAGATGTCCGTCATGGTATAGCGTAAAAGTCATGTTGATTTTCCTCCAAGGCGAAAGGGCCTGATTTCAACAGCCTCAGGGCGCCTGCTGGAATTCAACAAATCAAGGCACGTTCTTTTTGTGGGCTGTAGTCCACGGACTAGACTTGTACTGCTTAAGTCAATGCTCTACGGTGAACGCACACCGTGGGTCATTTGCCATGCTCTATTTAAATTAATGCCGGAGTTAGGTGTACAGCATCCGTCTCGCCTTACCGTCCAGTGGTTTTTCAGGACTACATTCAGCCAACGGGAGTGCAAGGAAAAGGGTATTATTTATTCATGTGTTCCATCTAAATTTGTACAAGTGCCCCAGGCGACTCATGCGGCTAAATTATTAATAAAAAGCATCTATCACCGTCAAAAATGAGAGAAGCGATAGAGGTGAAATTATGGGAAACAATAAATAGTTCCCGAAGGTCACAAATTGGTATGCATCCAAGTTTTCGTTTTAAGAAAGGGCAGTTTGAAGTTTGTGTCCGCTGCCACTTGATGCTGTCCACACTAGCCATTTGAGCGGAGTAAACTTCAAAGAACAATATGATCATGGGTCCTGTGGTTCACGAAACTGACGTGAACTAAAGTGAAGCGAGTGAGGTGTTGGTTGATTACAGCTGTAGCTCTCCACTGACAGACTAGGACCCGAAATATAGAAGTCAAGAATAAACTACCTACAAATCTATTCCGCTTACAAAGATTGGGAGGCACGTTCTAAGCCTTATCAGTATCCCAAGTGGGATAAAAACCAGCAGGGATGTGTTCTTTCTCCTTCTCGCTGCGCCCCGGGGTGAGGGCCATGAATTTGAAGCGCTTGCCCATCTGATTCGACCCGATAAGCATCTCTGTTGCCGCAATCAACCTCTTCTTGTCCTCCTCACTAGTAGTCCTTTCAACAAGTACCTACGATGAAGCAGTGTGCTGGTATTACGCATTGTAGTAGTGGGAAGAAAAGTTCTTCTTAAACAGAGCGTTGACTTAACTGTTAGTACAAGAATTGCATCATAGTACTTCCCTTTTTAAATGGCTTGGTGGAAAGTGCATTTATTTATTATCGGTAACCATTGAATTAAGGTGTAACAAGGATATACGATATTATGACGTTCATCTTGAGTGATAACGCCGGTCAAATTAACATTTAGCATTAGTGAAGCGCTTAACCATGAATTAGAGAAAGAGGAAGATAAACGCTGGGAAAAAACTATTTAATCACACTTCAGAAAAAGTACTAACACAAGGATCGTAATTTTATACAGGAAACTGAATCTTACTGGGAATATAAGCAATGATTGACATCTGACTAATCACAAAGCTATTTCATAGTAAAAGCGGATGGATTTATTTGAAGAAAAAGCAAAAACTAGAAGTGGACGGGTGACAAAGTAGATCGAGTAGAAAATGGACCCAGATCATAAAAAAGTCGATTTTGACCTACGAATTTATTTGAAAAGGAGCTAACTGCAGACGAATACTGACCTTGAGTCGTAAGAGAATGCCCATATGTACAAGGAAGTAAGCCTGACTCACAGGCCCATGAAAAATGACTAACAAGAGAATAAAAGTGTTTCAGAGGTAGATTAGAGGACTATTAAACAATAAATTACTAGTTCAGGCTCACCCGGTTCTTTTATAGCTTCAACAGATCGTCGCAGAAATGCAAAATCGACGTCCGCAGTGATATCCGCCTGACCGGGGTCTTTGAGCGGGTCATGGAGCTTGTGGTCTTTGAACGCCTGAAGATAACTGGAAATAAGGAGTCGTGTGGTAGCAGAAAGGTAACATAGGTAAATTCTGTCTACCAACATACACGTAACGTATCTCCACATTCTCCAAGGTGGCCATAGTCGCTGATTAATGCTGAGCCTCCATCGGTTGCAATGCGAGAAGCGATTTTTTGAAGAATTGCCCCGGCTTCAGGGCAAATCTCAACACAATTTTTATCCGATAGATCGCCAGCAAGCTGCAAGGGGAAGGAGAACGATAGTATGTTAGAAGCTAGCCTACATTAAGAGTATAAAATAATTACAGGTAGATACGTCGAAGCAGCAATTGTGCTGGAAGGTGAAGTGACAAATGCCAATTGATCACCTGATTCAACTGGATTCGACGGACCCATGACACTAACAAAAACTTCCCTCCAATCATTATCAACTTGCTGTTAATAATACAAATCACATATTCGGGACCAAACCTGGAACCGATGGATGGGTAGTGCGTCAAAAAACTCATTTGCCAGATAAAAAGTGACACACCCTCCAGGTATTTCATCTAGAGAGGAGTGCCATGAAAGTTCAGGTTTGATACAATAGGTTTTGAGAATAGGAGATATGACGGATTTTTGCAATTCGCGTAAGCGGTCGCTACGTTCAACGAAATACAGATGGCGGAAAAGTGAACTTCCAGTGGGAAATTTGCAAAGCGCCTGTACACTAAATAAGACCCCCACAAACAGCATCTTACTTTAATGACAGTAGCCATTAAAGTTCCGCGACCAGGACCTAACTCCACAATATCAAAGGGTGCGTTTTTGCTATACTTCATCCATTCATTAACAATCCAAATCCCGAGGATCTAGTCCATAAGGTGCATTCATACACCTTACCTCACCAAAAATCTGACTTATTTCGGGTGAGGTGATGAAATCACCATCAGGCCCCAAAACAGAAAAATTAGTGTAATACCCCTAAAAAATTCATGGGCGTTTAATAAAAGACTTCACAAACATGAACGGGATGGTGCATGGCGATTTTCATATATTCTGCAACAGATATTGGACCAGCTGATCGAATTTGACGGCAAAGAATTGCATTTAAGTCCTCCTTCAGGGGTGGTTTCATACAAAAACAACGTATTGCGAGATGTGAAGAATGACGAATAGCACGCATCCAGCTCGGCATTCCAACAAACTGGGAACGGCCACCTCTTCGTTCCAAGGTTAGCAGAAAAATTATGAGCAATAACATCATTTCAAGTAAGAACACTAGTACAAGTAACGGCATTCATTAAACCCAGCAAAAATGCAAATGTGCGAATTTTCTGTTAAATAAAAAAATCCACAAAAATGTGTGTACTTAGTGATTAAAAATTTGTCAAAGGGAGCAGCAATAACCACTTAGAGTTCCTTAGGTTATTAAATTTTTACGCTTGGAATAAGAAAGGAAATACAGGGAGTAATCCGGTTAAGAATCATCCAAATGGCAACCATGGCTAGCCCTGGAAGCAAGGGGATGATCAGAGAATTGTTATAATATATAGGCAAAAAGGGAAAAACTAGATGTCTGAAGGTTCATTGAAATTTAATCGGAACATTCCATTTATTGATAAATGATTAGGTCTGTTTAACAGACCTGTTTAATTAGAGCCAAACCAAATTCTTGTAAATAGCGATTACTTTATGCCCGCACGGGAAGAAAGAAACGGAGGTAAGAACAAAAGGTTTTTACCCATAATTTAGACAAAACAAATTTGTTAAATGTAGTGCCATGTCATTTTATCGGTTGTGACCCCAAAGAAATATTTGAAATTTTCATTTTTGACCTGTTTACTATTATTGTCCCCCTCAAAACATCGTAAATCCTATTTTTTAAATATTTTTCTTAGTATATTTTTTGTTCTATATATTGACTGTTTGTTTGCTTAAAGCTGTTATTTGCCCAATTGATAGATTTGAATGTATCAAATGAATACACTGGTTGCGCTCCCAAAAGAAACACGGGTGCGTTTGTGTATCAGATAATCGTATTGTGTGTGTTTTTGCTTCCATTTCGTTACATTGCAATTAATTTGTTCGGCTGTCAAGCTACTTAGATTGGTTATAATATTTCTGTTTGGTGTGCATCTGGATAACTGGTTCTAGGCGGCAATACTCTTTCGAGGGCTTGTCACCCATGTAGTATATTTGGTCCCTGCCTACCACTTTGTCTTGTGTTTTATCTTCGCCAGCATTTTTTCGTCCTTATTTGGTATTCATTTTAATGATGTGGAAATATATCACACTTAGCGCAGCTTTGACTGAGATTCTCAATTATCTGTATGATTGCCTTACAATCGAGTCAAAGAATAATCCATTATTTGGAGGTAGAATTGTCTCAGGCTACTTTAACTTTTATGGTTAAGTTAAGTCCTGATTTGGCAGTATTCTAACAGGGGTAAAGTGTGTTGAGTATTCACCTCATCCTTTGAGTTATGCGACATTCTGGTGCCCTTCACCCTCTAATTGGTACCTATCTTTACTGAATTAAATGTCACTTATTTTACCTTGGGCTTGTTTTTTTCCTATTCAATGCTTGCCTTTCATTTGTAATACATAAGTGTCCGTTTTTGTTCCTGTTTCGCCTTCTTGCTTGCTTTTCTGTTTCGCTAATTCCTAAATCGAAAACTTGTCTCGAAAAATAGTTAAAATATTTTCTTGAGCCACTAATATTTTGGATTCTGCCTTTATAGATTTAAGTTAAGTTTTAGGTTTGAGCATCTATAATTGGTGTTCTACGAATAGGGTTTTTTGTCATTATCTTTCTTATCCGAGTTTATATAATCCACATTTTATCCACGTTAAAGTGATGATAATTTTCCATGTTTCGTAATGAATGAATCTTGCTTACTAATGTAGTAGTGGTGTTTACTCCTCTTCCTTTATTGCGTTTTTCAGTTATTTGATTCACTGTCCTGACCTTGGAACGGAGATTGTGGGATAAAAAATAGTTGTTGGGGGATAATTATATTTTTCAGCTCGCTTGTATCCTTCAGACGTTTACCCACAATGAGTAGTATTAACGGAGGGAGTACGTTACGTCGTATGGCAACCAAATCGGGATGTAAGTGATTATTTCGATGCCCTTTTTTCCTTTACAAATTCATATGCATGAAACCATTTCAAGCTAATGTTCATTAAAGCTTCTGGTGCAATTGACGAGGAAGGATTCAGGCATGCATTCTCAACAGTTTCCTCCTTACCGGTATGTCACAATCGCATTACCTCTCTCATACCCACGTGTAGATCTACTCCTCACGGGATCTTTCCGAATATATGACAAAGATAAAAGAGTCCCTTTGTGTCAACCCCGAGGACTGGGAGCGTCGTGCAAATGCGGTAGGTGTTGCACTTTAGTGCGCTAATACGCCTCCTTCTGCGGACATATAACCCAGTGTTACCTTTTTATTTACCTTTTACAGTTGAAAGACCTCCGCAATGTTGTTGGCAGTGGAGGCCATCAGATGGATGAATTTCCAGCCCTTCTTCGAACACTGGAGACGCCTGTCCTGGGATGTCTTCAGGATCTTCGATCCCAAGTAGTGCGAGAGGCGTCTGTTACTGTGGCGTATGTCTATCTACTTGTACCAAACCATTTGTTGATCTCATCGAATTATGACCTTACTAAAGAACTAGCTATAATTGATGACTGGAACAGTTTTACCGATAGCCTCATTTTAGTTCCAACTAACAAAGATCGACAATATGCTTATTAGCCCTGTATTTTTCTTTCATTACAGATATTTGTCCCAAGAAACCGGTAGCAAATTCGATCATTTTGCGGAGATAATTATGCAAACTCTCCTCAATTTGATACCGAACAGTGCTAAAATTATGTCAACCAGTGCCATAACCGCAATTGGTTTTATTATCCGTGTATGTTTTACTAAGATTTGGTTTTTCATCGTAAATGCACTTTGATTTGCTGGTAATGGGCAACTTTTGCCCAGAACTATAATTTGTTCGCTTTTTTGTCATAAATTTGGTTCGATGCACACACAATTTACCTAAATTCCATAACTCTTTCATCAACATACTGGAAGAATGTTCTGCTTTGGCCCCGAAACTACTGAAACGAAAGATCACGCAATATTTCGCATTGCAAATATTTTACGCGTTTCCCGAACCGTTTGTGTCCTTTTTCTCAAACCCACTAAATAAATTAACCACTTCTACTCCTAGAACACCTTTGCTTCGCGACTTTTCCCCATCATTGCCGGTGGTTTATCGTCCAAATCCAGTGTTTTGCGAAAGTACGTTCTGTTTGTTGTCATTTTATTGCTCAAGTGTGTCACTTACTCTAAGACCCCTTGTGGAGGCATTTCACATTAGCCTATTCTTAGTGAGTCACTGTGATGAGCAAAAATTGCACAGGGAGCTGTAGTGGCCGCAAAAATTCCCTTTAAGGTTGACGAAATATGAATCTGGGCTCGTGCTTTCCGGATTTACTGATTCTTTCGAAACATAGAATCGGTATATGCTTATTCGTACAAAAACAAGTTTACTCACCAGCAAAATGGTATTTAATTCTGAGCTTAAGTAACACCTTTTGTGACACCAGTTTTGGCACCTCTTTTCAGGCGCTCGCTAAAACATGGTTTTACTTGATTGACCTTTTCACAAACTATCTGTTCACGTGTTCGAATGAACTTACTGTCATCTACGGAACTTTCTCATTGGTCGCATCCATTAGGTGTTTTATATTTTATCAAACCATTTTGTACACCTACCCGAACTCAGAATACGCTCATTCATTCAGCTTATTTTTCGTTTATTCTCATTCTATTCTCACTTAAGTGCCTTTCTATGAGGCGTATTTTGAGAGCATGAATCGCTACGATGTCCAAATTCACTATCTCGAAATCAGTGCAACTCTCATCATTCCTGCGAGCTTCTACGGTGCCCGCCTTGGGTTTTATTGTCAATGTGCTTTTGCACATTTCTGTCGAAGCAATCGAGATGTGGTAATGCAAAAGCTTTGATGAAACATGTTCTGACATCCCAATCGCTTGGTGTACCTGTAGTATCCGTTTGGTCTCTAACGTGGACACCACGGAATGGGAAATGTGTGCCTTAGAAAGTAATGGTTCCAGATTAGTATTCGCTCCAAAGTGGTGCTTCTCGCTGTGTGCTCTTTTGTGCTTGCTTACTAAATAGTCTCGGATATTCTCCGTCCACTTTATCGTTCTTGCGATTGCTAATAATTATGTTTCATGTATTTCTCATCGGAAAAGAAGTGCTTTTTAATGACTTTACAAGGTGTAAAGGTTTACAATTTTGTGTAAGATATGATTTAAGATTTTATTATCATTTCGTGGTTGATTATCTCTATTTTCCACGTTGCTCTTTACCTTTTTTGAGAAGACTTTGCTCGTTCCTTTTTTGCTCATTAAAATGAACCCTATACCATTTTCCGCCTACCAGCATACCCTAAAATTAAATCATTCGTTTTGTGCACTTCCGTTCTTCATTTCTGCCGATGTGAAATTAAACTAGATTTTCATGTGGTCGATTACAACTTCATTGTTTCGCGTGCAAACGCGTTGATAGTCTTTTAAAAACATTTTGCTTACCTTTGAGTATTTTGAGCAATCATCTTCAAAGGTGTCCACCTTTGTCATTCCACGAATCGTCTGGATTTTCCACTTTCTATTCACAGTAGTTATCTTGACTTTGGAAAGGAAGCGTTCGTTTTCATGGCTTCATTGCCTTTTAAAAATGATCTATTATTAATTGTGAATTGAACATCAATCTGGTTTAAGAGCCACGAATCAAGTCGTACATTTTCCCTGATAGCTTGACTTTAAACCGTTTGTTCTTGTGCGGCTCCTTTTTCGGTCTTATCGTATTGTTCCGAACTTTTGAAAACCCAATAGAAATAGGTAAATCACAATTTCTATTTTCAAAGCTACTATGCCGAAGTTTGAGGTCCACATTAATTCATATTATGCCGATTTAGAAAACAAAACAAGTGTCAAATTTCTTTTTAACGCGTTAACCATTATTTGCGATTTTAAATTGTTTTTTCATTATAACAAACTTTAAGACGCGATAGTTTTGCAGGTGTGTAAATATGGGCTTCGACTTCATCAAACAACTGGATTGTTTGTGACCCCAATTAACACTCGACTGCCACTAGAAATGGATGCATTGTGTGCCATTTCGTGAAGTGGATGTGTCCAATAGGGAGGCGAAACATCATGTGACAAGGGAAGGCTCACTTTGATGGCCTGAAACTCAGCCCGTTTACCGTAAAATTATTATTGAGCGCCATTGTATCATGCGTGTCATAGCTACGTGGACATGGCCCTGGCCATTGGTGGGTCTTCAGTGTGCTTGCGGTCGCTTGGACACATGGATGTTTTGTCCCACGGCGCTATTTACCTACAGGCGCAAGGACCGTATGTCCGTTTTTGTACTCACCGATATAATCATGAGAATTGGCTCTATTTGCGGTTCTGCTGTACGCGTATTTGGACGTTCATAAAATGACTTCAGGATCTTTGAAAAAATCGACCACCTCAACACCAACACTTGTGCTACCGAATAGTTTAATTTAATTGCTAATAAAAAATGCATCCATTCGCGGAACAGGAACATCCTACATCAGTTTTGTTGTTTTCAGTTCGATCGGTCAGGTTTTAACAATTTTGTGCAACCATTCATCTTGCATGAACTGACAGCAAATGGCAAGCATTTGTGATGACGGGCTCAAGTAAGATAATTTAGACATAGGATACTATTGACGCTGGTAACGAATGCATTAAGCCGAAATAAGATCAGGCTCTGCCTCTATTTTCCCACGAATTCCTGCTTGACTTATTGCTACCTTATTTGCCTTGTGTAGTGAATCAAGGTGCATTCCTGTGACCACTTGAAGATTCGCTTATTTACCATCTTATCGTCATTTTTGAAGCGAAAGGTTATGCTGCTCAACTAGTCGCTGAGCTGTTGAAGTTGCCAGTAATAATTTGTCTACTCTATCCCTGCGGTGTGCTGGAAATGCGAAAATTTGCATCTAGTTTTCAGAAGACGCGCTACCTTATGATTTTCCGCAATTTCGTCTGAATGTATTCTTTCCTGTCGTCGCATATAGGTAACGGTTAACTTTTTTCCCCGGCACTTTTTATCGACATAAATAAGCAGTTCGCATATTCACTTAAAAGGCGATTCAAATTACAAGGATTCGTTTGCTGGTATGCCTTTATTTGTTTCGGCCTCATTCAGTTGCCTCCATGATTTCCATCATGCATGAATCGTGGATTTGATTTTGATTTTACGATCCTCGAAGGCAAGTGAAGTAATGGTACTGACCTCAACTTTTTGTTTTTCTAGTTCACAAAATTATGATGATTTTCCATTGACTAAGCACCGATCCACTCTCTTGCCTTCTCCCTTGATCTTTTTCTTTTCGTTGACCCCATTGTTGCGCAATTTCACTGGCGTACTAGTCTGTGGGAATTGAAGATCTTTGCAACAATTATACCACCACAAAATTGAGCATCGGATCATCTCCAAGTGCTAATGTTATGCAAGGAAACAATGGGGCAATTACTTAATTAATCCACCTTTTATCGTTTGCTTTCTCCAGGTACGTTTGTATCTTCCTCGATCCCATCTTTCAATGCTGGCCTGTGCATGTGCTGGAGAGGCACATGGCCCTTATTCAGGAAGTGCTATGCAAGGGCGTTTCTGATGCTGATCAGGATGCCCGATCTGCAACAAGAAAGTGAGTCTCCCATCGCCTCAACACTGCTTGTTCTTGCCTTGCTTATTATTTGTGAATTTTTTTGGAGAATTTTAATTCCTTATGTCGGTCAAAAGTAGGCCATTCTCTGTATTGTTGCACCATATTTTCTGTTGATTCATACAGCAGTTGTTGTCCACATAATAACCAATTGCATTTTGCCAGACTTTATGATGAACACGAAACCTACTCGAAAGCTTAAAATTGGAGCAATCTGTTTCAAGTGTAGTGTCTAACTGGTACGCTAATTTTTTGATCTGAATAGGTTTTCTTATTGAGTTGTCCCCCAGATGCCATCTATGTATCACTCGCTTCCTCACTAATTGATAAATGACTTACCTCCACTCCCTTTTCTCGCAGCGAGGAAGTGAGGTCACTCGAGAGTCAATCTTAGTAAAAGGAGCTTTGGTCGTTTTTATCTAACCTTTTTCTCCCCATGCATGAACGACGTTAGGCAAACACGCGTTCAGTTATTGGATCTCCTAACAGCATTGCGCAATTACTAATGCATCATGGCGTCAACCTCTTCGAGGTTTTGCAATTCACTAACTCACGCTGTTATCTTAAAGTGAATTTAGTGGGGGATGCAAAAATGCCTCTCGTCATTTGTTGAATCGCTTCAAGGCAGGCTTGCTTGCATGCCGCCCGTGTGATTGGTTCGCTCGGTAGCAGGGCGCACTTTAAATCCAGCAGTAACTGTGGTTGGGCGCGCGAGCCTGGCACAATGCCTCACGCCACACCGCCAGCCCGTGCGCGCGTTTTCACGGCGTGGGCCTTAGCTTCGCCAGTGTAGAACTCCTAGGGAGCGGGAGATTTATTTCTTCCATGTTCCAACTAACGACTGTGAGTCCATTAGCTTACTTCGTTATCCACTTTGTTCGTGTAATCCCACCTTGATTTGGGCGTTTAAAGCAGGTTCCAACTTTTCATGCAGTATATCTTTTCACGGAGGCCGTCAACCGGGCTTTTATGAGCCCTCCTTTGACCTGTTACATGTTGGGAGCTAAAATTGGGTAAAAGTCTTCGTTTCAAATGCATTGCCACCTGTTCGGTAGAAGTCCGAGTCTTCTCACAGTGTTCATTTCTACGAACCACCATGATCATTAGGTGTTAAAAAGATCTCAGCTTGCTCTGCGTATTTAACATTGTCTACCAATCCAGATGGTTTATTCTTCTGTTGTAACATTGTCCTTTCGTTTTTTTAAATTAAATGTGTTACGTATTTGTGGCTTGCGGGCCAGGACGGAAATACCGGGTTGTGTGTAACACTAGCAGCGATTGTGACTCTTTTCGAGTGCCTTTCCGTTTTTTTTATTAGCAAAAACCTATGGCTTTTGAGTGGAATATTTACATGGTCAAATTCTCATCGCCATCTCAATCCATTCCAATCAGACTTGTGTTGGACATTCATTGTTTTCCTATAGCCTGTCTTGAACACGCTTTCATCTGTGCGCTTGCTTCAAACATTGTCCATTTCCTGAGATACTAACCCTGAAATCGAATTCACTAATGTCTAGTTATAAGTTTTTGACGCTCTTGCTTCCTTCACTCTTGGTCTTTATCTTGTCATTTCGGCTCAGGCAAGCTTAGCTGGGCGTGGTTTATTGAAGACTATTCCTGTGTATTTTTTTGGTTGCAGCATCAAAATAGTTATGCTGTTTCACTTCCCTTTCAATGGCATAGGAGTAACCTCATGCGCTAATTCATAATGGAAAATGGGTTAGCCTTTCCTTTCATAGTTCCGAGAAGAACAGGAAAAATATGTTTTGGCTCTGTATTACCAAATCTGTACTACATCGAGTTGTGGATTTAAATTCTTGTATTGGTAAAGTCTTTGAGTGAAAGAAGCAAGCCAGCATATGTTTATTCACTTTTCCTCCCTCTGGGTAGGGCCTTCAAGTCCTTCGCGGAAAAGTTTCCCGATCAAGTGGAGACCGTGCTGCGAAATTTAGACTTCGCCAAGCGGAAAGCGATAGAGCGCTCACTCTCCTTAAATGGGGCTGACGATCAGTCGAGCGCGGCCAGTGGGACTAGCAGTCGAACGGCCAGTCAGACAAATTTGGCCTGCCCAAGCGCCAAGCGTACTACCCGACCGGCCATGGGCACCTCTGGTCTCAGCGGCAGCACTCGCAGACCCAACATTCTTGCCACTGGCTCAATGATGTCCGGTCAGCTTATTGTTCAACTTTTTAAACCCTTCCTTGAGTGTCTATTTTGTTTAGTCTTGAGTCGAATTTAGCCGACAAACGCATAATGAAACGCTGCCATTATCATCCATCAACGAAAACTTTTGCTCCTCGGCTAAAAATCTTCTTCGACTGAATCCATTTCGATGTTGATCTTAACATTTATCCCGGTTAGAAGAAGCACATGAGGTACAATTTGTCCTCTTTTATTTCAGAAACAAAGAGACAGTCATTTTTCAAATTAACTCTGGGGTTTTTTATACTAGGTGTCTTGAAAAGATTCTTATAGCGAAACCACTTTTCTTATCGCTAAGTTTGTTTCTCTAAAGAAGAATGAGTTGTTATATGGCACCTTAATACAGACCTTCATCTGACTGTGATGGTAGTAATCTTGTTGCTTGAACTCCTGGCGTTTTGAAAGAAATGTTATTATCTCTTTTAGAGACGGGGCGCAAAAATATTAGCGCATACGGTGACTCACATTCCCATACTGGCGCCAAAAAGATCTCAATGTCACAGCGTGAGTAGACAGTCTTTATTTTGACCCTTGCTTTTGAGATAAGTAAAATCCAACAACGCGTATTTTAGGTACAGAATGCTCATCGGCTATTGCATTTGCGCGTAGTTTTCATTTGTAGCTAAATGTGACAGCTTTTTATTTGGTCATTGTGACCTGCTAGACTGGATCCATCTACCTGGTCATTTGTGTGAACTTCGTGCCAAAAATAAATGCCTTCGCCAAACTAGATTAGTGTTTTGTGTAATGATGAGGAGTGTAAACAATATTTGTGGTGCGAAGAATAAGCCGAATGTAGCACTCGAATAAATGCATCTATTTTGCAATGGGTGTGATAAATTCCTCCATTTTCGCTTATTTTTGCTTCCAATTAGGCTCGAGTTGTATGCACTGAGAAGTTTAGCATGACAACGGCTGGAGATTTTGCCTTACTTTTAGTCCTTACCTTGTCATTCAATTCCGGATCTACTTAGCTGAGCGTGATTAATTCTAAACGCCGGTGTGTTTAGACTGTACGGATCGCCTAGAAGTTGGTGCATTTTTTGTTCTCTACCCCATTGTTAATGAGGAGTTCCCTGGCGATTTCCTCGAAAACTCCCCAAGTGGCGGGAATAAACTTCACGTTTGCATAGCTAGGAAGAATTCGATTTTGGCTTGCGAAATCGCGTAGTATTTTGGTTTAAGGTTCTATTAAGGCCTCTTGCCGTTAGTCAGAGGGAGAAATGTGTCTTTTTTTGGCTAGAAGTATTCCGAATTATTTAGGTACTGAAATCAAGCAATCCGTTATCTACCGGCTTTTGGTTCAAGTTGTTGCCAGTGTTGTTGGTGAGGGGTAAAAAAATACCATTTTAGTTTCCATTGCATCCCGAGATCAGTCGATATAAATTGGTCCCCCTTCTCATCAGGATGCGTTAGTCCACTGCGCTGCTTTGCAGACCTGGGATTTGTTGGTGCATACTTCGTCATTGGACTTTGACTATTCCAATTAGCCATGTGGTTAATGCATCCTTCCTTCATTAAACCATAGCGCTCAGGCTATCTCTGCCGGCTTTGTAAGGTAGTGGTATGAATAACAAGCACGAGGTAGAAGGAGCCTGCGCAACATTACCTTTGATTAAACCAATTGTCATTCCGCTACAGCTGATAGCCCCGGCTCGGTTGAACCGGCTACTGGGGCTACCAAAGAAGTGTCATCGGAGCCTGAGTGCAACTTAAGTAGTGAACCAAAAATCGGTGGGGCTGGTGATAGGCCGGGAGAAGATCCCAGTGTATTTTCCCTTGGTAAGGATAGTAGGTTTCCGTGTTACAATTTGCCGTTTCATTGTTATCCCACGTGTGGTTTTGGGTTCCCGCAGGTTTGCGAGAATAGTAGGTAGTCCTTTTAGTTTACTCATGTGATTCCTTTCAGGAGAAGTAAGTTTCTGATTTACACTTTAAACGGTGTGGTTTTCTCCTTTTCTTACTTTTTTTCACCCATTCGCTTTTAGCTCAGTAGACAGAAGCTTCCTTCGTTGAATTTATAATCTACTTTAGTTTGTTAGCTATCTAGCTAGTGCCTCGTGCGTTCTTATTGTTTCTAGTGCCAGCAATGGTTGTGGAACGTCGTATAGTTGCCGCAGACGGGCTTAAGCAAGCCCCAACTAATTGTTGCGGAAATTGGACCCTAAACTGCATGAATTTTTCATTCGCTAGGTTCTAATTTATACTGAACATTTTGGATTGTGGTTACCCTTCGGCCTTTTTTACATCCATTTTTTTTGAAATCGCGGACAGGTGAAAGTAACTTTTGATGGCTTTAGATGGGCCCCTCTGTAAAGCCAATGCACTAGCATATGTAGACCTAAATACCGCCAAACAAAGGTAGTTTTGTCGAAACTTGGGGAAGCCTAGAATGCAGGCTGTGAACATTACTCAGTTGTCAATTAACCGGATGGGGAGGTACTTTTTGCTTCCTCTCACCCAGGCTTCTTTGTAGCAGGCAGGCATAAGCAAATTATCATTACGATGACATTATTGTCATCTATGTTGCTGGTACATAATTTGATTTGAAACGCACTCACTAGCCGCCAGCCGTGAGACCTCTCCCATAAGGACCGCTTCAGAAGTGGACTACAACGTGGGTGGTGCGAGTGCAGCCAGAGCCTATGCCAAGACTCTCAGTTCCACGATCAGCCGTCGGAAGGGACTAGGTTTCGGCGCCAGCGCTACGGTGCGTGGCCTACGAAGGACCTCCCGACCTGTGCCCCATAGTCAGGATCACTCTCGGGAGGGCTCACCAATCTCTGCTGTCAGTGCCAACGCCCCCTACACTTATGGTGCTGCCAACGCCGCCGGCTCCGTCACAAATAAAAGGCGTAGGTGGTAATTGTGATGTCTGGAACTTGATGTGTTCATCTGAGTTATCTTTAAGGGAGCTACAGGGCGTGCGGGTTTGGAAGTATCCCCATTACTGGTGTAGATAAGGGCTGTGAGGTCATCACCATGAGTGCAGGTGAGGGACTGAAAATGTCCATGTGGTTTTTCATCTTGGTCATCGCTCCCATCGGTCTGTTTCAACCATCCTATGTTTTCTTGGCAAATTTTAGTAAACTGCATGACAGGGTCGAAGATATTATCATGGAGGGTTCATTTCAAATGTAGTCTAGAGGTCGAGTGACGTCAACAGAGGGCACCTTTCGCATGCCAACCTCTTTTCATTGAAACTTTTGCCTTAAAAAAATCTGTTTCGTAAATTACTGTACACAAAAATACCGTATGCCAGTTCTTTAAGAACGACCTTGGACACTGCTGTTGCGAGAAGCCAGCGTGGTATTTTCAATAGCCCTTTTTTGTGAGGCCCCATGGATTCCTCTGTTCACAGTAGATGCCTTTCCCTCTATGACAGTTTTGGTGTTATTCTTCTTTCGACATGACGCTGTAATTGTCTCTAAAGCCATTGTGAAGGATGCAGATATTCTAAACGTTGTTTTACACTCATGGTAGCTTTGGAGTTATTTCCATTCAACGACTCAATTTGATTAGTGGCACCACTTTTAACTTGGTAGTTTTTTTTTGTTTTCAATAGCATTAATTAGTCGTTGTTTGGCTGCAGTGATTGCTGAAGTTCTGAGGGTTGTTGAAAAAATTTATTCCTGCTAGTGGGTTTTGTAGCTCTTGCCACTTAATTTGTTTGAAAGAAATTCCCTCGCTCCTGCTCACTGTGCATTTTTTCCTTTCTCATTTCTTTAGCTTCGTTATCGTCAATGAGCGATGCTGGATATTCACAGGTGAGTTGTCTCTTCGACAAAAAGCACCTTTTGTACCTGTGCGCCTGGTAACACTAGTAATCGTGTCCAATTTGATGAAGGCTTCCTGCTTTACTACACACACTGCACAAACGCTTTTTTGGATCAATTTATTTGGGCGTGGCCCTTCGACCACCCAGGTCTATTTCATGCTAAATTGTTTCCATTGCGCTTTGCGCATTCCCTTAAAAGCCCCTTAGGTGGATTTTGATGTGTACTTGACAGCTACGCGAGAAAACAAATGTTTTCTTTTGTAAAGCTGAGGAATCCCGTTTTTCCCAAAATAACCGGATACAACTCCTTACTTTGACCAGTGAATTTTTTAGCACCGTAATTAACATGAATTCAGCATCAGGTCGAACCTGTTTTGTTCGTGTTGTTAACATCTGATACCTGGATGCAACACCATTTCCTGACTATTCTGTTTCGATCTATTTCAAGTTCAAGAGCCAATCCCGTCGCCAATACGAGTCAGACGACAATGCCAGTGAGACGTCTTCTATGTGTTCTGAGCGCTCGGGTCAATCCATGCCAGTATATCGTCGTACTCACCTGCGTCCTGTTAACGTAGGTCATACCTACTAATGTATATGGCAATAGTTTGTTCATTCTCTTGGTTTTCTAGAATGAAAATTGCCTTTATGTACCGAAATAAGTTTGAGTACCCAGCATGGCCGATGTCAATTTTTTTACATCTTTTTATAAAACTAATGTTGCCTTACCAGCGTCTTGCGGTTCCTCGGCCCGTCCAGGTACGTTCCGTGTGAGCGTGTGTGTCTACTGCTAATAATGTCGCATGTTTTGGCACGGAGTGCCTACTAAGGATACACCGACTTTCACCTGATGTTGTGGTCCTGTATTCGAGGGCTATTCAGATTGAATGACTTTGAGTTTACAAAAGATGGGAAAAACATTCCGAGAGCTGGAGATGTTTTTTTGCCGCACGACCCACTTTTACTTTTAAACACTTACTTCGTTGTGTAAACAATAACCTAAAAGCTTTGGTATGGAAAGATTTGTCATCACAGCGGAAAGCTGTGGTTGGGTGTCTTGTCATCGTAAAAACTGTGCTTAAGGTCTTCTGGGAATTCAACGCCTCCGATCACAGGAAACTTATTTCACCATCCGCCACACGTTACTGAATGCACGCAATTGCTACTACTGTCGTCTCCTATCTTGTTTAACCGTATCTGCGCTAACCATTTACCACTGCTTGTAGTAACATCACGGCAGCATCTGTATTTCTCCTTGTGAAATTGAAGTCCCACCTTGTCCTAAACGTACATTCCCTGGGTATTAGGATAAACTCATTCCTTAGTATTGTGTGCGCCACTTCCTTTTACATTTGATTACAATTTAGGCATACCTTAAGTGGAGTGATTTGCGAAGTCGAACGTAATAAAAAGTGAGACTCACTTTGTTTTGTTAAAAAAACATCTGCTTCACAGGGAATCGGGGAGATAATCAAATTGTTGGGGAGTTCCCAATGGTCTGAGAAGAAGGAGGGTCTATTGCACTTGAAGGAGTATCTCCGATCGGGTCAGCCTTTGAGGTAAGTGTCAATGCCTCTTCTCTTGCGCCACTACTATCTGAACGTTCTTTTTAGACCTGGCTTTGAATGTTTTTTTTTTCAAGGACTCGGGTCATATTTTCTCCCATTACCATACAGATTGTGGTTGCTTTGAATCGTGCTTGTACGAAGGCTCCTCTTCTTTGCAAACTCAACATGAAATGCGGTAGCAAGTTTTTGCCATCTTCTGCCTCAGTTTGCTCTAAAATGCTAGCTTTGTGTACAGAGTTTAACCCTAGTGCTGTGCACCCGTTTTCGAGCCAAAGGTGTTCCTCCAACAAGTTGTTTTCTCACCAAAGAATGTCGTTTTTCTGATACTAACTAGTCTTTTTTCTAGACTGTACTGGATTTGTTGTGACACAATTTTGAAAGCTCTTTATTCACCGATTATGTCATTGTTTGGTCAATTCTATGCTCTGGGCCAAGCTGCCCACCGCTTCTGGTCGTAAAAAAGCTTCTGCAAAAAGTCTAGAAAGGGCTTTTCGTGCAATATATTTTAAAGTGTAGTAATTGCAAGTCCTGATAGGCATGTGGTTCATGAGAAACACTTTGAAGGAGGTGGAATAAATTTTCACAAGCTTTGATTCGCTCGTCTGAGACCTTCTTAATCATTATCGTTACTTCTCGATCACATTACTATATTCTATTGAACTTCCTTTTCTTTCGTCCATTTTTTAACAGATTATATGGCCACGGTGGGTTGAAATTGAGCTATATTTTTTGACTCTTTAGCCATGCGGAGGTTATGCGTGTTGCCGAGGTTCTCAGTGTAATTTTCGGCGAATCCTCGAGCAAGGTAGGCTTTCCTCCTGCACCCGATAGAATTTGGTGCAAAAAGGAGTATCCTAACACACATTTATGTATCAACTGAGTACCCGCCAATTTGGGAATGCACCACTCCACCTTATGATACTCCTACAGGTAATCACCCCCTTCATGGAGACACTGCAGCTCTTCATCAAGGGCTACCACCAATTCCTCCACGATTGGATCTACATTGCTATGGTACGACTCTTCAACCGCCAAGGGCAAGAAGTTCTCTCCACTCATCAAAAGTCCATTGCTGACACGCTTGCTGTCATTCGGTGCGTCTTATTGCATTTTTTTGTGATTGCAAATTTTGTTCCTAATGGCCATTTTTGTAACAAAGAGAAAGATTTTCAGTGGTTCTATTGTGCCACAAATTTTTCTTTACTAGCCTCTCTCATTTTTTGGGCATATGATAGCCCAAACCTCCCCTTTTCAGTGATGATTAGATTATTCTTATCTTTGATTCAAGGGTACTCCTATTCTACTGACACCGTAGGCTCTAGATTTTTTATTTAAAAATGGCTTGTAAATCCGGCTTACCTCTTCTGCCTCTACTTTTTAGTTCTGATTAATTACTCAAATTTTGGCTCAACTGCCTGATTCAACTTTATTAATATTTCTTTTATTCCCTTGGCACCTGAATTTTAGTCCTCCAAATCAAGCTGAGTCCAAACTGACTTCATCTTGCTAAATTGCTTTGAGATTTTTTCATCCTACATTTGTCTGTTATCTAATTCCCCAAATGACTCAAATGTGTGGCCGTCTTTTTTCAATAACCACTTTTTATAAATAAGAATAACAATAGCATCCCTAATTGGCCGTTTGGTAAGAGTTGACCAATCCCCTCGACTGATCTTTTCTGCCGTTCTCAGGTCCCACTTCCCCCTCAACTTGCAGTTTGCCTGTTGCTGCCGCTTTATAATCGACGATGCGATGTCTCCCACCCTGAAAGTGAAGGCGCGAGTTTTGGAGTACCTTAAGGACCTTCTCGTCATGATGCCTGTCGACACCATAAACAACCCCTCCAACGAAATGGTGAAGAGCATTGCTCGTGTTATTGCTTGGTCTACGGAACCCAAGTCGGCCGATGTTCGACGGGTGAGTATTGGTTTCAAGCTGTTTTCATTTGACTTTGATGAGAAACACGTAAGTTTACTCGGATCCAAACACAGGCTACGACCTAAATCGGTTATACTTGCACTCTTTGTTGTTAAAGTTTGCACACTTCATCGAAAAGAGCTTTCTCTGGCCTAGTGTTCATCAATGACCCAAGTCCAAAAGTCATTTAATTTGCCTTTATTGTGAGAATGATACAGTCTATTTATGGCTATTAATATTACTTGTTTTAAACGGAATAAAATTTTGCCTCAAGTCTCATTCATTGATAATGCCGAGATGTTACTTATAATATGACGTCAGAGTTATTCCTATAGATTTCGTCAGACGTGGATTTTGAAGTAACTGAAACACTTGTGACAGGCCAATGTCACCACCGTGGAAGCCGACTCATGCCTAGGTACTCATATCTGACCGTTTTTCCGTTAGTAATGAGGTGGATCGGTTTTTTTGTAAAATGTCGAAATATCTGGATCAACTTTTAGTTTTCCTGGTGAACGGTAGTATCCTTCTATAGGAAACATAGGCTTGTAGACGTGGGAGTTACCTTAAATGTCTTTGGGAATTTCTTCGCCTGCAGTTGGCAAGCCGCGTGGTAATAAAGCTTTCGGACCTCAACCCGGCAGCGTTCGCCAGCGTGGTTAAGCAGATGCCAAAGGCCTCCCAGGATCAGTCGGCGAAACTGCTAAAGACCTACCAGAAGACCGCCACTGCCAGCACCGGCAGCCACGAGGCTACCTCCCCTGATGGCTCACGCACCTCTAATCGGTTAATCAAGTGCGTTTCGCCCTTAATTATCCATATTTGTGCACTACTGTACAAATAAGTCTTCCCGGTTTCGTTGAGATAGGATTTTAATGTATTTGTCTGCGAAAAAAAAGTATGATTGTTTCCCTTGGGGCTCACCCAGCTCTCCTACCAATGATTTGCTTCCGGTGTCCTAAGATTGTTGGAGTTGTAAACACCGAAAAATCTGCAAAATCCTTGTAAGGTACACCGGTCTGGAAGTGGGTTTATTGACTAACGAAAGGACTGGGTGGCCAATAGTATAGGCAGCATGAACACAGACAATAGAGTCGTGGGAGACTGGAAAACTTCGTTTATTTGAAGTACATAGCATTCTGTTACAGGGTAGCGCCTACGTCAAATCCCACTTCCAATATTTTATACGCATAGCGGGCCTTCTATAGGGTTCAGTTTCAAGACAATTCGTATTTTGGAATGAAAATTTTCTAACTGCTTTCATTTGCTAGCTAAACAAGTCGTTCATTACTATTTCGAGTTATTTGTACTGCCGTAGTTATACAAAGACACTCACATACGGAAACAACACCGATCATTTACCCCATAATTCCACGTAAATGTTCCAAAAACATTACAAAATTTGGATCGTACCAAATGCCTCAAGAAGGTCATTTTTCTATCACCAAGCCCCACTTTTTTGCATGAGTTTAATTTGCCACTATTTTTTTTAACACTGCAATCGTGTAGCACCAAGAAAAGGCAATAGTCGACAGGCGAGATATTAGAGGAATACGAAGGATGGAGCTGGGCATTATCTCCCTTCCATCCTAACCCGAGTGCAAATGGTCTCATGGGGGGATTTTTTGGCAGCATGAGGCACAAGTTCCTGTGTTGCCCTGGAAGAAAAGAAGCGAGCTCTTTACGCACTGATTGATTCGTCCTGGATGTTTCTGATGAAGAAGTTCCTACACACGTTCGATTTGGATCTAATTGGTTTGAGTAGAGAGACCTCGGGTATGATGGTTTGGCCTTCAAAAGCTAAAGAATTCTTAGGGATCAATTGTGTTTTCTTGCCCACAACACACACATAGCATGCACACTCTTCTGCGGATGGAGTGGTGCATGCTTTGGAAGTGTGAGATGGTAGGTAGTTTGATGGTAATCACTAATGCGTTTTTTTTGCCTAACGAGCGTTGAACTGAAATACAGAAGCTATTTTCCATCTCAAGTTATTCAGTTAAAAACTATGTAAAAACAGTGTGTGAAGGAAGGGCGTGAAGAGCAACAAATGGGCGGTTCTTGAAGCTTATCTTCTGCCAACTGTTAATGCGCAGAATGTGGAAGGCGCCCATTTGTTTAGCTTTCTTCACGACTTTTCCTTCCCAGTTGATGTAAGTTTAAGCGAATTATTTCATGACTTCTGCTAAGCATTACTAATTTTTGACAGCTTTCTGTTGTTGTGGCGAATGAAAGTTCATTTTAAAAATAATGATTTGATTTATCATCGTGATCAAACCTTCAAACCACTTGTGGCTGGTATGTTCTGCCACCACGTACCGCACCATCTCAAAATACTGTGTACTAGATTTGACGAGAAGGTTCTGCAGCTGCACAATTGAGTTGGACTTGGCTTGGGGAGCAGACAAACTCGAATTTACTTCGTCGGGTTCGACCGATATGTGATGTTGCAAGGGTTTAAAATGGAGGAAAACGGGGCGGTAGCTTAATCAGGAGTACTGTACTGGTAGACTGAGGCATTTATATCGTTGATTATGCATGCATGTTAGCAATTGCATGTATCTCGCATGCCATTTCAGCAGACTACATGGAAGTCACATTTTTTTTCGCTATATAATGGAGATGCGGATAACACATTTAGGTGTTAATTATCGTAGATACATTTGATTACATGCAAGAATGGCAATTCCCCAGGCATCTATTAACTGTACGTTTTCTTTCTTCCTCTGCCTGTTCTGCAAATTCTAACAATATTCTCACCTGGTTTCGCTAATCGGCACGGTGTCTTTTGTTGCTTTTGTTTTTGTTGCACTGGTCTTCGCTTTGAATGAAACCTCACATTGCTTTTGTTCATACAGCAGCTTCCGGCGTTCATTCTCATTAAGGCAGCCAACTTCATCCCGATGGCATTGCGCTAGGTAACCGAACTGGTGCTCATTGAAAGCTTAAGAACATGCCTCGACTTATTGCAGTCACGGTTTTCCACTAGTCGTTTCTAACCCATCAAGTGGACTTCCGTTAGACGTTACTTAGGTTTAAAAAAATACACTTGAGATGCTATCATTTATCAGGCAGCTTTGAGTTCCATGAAATGTCACAGGCGTTTCTGATTGCATTATTTTCCTTGAAATGCTCTTTTTACCTGTTCGTTATCAGCTTATGTCAGTTATTATGGCATATTTGCATAGTAAATACGAAATTTAGGGGTAATCTGTTGCCCTGTGAGCAGGACTTGCGTAGACACGCCAGCTTTAGCCTATTGCTGTGTTCGTTCTTTATTTCAGGTTCCATACCAGGAAGTTCATTCCTGTTTCCTTGTTGAGTATTAAGCGCTTCCACTTTGATCACATCATTTCTCACCAAATCATTAGAAGGCAGAATTACGGCTTAGCCAATGCGCTCTGCTAATTTGCAATACCTTTTCTTTTTCACAGTCATTACTTTTAATAGCTGTCGTTTTCGATTAATGGTCTTTTCAGTTAAGGTGCACTTTTATTTTCCATGCAATTTCGTAAATGTGATTTTTTTTCCCACTGTCGTTATCGTTGACTCTAAGTTTAATTATTGTTGCATTGGTTACAAGCATAAAATGAGTGGGTGAGATTTGGTATTTTGCATTGGAATAAATCCTTATGTGCTTAAAAATAAGCATAGGATTAAGTAACCGTTTTATTATTTGGTAGGAAACTGATTCCTCTTATGTCTAAATCTTGAGTCTGCAATCTAGGTTTGAAGTGTTATTATTTGTTTTAAAAGGTAAACCATGTCGGGGTACATCCAAGAAGTTGGCTAAAATTAAGTTTCGGCTAAGATTTAAGCGGTAGTTTACAAGCTGCAATCACCCTCTTATCAAACTAACTGGAGGTTGCTTTGCCTAATCGTGTTAGCATATCTGCTCATGCCACATTTGCAGTTATACACGCGTACCCATCATCCGTTGTCATTCACACAACCTTTCCTCTCCCCCTTCCCCCTCTGATCTTAAGACCTCAAGTGGGCAATGGTGGCAAGCCTTTTAGTCCCATATCACCAGTTTATGTGCCTGCGGTGCAACAGGAGGTCGATCACTTCCAAGCCTCAGGCAAAAATCGATCTACTAGCATTCCTGATGGTCGTGTGGGAGTGGAGCCCTCTTCAAGTTATGGTCAGCCACCACCATTGCCGCCACTCTACTCGGCCAACACGGTAAGACAGAATGGTCAAATGACCGATGGAGCGCATCATTACTTCTCCATAGCCACTGGCAGTAGTCACTCGCCTGCAGCTGGGGATTCTGGTAACTTGCAACAATTCTCACCGCAATACTCCTACCTTCCGGCTAAAAGTGTGAGTGATTTTGATTTTGGAGAATTTCATTCATGTCAAAGCTCGGCAGAGTAAATAACCCTCTTTTCTCCCTTTTACAGCCACAGCAACAGCCTCCGACCTCGATACTCAGCGGGTTCAGCAATGACCGTAAGTTCCTGTGGTGTCTCGCACGTCTGTCATGCATTGCCATGATGGTTTGCTGATGCCCTACAATTGATCCATTTTCACCGTACAGTGCTCTGCCCCAAGTTAAAAAAGCCCGTCATCGGGTATCAGACATTGAAAAAGATACGCGGTAAGCCCACGGCCCAAGCCTCTACCTCCCCCCTTTCTCTGTTTCTCGTTATTCCACCCTCTCTCCCGAGCATCAGCATGCGTGCGTTCGCTTGCATTCCTGCAACAGCAATGGCAGCAGCAGTATCAAGGATTGAAGTCTTCAGTGAACTCTCCTTTGTTCTTGTTTGCTACTCATTTTTCGCTGCAGTCGCTTTCTTTTTTTAATTTTCTGACAGTTTAAATGTGACCGTTCCCTCGTAGATTTACCGGTTGAGCCATGGAAATTGAAATGAAAGGCTGGGTGGATTGCCTCTATCCACTCTGGCTAGAATGCCATGTTGCTGGTTGTTAGGGCTATTTTCTTTATTTTTGTCAGTGTTTTTCTACTTTTTCTTGTTTTGAGCCGAATTGCGTGTAAGCGAAGCGCTCAGTGCACTCTCAGCAAATTGGGCTCCCATTTACGTTGTCGCATTGTTTCTCGGAGTGCCACCATCTCTATTCATAAATGTGCATGCTCAGATTTTGAACCTATTGAAAGTTGCGTATTATTAAAATTCCCGCACTTGCTGTCTTGCCTTTTGCAGAGATGCCTCCAGAGGACGCCATTACCGAGATTCTGCAGGAGCTCTCCAACTATAATGACAGGTGGGGTGTTATTTCTAACATTCAGATTAGTAACACGAGGCGCGTTATTGTTTCGTATCCTTTAGATATGAGCAACGGAAGGCGTGTATGTTAAAGCTAATCAAACTGCTACGAGACGGCACCATTCAGACTTGGGAAGAGCACTCGAAACCCACTCTGTTGATTCTCTTGGAGTCTCTCTCGGATACGTCTGTATGTCACTTGTCCCATAGCGTATATTTATTCGGCTTTATTATCCACATGCATACATATATGCTTACTGGATTGGTCGTAATATTGCATTTAGAATGCATTGGGTGTGGTTCCCTTTAAGCGCGTTCGTGTAGGGTAGCTTTGCCATGTTTTTGCGCCTTTGACTGATGACACCACGAGTTGCTGTAGTAGTTCGTACTGTTACATTCTATTCACGACTTAATTCTGTCCGGTCTAACATTTTAGTAGGGCAGAATACTGCATGACCTTACATACGGGTGGTTTAAAGGAACCAAGCTTCCCATCCTCTTGATATGTTTTAAATGATATTTCTAATAATCTTTGAACACCTACAACTACAAGAACAAAAGCAATGGGCATTTAGGGGATTGAAATAGTCGAGAATCAATGCAATCACTATGCTGGGTCTAATCGTTCCCTACAGATGCACTGATATATGGGGTGATTCTGATGTCACTTTCTTACAATTTTTCCCGCTTTGATCGTCACCTAACCGGTCTTTTCAAAAGCATTATCGCAATGGATTCTCACCTTAACTTTGACTGCTTTCCTCGGTTCTCGTGATTTAGCGCCTCAAAAGTAAATTTTAGCTCATCTCAGGCGGTTTAATTGAAACAAAAACTTATAATTTAACAAAACTAGGTATTTTCATTACCTCGCTGCCAATTAATGTCCAAATAGTTTCTGCAGAAACAATCACATGAAGCACATTTTTAAAGATTAGGAAATTTTCGCCGAAGTGGGTTGCGGTAAGAAGAGTTTTTTTTTTTGATGTGACCGTTTGCTAACTTTAAATCACATTGTGTGTGTGTGTGTGTGCGTACGTCTTTTGAGTCGGTCGGGTTTGTCTGCTCGCACCCGTGTGAGTTTTGTGCAGGTCAGAGATGCCTACGCAGCAATTAGCAATTTTGTCTTCCTTTCCCTCCCCCCTCTGTCCTCCCTGCCCTGGCGGCCAGAACGAGACGCGTGCGTTGGCCTTGCGAGTGCTACAGGAATTGGTGCGCACGCAGGGCGACCTCATCAGCGACTACGCCTGCCTAACTGTGATGAAAATCCTCGAGGCCTGTAACGACATTGACAAGGGGGTATGTTTTCCACCTTTCCCTGCCTCTCCTCTCTGCGTTGTTCCTTCCTCAAAATACCCACTGTTGGCCATTGTGGGTATTTCCTAGAAACTGAATTCATTTGTACTTGGAGACGGCTATGAGCAACTAAATGTTGTTGAATTTGTTCGTGCGGAGCCAGCGTAGTGTATTGCCATATGCGTTGTCATTTGTCCAGTCGATGTATAAGTTAATAAAATTCTGCTATTCTCTTTTTTTCATCACGTTTGGTATTTATTCCGAAGTTGTATTTTGTTTAGATGTAGGCGATCATTTGATGGCAGGCTCCATGTGTGATTTCGTTTGCCCATAATGTGTAAACATCATAATTGAAATGGAAGGCAGATGCCTAACATCAGTGCATTTTCTTATTTCATTGGTTTTTAGGTCAAGCAGGTGTCACGTTGGCGCAAGATGTATGTCACTTGTCGGAATGATGGGATTTTAGAGCATGATAAACACAAACAACAACCGCGGGCCTTTGTGATTTCTCTTCAAAAATGTCACATGTGATCATATCTGGTACTAACTCTGGCTTTTCACTCTACTTAACTAAAGGCGATCAATTTCAAATGATCGGCATGGGTGATTTCTTTCTTATGTGGACACGTTGCCGAAGTAAAATAGGAATTTAATGTTACCTCTTAGCAGCCCCAGCAGGCAACTGGCTGCAAACTAGTCTTAAAAGTTGGAGCAAGTGTAATGTCACAGCATGCGTGATGTCGTTTGTCGTGCCGATAACGAATTAACTCAAGGCGGGTACACATTAAACGGGTATTATATGTGGTGCTTTTCCCGCCCATCAACTCACCTAGGTAAACGTCAACAAAGCTATTGGTGGACCTAAAGGGTGGACGGAGATTTTATGCTTATCCCTGCGAATAAATGCTTTTCTATCCAAATCCCAGCCATCATTCAGTTAAATGGTGCCATTGATGGACTATGTAACTAGGTTTTATGCATAATTGTGAGGGAACTGTTCTCCAGCCCCACTTTGCAAGGCTTTTATTCAAATGATTTTGTAAAGATTTTTGCAGAACTCTCATTTATGCTCTCTCATTGTCTTCATTTTTTTATTTGGGTTGGTCTTGCTCACAGATGCTTTGGTTCTCAAAGCAACGTGCCTTTGTTGTCCTCGAATTTATTTCGTCCAGACAAACTTGGGCCGCACCAATCTGGGAGAAGCTTGCAGAAGGAACGAGAGGACTAGAGTCGATCAGAGCTTCGTATCGCCATCATGGGAGCCAGATCACGCGAGACTGAAAAAGATGGCGTACTGCTACATAGTTAAAATACCCGTTGTTAGGTTGCAATATAAATCTAGGCGCTTCTTCATTATATTGCTAGCTAGGCTTTACCCAAAAAAGGTGATCATTGTTGACACCAGAAATGCCTTGTCTACTGGAAGTGGGCGTAGCATATCATTGAAGCGTCCGGATTACCCTTGAGAACACTGCAGCCTTACTATAAACCTACGGCCGAAGCTGAGTGGTTAGCGGCTTAGGTAACATGGGAAGAACCCATGCAACCACTAGAGGTTGACCGAAAAGAGCAGTGCAGACTCTTAAAATGGGCATCATTCTTATCCTCTGCACCAGGTGATTCGCTCAGCCGAGGAGTGCGCACAGACAGTGGCACGCTACCTTTCGCAGGAGCTCTGCCTACGCCTCCTCACCACAGTGATTAATGACAACCAAACCTCGCTGAACTTGCCCGCGGTGAAGATGCAGACCCAGGTCATCAAGGTCTCCTCCCCTGAACTGGTTCAAGAGGTCCTACCTGATCTCATTCCTGGACTCATTGCGGTAGGTAGAATTTGAACTCTAGCACTGCTTTTTCACCATCTTTGCTTTATCACAATTTACAGAGCGGAAATTGGATACGTGGAGGATGTGGTGATTACAGGAGCTGAGTTTTCGAGTATATCTTTTGGTCTGAATTTCCCAGATGTTCCATCAATTCACTCTAGTCTCGCCTAATGCTTTGACGTTTCAAACTACCTCCTTTGCTATTCATTTGAAAAGATCGTTGAATTTCTTAGTCTATTCGTTGTTTAAAAAAATTTGTTATGTCGAAAATAATCTGATGATTGGAAACTAGAGCCTGCATTTTAAACGACAATTTAAAAGCCAATTTCATTTAAAGCGAAAGGTGAGAACACAAAGGCAGTCAAATATAGTACTCAGTAAGCGATTTCAAACACAAGTTCATTGTACTGAAACGACACTTGGAAATCCCACGCGATCTGAAAAAAAAAACTCACGTGAAGATTGATTTGAAGTGGCTTGAGCGTGTCAGTGACAGTTGTGTGAGTCGGATGCCAAGCCAATTGTTCTGATCTTACAGTCAGTACAAGATGTATTAGGTAGGAAGTGCCAAGCCCGCTTTTAGACAGGCACTTAGAAAATCGTGGTTAACTGAGTAGCTAATTAAGATGGATAGTGATGACAGAATTGTATCCGCGTATTTGCATGCTTCTTTCAGTAATGGTCTAGAAAGACAAGATGGAAGTAATCAAACTCAAAGTGGTGACAGTCTCGACCTTTGAACTTATTATCGTAATAAAGCCCGGCAGTTTTTCTCGAATGGTTAATATTTCCTGCATGATTTTCCCATTCTTTAACTGTACCATCGGTATAATAGGCGTTTTGTCATTGGAGATTTTAAATAGCTTGTAGAAGTGGCTTGCTGGAATCACTCATTGTGGGCGTTAATTTGTCGTGCAGACCGACTAGTACTAGTACACGTGCAGCTATGGCATTTCACACCTCTTGTTGTCTGTGTCACATTGGCATGCCAGTCTTCAAGTCAGTGTAAATTCAAATTCACATATTATTATAGTGATTTTATGGGATGCAGCTGTCTCCTTTCGCGCTCCGGATGCTAATTTCCCCAAATGACAGACATAGAGAAAGGTGGTAACTTTCAAGACACGCGTTGGCAACTTTGACGATGCACTTTCATCTTTCAAAATTGAGAAATTGGGTGGTGATTTGTTTCATCAATTGCATCGGATTCGGGGATCCAATACTTGGTTGGCAGAGCTACATAAAACTGTGTGACCTTTCATCAGAACCGATATGACATTAAGTGTTGGAGGAAGGCTGACTAACAAGTGGTCCCACCTAGAATGTGCGTTGGAAATTTTGGTGAATCAGCTTCAAAATTCAAAAGTTCCACAACATCAGCGGATTCGTACCGTAGGGGATATTGTTTCTCCAGCCTCAGTAATGATTACTGTTAAGGAATGTTCAACGCTGTGCTTTTGTCTGTTTAACATTGGTCTGTCGGTATGAAGCGCTCTGTTGGGATAATACAGTGCCTCCATTCCCGTAACTATGCGTTGTTGTACATGGTACTGATTTAGCTCATTTCTCTTAATTCAGTTCTTCTGCTATCTACTTCTTTTCCCCTCTTCTATGTTGCTTTTCTAGGCCTGCAACCACGAGGACAGTCACATGCGCAAAGCCAGTATCTTCTGTCTTGTACAGATTGCTATTAAGTTTGGCGACGCCGTGTGGGACTACCTCAACGAGCTGACTGCAAGCAAGGTAATAAACCGAGTTGGGGCATAAGTTTCCCTTCCGGGCTGTCCTTAATGATTTTTCTCCATGTCACTAAACAGTTTACCTAAGAAAACCTTCATGCTCGCCTTACTGCCAAATACACACAGCTAATTAGGATGGGGTTGTGCGGCGAGCACTTGAGATTTCGGATTTAGCTTATCGGTGGGGTACAAAAGGCGAAAGGGCTATTTCTTATTTTTGATATCATCTCACTTCATGCAGTCACCCAGTTTAATTACTTTTTTCGGAGGGGTACTACTTAGTTTTTCGTTAGTAAACTGATCTCAATACTGCTGTATAATCATTCGGCTTGGGACTCATCATCACTACTGTTTTATAGCTTGGCTTATTTATTTGGAAATAATGGACGTTGCCTTGATGGGTGATTTTTCGAGATAGGTTAACTTCGGTTTTTTTTATTTCTCAGAATTTCCTTAATGCTACCTGGTATCAATTAGAACGGGTAAATGTGTATTTTTTAGTCTCGATAGCTCATTTTGAAATGCTAATATGGTTTGGGTTGGAAGTGAATCATCATTGGAAATGTCAGTTAGTCATAATCAAAAATCTCTAATAAACGATGTCGCACAGGCCGGAGCCAAATCATCATCAAGGCGACTACTAGCCTCCAAAATATTCTTTTTAAACGTGATAGACGCTCCTGCTCATGGTTTAAAATACAGAAACAATTATAATGCACCGTGTTTACCTGTCTGATTGGTCTCGAAATTGCTGTCCGTGATTGTATTTTCGTGTTTAAATGAAGATTTATAGGAGTTATTGTTATATATCCATCTTTTAGAAACGCCTTCTGCGCATATACATTGACAAGGAGCTAGAGGGGTCTGGAAAGTCGAGTGATTCAGTTCGCATAAGTGGCAATCTGTCAATCGCTTGAAGGCACAATGGCGAAGAGATTGCAGATTTTTTCTAGTTCTCTGCCAACATTCTTCGACTCACATTCGCTTGAGATCTTCAAGTTCTCCTCCCTCCTCTCCTCCCCCCCGCCACACCCTATTATTACTCATGTATAAATCCCCGCTTTATGCATACATGCATCGTTGCAATAACTCTTCTCTCTCCCTGTTTTATCGTTCAATTTCATAAACATTTACTCGATTGTCTCACATCCCGATCGCCATTAGCCTGATTCAGTTCAATTCGTGTGATTTCCGTGCTTTCATTTTACCACATCGGTGCTTGCGCGCCCTTTCACACGTCTGTCACGCCGACATCCCGCTGTTGCTGCTGCTGCTGCTGCCGCCATGTCATTTCTCCCTCTCTGAAGGTGCACAAAGTTCTCCCTCTGAAGGATCATATCGGCTGATACGAACTTTAAGCCAATACAAATTCCTCCTCGCTGAGTTTGTTGATCTCTAGATGCGGGCGTTGTGGGACCTTGGATCGGACGATAGTACTTGAGCGGCGGCCTTCTTTAAACAAATCACAGTCCGTGGCTGATGGCATCAGTACGAATTTCGTGATATTCCGGCCTAGTCTCAATTTGGCGTTTTATCTTTATTTGGTGATGGTTTCCCATTAGAATAAGGGGGGG
>NW_020170382.1:59364-73610 GCF_000524195.1 Echinococcus granulosus | reverse complement strand
ATTTGAGATCTTTGTGGTCGGCGAGTTGGTTAGCGGAAGCCGAAATAGAGAGAGCTGAGACCATCGTTGAATGCATGGAATGGGCTAATTTGTTGAGGGGATGCGATTTAATCAAGGGTTGCACCCGATGGGACATTTTCTAAATGAGGAAAAGTGCATTCTTGTCATTAGTTATACTTCATTCATCTGAGAATAACAATGTTGGACGGCTATTCCAGGATAGCGCATCCCACACCACAAATTTTTAACCGACAACCAAGTAGTTATTCGTACCGTCGCATGGTGGATGTAATCAGCTCATCTGTGCGCAGTGATTTGATATTTCGTTGAACTGCATCTCCAACCGCGCGGGCTAGTCCGTTGCTGTAGCTGGTATATCTGCTTGAAGGCACGGCTTCCTGGCCTACTAGCCCTTCACCACACCGTTAACGAACTTTCCACCGTACTCTTATAGCAAATTATGATTTTAAAGAAGATATAGAATGCTACATATTGATGTAGCCAAGCGAACGAAGTCCATTATGTGCGAAATCACAAAAGCGCAACCTCGGGTGGCTAGATTCTCTCCGAGAGGTTGATTACAGTTAGTGATTACCTTGTAGCACGAATGCTGGGCCTTTTCGCTTCACCAAGTAAGGAGGGAGGAGTGGCATATTAAAAGCACTTAAATAGGGGTAATTCCGAGCTCTTACGTGGCTCACTTGCATTAAGAAATATCATGTTTGATAACACATGGAGTACTGTTCCCGTAAATGCATTTGGAAAACGAGCATTACAGCGAAGAGAACAGCCCTCTCTGCACGCAGAGGATTAGTCACGCAAAACAATGTGAATGCGAGAATTATTAGTTTCACATCAAATAACTCCCAAAAAGTCATTCAAATGCATTCATTCAAGTATTTAATTACCCAGAATTAAGCACCCAGTTATTAATGACCAGCCTCGTTTTCAATTAGGTTATCCGAAAAGAAATTCAAAGTGGCTATTTAAAATCTATATTGATTCATTATGGAGAGGCATCTAAGTCACTTTATTAAGTTTCATAATACGGGAAAAACAGGTTTTTTCTACACTTTGGACAGTTACTTTAAGTTTCCTGCACCCAATAATTCAAATCAGAAAGGGATTTTTGAATTCCTCGATAGGTTTTATTGGACCTCGTAATACGGGGTGATTTTCAATTTAGCCAATTGTGACTTGGTGTATGGTGGGTTAATGTGGGTTTGGCAATGCCCGGCCATGATACGTGCTTGAGGTGAGCGTAGTAATGTTATAGTTGGCAAGACATTAAGTTCAAGTTTAAAGGGCGCTACTAACATTCATCCCTATTGACCTCTTTGGTCGTGGTGTCTAATTTCCTTTCATTTACAATTAAGACAGGATTGGGTATCTTATTTCGAAGCACTTTGGGAAGTTATTGCCCTTTTTGGTTTGGTTTTTTTGGGTTTACTTTTTATTTTGGCATTAATAGAACGTCAGACTTATCGTGGTGCAACTGTAAGCCTGGATTAAAGTGCCTAACCACTTTTAATCAGCGTGGTTAATTTGTTTTTGTTTTGCTTGAACTAGGTGGCGTATCCCCCTAAAATGCAAATTAAAAGACTTAAAGTACTCTTTTCGGAAAGTTAGCTAGATTTTCAGCTTTATTTGACTGAACTCGGACTTCATGTTTGTTGGTCTTGGATGTTTTTCACATCGAAGTTTTAAATGTATTGTAGATGCGCACTGCGCCTATTAGCAGGAACTTAATTTAAATTTATTTTTTTTGCTAGTTTTGACTCTAACGCTGACAATTTTAAGTGCAAGTTGCGACTGACCAAGTCCGAAAACTCTCGGTTAAAAGCTGAACTCGCTTCTATTGCCAAAACCCATCAGGAGGATTTGGCTAGAGAGAAAAATGAGACGGACATGATTCGGGACAAATATGAGAGGTAAAGTGGCAGACCAATGTGATAACACTTTCACCAATTCCTTTGTTTTGGATAGTAGGATTTTCGGAGCGAAATTAGTATTACACTAGGTATGAATTTGTAGGTAAATGTGTGCAAAATCAGATTTGGGCAGTATGATACAAACACCAGTGACTTCATTATTCTCTTCACAATGAATCATAGAATGGAACAGGAGCAAATGGGGCTGTCTTTGTTCTGTACTTGAAACTGTCCAACATTATACACTTGATCGTATTAAGTGAAGGGTAATTGTGATTTTTATTTGTATGCAGACTCCTTGAATCTCATAATCAATTGCTGAAACTAAACTCTGAACTGGAGGAAAGATTGCTGGTAGCGGTATGCCACTTTCTAATTTAGAATTAGTTATCGCGCTAGCTGTTTTAACTTCAAAGTTTTATAACCCGTCCTACCTTTGGAGTGTTACTTTTCCTTTTTTGTAATGACTGCTGCGTTAAGTTCTTCACTGTGTTCACTTTGCAGACGTCGTTGTTAGATTATGGGTTTGTCCCGCTTCCTTCATGCTCCTCAAAGGAAAAGCACATTTCTTATCTTCTTTTGATCTTGATATTATTCCTATGAGTTGCAATGTACTATAATGTAATGTCATATATGTGATGCTGTACCTACATTGGCTAATCATATGCCACGTAGCTGCAGCTTGGCGGTCTATCCAACTCACAGCACTTTGTCAAAGTAACATGACATCTCATTTACCTCTTTGATATATTCCTCTGAAAGGAATTGTTATGTATTTATTTCCTCTTTCCAGGTGGAGACCTTGCAAAAAGAAAGGGCAAAGTTAAACAGTCAGCTAAGTATCTTAGGAGAGAAACTTGCGGAATCGGAAGAGACAATAAAGCGCCTTACTACAGCCTGTGTAAGACATTTTTCGTTATTACGAATTATGCGAACAAGTCTCATTTTTTATTTGAGGTACTGTGTCGTCGATGGTACACTTGTAATGTCTTTCGCTTACTGAAGTACAGTTAGTAAGGTGTTTTGTTTCCGACACAGGATTCGTATAAAAATGACTGCAAGGTCGCCACAGAACTTCTTCACGCTGATCCTAGTCGGTTTCTTCCCATCAATTCGGATCGTCATTTCTCATTGGTAAGCCTTGTAAAAATGTGAATTTGTGGGGCAGTCGATGCACATTCCCTTTTCATTTCCATCATTAGCTATTAAACAACTCGCTTTGCCTGATTTGGCTGCAACGGAGACGGCGCACCAAGTAATGATTCGTGTAAATAAGTAATTTGCATAGATGAGGAACTGCTGTGGTGTTTAAAAGCTTGTGTGCGTGTGCATACGTGGACGTGGTATGGGAGGGAGGGTCGACCAACTTATTTGTTAACTTCTGAGACCATCCTCGATGAGGCCTTCCAGAAAATTGCAAATATCAACAAAAGCGTTTGATAGGGCTATTTTATTTGCGTGAATACAAGGGCATTTTGCAATGAAAAAAGACGGGTACTGTTTTCCAACGAGGAATCGGAGAAGCTTGCGTGACTAAACGCACGCATTGTGTAGAACATTTCATGATATAGATCGTAGTCGAAGAGAAAATATAGCATTGTTTAAAATACCTGCGTTTTATCCATAAGTAATGCCGATCTTGTTCTCCTTTTTTACAATCCACGTACATTGAAGGCGGTAACCTTTACGAATTTCCTTTGCTGTGTAAAATACGCTAAAACTCATTGTTTTATGGGTTGCTATTTCACCTTGCTGGCACATTCGATGGCAGCGCCATGTGCGTTTAACCTGCATTCTTCATTAGTTTAGTATTTTTACCGTCGCAGGCTGGTCGAGTGTAAAAGAACCGTATAGATGTAGGATTTCGGGATCTGACGGTAGTTGATTTTCGGTTTTTGGGGAGTAGTTAAAACAGTCAGTTCCGTAGTGCAGGCGTTGGTATCATCTTCAAACAGCAAAACATTTGGGCTGCGCGGTGGCGATTCCCCTCTGAGACTTGGGTGGCTAGCGTGTCAAATGGCCAATTAATTTGGCTGTCCATGTGATTTGGGTATGTCCGATTACAGATGTAGTATTAATACCTCCCTTCTTCCTTGCGTGCTTTCTATAGCTGCTGTGCTGAATGCTCCAAATGGCTGTCGGTTACTAGTCTCCCTGTTACCTTCATAGGCCGTGGTGTTAGTGCGCCTTCATATACCTTCAATTATCTCGTTTCCATATGTTGATGAGTGGTTTGCTGCTCTTTATTCGTCGTTTTTAACTTTCTTAAATTTCCAGAATTCAAGGGACAAATTTGCTTTCAGCTCTCCCAGACTATGGCCACCCTTTCATACAGGTCATGCCAAGTAGCTCATTTATTAACTGGGTTGTTAGTTTGAACTGCGAATGTCCCTTACCGTGTTGTTATTCATTTGGGCATTGTGGACTCTTCAAAGCTTACTAGATAGGAGCCAACTCACCCTGCTTTATCCACACAACCACCATAATACCACCAATTTTATCGCTCCCAACTAAGAAATTTGTTTATTGAATCCCTATCAAGCCAAATCGTGGATTCTTAAAGAATGTTCTTCCAAATGCGTTCCTGCGTTTGTGCAGCACATTCAAGTAATTGCAGAAAGCTTCTTAAAATACTCTATTCATTGTAAGGCTCATCAATACACAACTCATAATAATTTCCTAATGAGACACGAACTTTTGCAGCATTTACCGTCTCCAGAAGCCAGGAATAAACCTAGCCCTAGGCACTTCGGTTGCCCTCTCTAACTTTTACTTCCAACCGTCAATTCTACTTCGCACATCATTACGAGATTGTCAAATGCTAATACCAAGGAAAGATTAATGTCAACAGTTGAAGAAACACGGAGCTGGCATGGGGGGAAGGGATAAAGCAGTATAGCAATCCCGTTCTAAATGGGGTGCAAGTAGTCTCACGGGGAACTTTTTTGTGGCAGCATGGAGTACGAGCTCTTGTGTTATCTTGGAAGCAAAGAATAGGGCTCCTTGCTCATTGATTTACTAGTCCTGGATATTTCTGACTTTCAAGTTGTATCCCACCATGTCGGATCGAGTAGACCGACCGCGAGTGTACTTGTTTGGTCTTCAAGAATTGACGAATTCCTAGGGAGCAATCGCGTCTGATGCCTACAACACACGCAGCATGCACAGTCTTCTGTGGGTGCAGCGGTGTCTGCTTTAGGAGTGTGGGATGGGTGGGTAACTTGATGATAAAGACTGATGTGCTTGTTTGTTTGCTTATTGAGCGTTGAGCTGAAACATAGAAGCTATTTTCCACCACATGTTAGTCAGTCAAAAAACGATATAAAAACGGTGCATAAAGGAGGGAATTGAAGATAAACAAATGGACGGTTTCTGACGTTTATTGTTGTAGCAGGAGTGATTTGCTTCGCTTTTACAACTTCTCGAGTTGATGTAGGTGCCGCCGAATTGTGTCCTTACCCAAATTGAAGTTTATCGAGAGTCGTGCTTGACAAGATGAATGAGTCTTAATTTCCAAGAGTATGTGGTCTTCCTAAGCCTAATACATCTTGTAGTGATTTTGCATAAAAATCAGGTTTTCGAAACCAATTCCAAATGGTGTTTCCGCCATGGCACCTCGAAAAGCTCTGCGGCCTATTTGATGGGAAACTAGTTTCTGCGGCTTTGAAAGCGAGTCTAACTTGGTTCGTAAAGCAGATAACCTTGAATCAGATCGGGTTCAATCGCCATTTGGTGAAATTAGGGTGGGTTTAAAATGAGAGGAAGGTAGTAGAGAGTGCCGTGCCAATAGGATGTTTTATAATGTGCACATACGCGCTTATTTCAAAGTCCTTACAAATAGCAACCAGTCATGGCGGTGAGCTGCATCGAAAACGGCACATTTTTGTCCTCTGACGTCGTGATTTGCACGGAGTATTCCTTTGCCAGTTCGTTTGCCCATCTATTGCTAAATGGCAATTCTGGGTGTCTGTTAGCCCTGTATTTGCTCCATATTGTAAATATTTTTTCCCTATTTCATAGCCAAAACATATGAGAAATGGTTTGAGGGGACGGATATTTTTTGTCTTATAATTCAGGAAGGCATGTGTAGCGCCCCGAGTGTTCTCTGAAGATGAAAGAAGACATCATATTCGAACAGAATATGTATCGCTGATGGACAGAAGGGCTGGAGGGATCACTACCATGGCCTGGATGTCATGCCTCTCAGGGGACGCACAAAGGCAGAGCCTTCAGTGTCTGCGTAGCTGAAAGGAAGTGTTAAATAAGTAATCATGATGTTTCCAAGGCCTTACGTTTCTCGAATTAGTACAATGTTCATCAACATTCAACAAAAGTGTGCCTATCGAACTTCTTGTTTGCGCCAAAATTTTTCTTTTGGGCGAGGAACCTTCGATTCGGTGTTTCGAATCATCGCGATCATCGATGCATCAATTTAGGAAAACGAATTAAAGTGAAGTATTTCACTAATTAAAACGACTAGTGGCTGACACTTTTTTAGTCACAGTGTTTACTTGACCTCCGTTACTGTTGGCTGTTGTGGATTTTCGAGGCACCAGTTTATTTGAGTGATGTATCATCCCTATGATTTATTTAGATGCAGCTCCCTTGTCCTTCCTGAAGATGTTGTAAAATTTGGGATTTTGGACAGCACAGCGCTATAAGGGGTTGGTGGTCTACTAGGGGAAAATGAACTAACAAGACTGTAATGCCATCAGGATGGTGACCTAGACCCCAGAGACCGAAAGGCCTGGTGTAGTTGACTAGGCGACTTGAAGCAATGTGGATCTGTTGCGTAGACGTTTTTCCATTTACTCAACTCTTTCAGCCCTCCAAGCACCGTGACAAATCGTCCACGTCTTCGGAGGAGGCTTTGCTTGCGGCGCCAACACACTATCTTCTCCCCACCACCTTCCCACCTATCGCCCTCTACTCCACGGGGCAGCCAGTCTTTCCGCAGCCTCCTGCTGATACTCCACCGTCCCACTCGACCGACTCTAAGCCTTCGCCACCCTCTGAAAGTCTTATTCTTGAGATATAACTCTGAATTGCTCATCTGTTATTATTTTAAGTGCCTTGCTTACTAGGAGTCACTGAATTTTTAACTACAAAAACAGGTGGATTAGCACTCTTTAGTCTCTTGTACTGTTTTTGGTCTAGAGACTTTTATATGTAAATGAAACTGCTTACAAATGTGTGAAAAGCGGGTGCTGGTGGTTCAACTTAGTGTCACCCCCATTCCGAACGTGCATTAGGGCCTTCTCTCCTAAACCAGTATCTTATTCCGACAGCATTGACATTTTTACGGAGGTTTGAATTGTGCAAATCATATTTGGATTGGTGAGAGGTTTCGGACTTATGCCATATTCGGCAATTCCATCACTACCTCCTCGAGAGCTGATGCTGGTGTTGCGCCTCCAGTGCGGTGCCTCGAGCTTCCGTTTTATATCTCGGTGATGTGCTTGTCACGGGTCTCTTTTTAATCTATTGTTTGCTTTATACAACCTTGAATGTTGACGACTTCGGCGTTTGTACGAAAACTGGGTAATGTTGCCTCCGTTTGATGTCGCTCTATATGAAAAATGTTGTGAGGACCTTGTTTTCGAACCACAATCTTTTATGATCCCGATTGTTATTTTTTCGTAACATCGTAAACAACACAATTGACAGGTTGGTTAATGAAAGGTTCCTTCATAAAAGGTTAGTCAATTATTTCAGCACACCATCGCTGGGGTAGCAAATCGGTTTTAGGTCTTGGAGGTGGCTTGTGAGCAAGAATGTGACTGTAATGGGTCCCTCGACCAATGGTGCCGATGCTATCGTCTGAAACTGCCTCCGCATGAAACAGTGTATGCAACTACAATCTTGTACTGACAACTCTTTACCCATGCCCTCGTTGAAATTAGCGGGTCTCCTTTGAAAGGTGGCGCAGATTTGTTTACTTGACCATAATTACAGTGGGTTTTAAGTTGTTTTGTCTTGAGGCTCTATTTGGCGAAGAAACACTTTTCAAGTGTACGGAAATCAGGCGCTGGCAGCTCTATCTGACATTGAACTCATGCAGGTGTATGGGATTTTTCGTCCTCTGTTGGCATTTTTACCCATTCCAACAGGTATATTGGCCAGCGAATAGTTTGTTCTTTAATATTTATCTGAAAGTTTCCTCACATTGCCCCTGTATTGTAACGTTAATTTGTTTCGAGGGTGATCACTTCTACTGGTGTTTGATTTAGGCTTTCGGAGTACGACCGACATGGATCCTTTTATTGACTGGGATTTTACTCGTGAGGTACCCTTGTCAACTTTACCCTCATACAAAAATTGTGAGAGACTCCATTTCAGACCAGCATCTTTACAATCAGCATTCATGTTACTGCGACTAGAGTTGCTGGTCTATTGTCCTTTGGACGATCTGGAAGTCGAGAAACATTCACTGCTCTTGGCACAAACCTTATTTAATGGGACCCTGTGCATTTTCCCATAGTTTGTAAAGTCGCTCGGAGTGAGTTAACACAATTAACACACAAATCACCTTTCATGCGAAGTTTTCTCCACTGGAAGTCAGTTGATCGCTGCATTAGCGTACACAAACATCGCAGGTCACGTAATCGGTGGAGGGCAGCCAGGTGGTGCACATTTACTCTGTACCATCCCTCAGCATATTTTCTTTAGCACTGCTCTCCAAGCAAATGGGAAAATTAATTATTTTCCAGTGTTTTTCAAATACTCACCCATAGCAATCGTGCTAGAGGTGGACCGCGGATGCGCGTTCTGGCATCTACATGAAGTGGCCTAACGTGTTTACCACCAGTATCACGTGTGCGGGACGCGTTCCCTAAAAGCCTACGCCATCTGGCTGCACCGAACCGTGATGCAAACAAATTTGTTTAGTTTAAAGCAGCAAAATACATGAGGAACATTTGAATGATTGGGTGAATCGGAAATGGATCGGCATTGAACGAATCGGGAATGAATGTAGAGCTTTGAATAGAACTTTTTTGTGAGTTGATGTGGCCAATTTTCCTCTGAAATCATGGTAGCGTACGTGTTAATTATTAAATTTGTACTCTGTGTTTAATCAAACAAATTTGCTATGTCAACACCTGAGTTGTTTGCAATGTCGGAATTGAGAGCTATCAGTTTGCTGTTATAAAAAAGAAAAGGAAGCACTGCATCGATCACAGTGGCTCGCACTCGGCTTACTATGCTGTCAAAATGTTATCAAATGACAACAAGAAAAGTACTCTTTTACAGTATCTCCGATTAGTTATCCGGAGAAAACTATACTCTCGCAATGGGGTGTTACCTTCCCTCCTAACCGAAGAGGTACCTGGTTATTTCAATCTCTGCGTAATAGTTTTACGGCTCCATGAGGTTATCCACTGCCGCCTATACAGTGCCTGCTTCAAGGTCACCACCACACTTTATTTTTGTGGGTTTTGAGGGGTAAACAAATAAAGCGCTGGTCATTTATCACCCAAAAGTAGATTGTCACTCAAAGTGATTGCAGTTAAGACCCCAAACCTGAGCATGTGATATTGTAGAATCTCTTGCCAACAGAAAAGTCATACATTTCGGGTCTCTGTGCGCTGAGCCTGTCAGTACAGCACTTCGCACGGCCCAGTACTCCACCTACTGTTCTTCCATTGATTAGCAAGTGCTCTTAGATGGTACCTAGGGATTCCTTGACTATCCTTTTCTAATGTTATCAAAGTGTAAATTTCAGGACAGAGATTCACATTGTGAGTAAACCTATGACAACTCCAATCTAGCACACATTACGACTCAGAGAATGGGTCTAATTAATGTGCATATTAGCTATAACAACCACTTGAAGCCTACATCGAAACACCGATAACCTCCTTTGTTAATGGGGTAGGTGCTAGGTATCCCTTTCGGTAAGGTTAATCTACAAACTCACACTGGCAACAGCGATTTTGGATAGCAGTCGCCTAACGCCAGATCGCTCTCCTCTCAATGGCGCACACGATAATATCCCACTCATATGAGGCTTTCCGTTCTAAAAGCACAACCAGAATACAAGTTGGGCACACTCCTTGTGGAGTCATATTTATAAAGACTAAGCAAACGTTTGTGTAGCAGAAAAACGACACAATAGGAGCAGCTGAACTCCCATGAATCAGTCGCCAATCGCTGCCAGGGTACACACAGCCCGATTTCACTGGGACCGTATCCTAAGATGGAGAATACGCCAATCCTAACCATTGACTCATAGCCCCGGCTCATCGCTGTACCCAGCTAATTTCAAAACGTTGTGTTGTGGTTTAATCTATTCGCAAAGCAGACAGGAGAGCAAGCCAGCATGCATCAGCAGTGATTCTCGGTTTTAGCGAAGGTAAACACAATAACACCAGTAGAAATTGGGGGAGCGGGACTGTAAGGAAAAGAAAAAGAGAGAGAGAGAGGGATGAAACAACCCATGAAGATGTAGAAGCAGACTTGGGGAAAATGTGATTATAAAATTGGACGTGGTTTTGTTGCAAATCCTCGATGTATGCATTTTTTGGCAAAAAAGAAAACTAAACATTGTTGAGTAAGCATAATATTTTAGGTTTCAATGGAGTGAATATCGGCTAGATGGAGAAATTAGAGAGAAGGGGAAGGTCAATTCGACAGAAGGAAATGTGTGGTTTCCGTGATTTCTAGCAGGGGAACTTGGATCTCGAGAAATTGCGTGGACAAAAATCGCTTCTTTTCTTCCTTTTGTCTCCCACGTAAGGAAAACCTCACAGGTAGAGCAGGATGTTGAGAAGCTGAAAAGGTAGAAAAAGTGACAGTTACGGAATCCGAATTCAGACAAAGCCAATCAAGTCGATCAGAAAGTTACCTGGGCACCTCCAAAGGAGTCGCCGGTCCGCATGGTCTCGAATGCTGTTCTCAGGCGCGCGCAGCAGATGACGTAGTCGTTGAATCGTAGAATTCGGTCCCGATTCGAGAATCTCAGCACAACACTTGTAAGGGTTGCATTATCAATGTGATAACCTACAAAAGAGGACTCATTAGCTCAGCCATTCCATGAGCGTTGCCGCTTTATTCGTTTAGAGACCAGTGAAATCACCTACCTGCACAGTTGAGCGCATTTCGAAGTTCAAAGGTGCTCATAGTTCCACTGTTATCAGCATCGAACTTCTTGAAGACAGCCTGAGATACAAAAAAAAACAGCTTAAACACAAGTGTAACAAGGAGGTGGGGAAAGGAATAAATGGTCAAGACTAACCTTCCAGAAGCGCAAAATTTCCCAGAGGATTTTGAATTCTTCAAAGTCCAAGCTGCCTGAACGATCGACCTATGGTAAAAACAAAAGCCCTTTTGTCATTGAACGCCCAACTGTGGAGGAGAATAAAACCAGAGGCAATGGATGCATAAACACATTGTAGAGGTACCGACACCCCTAACCCCAAGTATTAAATGTTCATTTTCTATGGAAAGCGAGCAGTGGCAACTTACATCCAACATGGAGATAAGAGAACGGCAAGCCTCAATACTAAAACCGTCAAAAGTAAAGTCTGTAAGGGAGAAAAAACAGAGAAATCATTTCAGATGCGGTTTAGTAATCGCTACAATTGCAACACGCGCACACAAACCGTTGGAGGCGGTGTTAAGGTAACAAGGGTTATGATCCACAATGATCTATCCATCGCCGTGTGTTCACCCGTTAGGGGTTATTTTCCACACCTCTTTTCACATACAGAAGATAGAATGCAGGCACATTCCTTTGATGCAAAGGCAGTAAGTGGAGGTTATGTAGATGAGATAGCGGAGGTTTCTTTCCCAGCACCAACAACAAGTAATGCAGCCTGATGATTAGATTCATGCGAGAGATGGGCGTGTGTGTGAGAGAGGGGGAAATAAAGGCATGCTATACAACGCGAGGTTATTAACTGCTTCATGCAGAAGGTTAAACACAACACCGACAGGTCAACATGGAAGAGAAGATCCTACATCTGCCCCTGAATGGATTCACTTTAGTGATGAAATGAGCCCAGATACAAACTTCTGAAGAAATGAAACTGTTGCAGCTCACTCCATTGAGCAACATTAGTGGTAAGGAAAACCCGTTACTACTCCGAACTCCAGGCTATGTGACAAACTTATCTGACGCTGCTCAACAGAGTGGGAAGGGAGGGAGGAGACGGTAATTAGTTAAGACATAAAAGATCTAGCTTCTTCAAATACCATCATCGGTATTTGAAGAGACTAAAACGCAAGCAAGCAAACGCAAGCACACACCTATCGGCGGCTGTGAAATCAAGAGGTTAGGGAAAAAGTAGGAAACACAGCAAAGGTGGCGACTACGGACTAGAGGCAGACAGAGGGGGTAAGGGGCGACAGAGAGCAAAGCTAAATCGCACCATGATCACCGGCTTCGAGGCCAGCCTTGGCGCCAGAAGAGCCGTTCTCCGCACTGTTCTTCTCGGACTTTTGCCCAAGGCCACAACACAGCAAACTGAAGCCCCTGGAGGTCGCCCGAACTGTAACTGGGACTGGTGCTGGGGCCGGTGCCTTGGTGCTGTCTTCTCGACCTTCGTTGAGCTCTGAGGAGGGAAATTATTAAGGCTGTCAAGACTTTGGTGCTCCACACATCTACCCAGGTGCGCACGCACGCTGGACGGCTGCCAAAGCGCTCTTTCCCTTCTTTCCTCCCTCTTTCTGCGCCCTCTCGCACAATCATTGTTATCCCCCTCCATTACCTCCTTCTCTTCATCTTATTCCCCTTACATTCATCCATTAAAATAGTTCCGAACAGGCTCACAGGACTGGACGGCTGATCAGTGGATGTGCGTGTTGGGAAAATCACCAGTGGGATGCGGGGTTACAGGGGGAGAACACTGACCACAATTTTGCTATCAATGAATACGGAGTCACACATAGAGGAGGAAATAAAGGTGCTATGAAATGCAGGAAAACCGGAGTGAAAATGACAAGAAATTTCCGTAAAATAAAATGCGGTGGTGCAGCTAAAAAAACACGACTTCTAGCTAGTGTTTCCACTTCCTATTTGGTAGTCTATGCTGCTTACGTTAGTGACAAATCTATTTAAGGTTCATCTGTAATTAAGCGGTTCTGTTTGTCACTCCCTCTCAAAATAAATCAAAATTAGGAACAGGAGGGGAGCGGACAGACAGTCTTCAAAGAAACGAAGCACATCGCTTGCGGAGGAGATTCCATAGGCCCTGTACCGAAGGGATTCCGCCCAACTGCCAGACATAAAACCCATTTGCAGCTTCACACATGACGCAGTCTGAATGTTCGATCAAGCAATTAAAAAACAAAATCTAGAGGCATAAAAGTTGACATTTCTATCTGGACAGCTATAAATGGCAACTGGGGTAGTACGCATGTGCTCAAAATCCCGCACAGTGAGTTGGCGGTCAGGCGATTTCTAGAGGGAGTGAGGAAGGGGGGAGATACTACTTATAATGGCAACAGCAGAAGATGCTTCAATGCTAGCACCAGCGCACCCGCTGCACGGGGAAAAGGGCGAGCAGACGGTCAGACGGCTGGCCAAGAGAGCGTGATAGAACGGCCGCATTGGCTCTCATGCCCCTGGCTTAATCATTAACGTGACAGTCAGCCAATCACAGGGCATTCGACCTGGCAATAACTAAGCTACCCTAGAGACAATTGAAGTTTGCAATCTCTACAGTATTCACTGCTACTGTCGCCACAGAAATGCGAATTTGGCAAGAGGGCGATGTGTTACTGCCATCACTGATACCTTGCACATGGCGTCAATCCTTTCTCTTCGTGTGTGCTTGTGACGAGTTAACGAGGAGCTTCGGTTAGAGGAGAGGGCCTTTCGGAGATGATGGGGACCTCTAAAATAAGTCACCCAGACAACATGGGGATCAGTATCTTGAAATCGTAAACACAGATTAATTTCCTGGATACCCAACCGAAAACCTTACAAAAGGACAGCTAGTGATCAAAGGCAATGTTTGCATAAAAAACCATACCGACACAGGCGAATACCACCTTTTCGGGGTGGTGCCTTGGCCTTAAAATGGCGGTTCAATGTGATGAAACACGTTGAGTCAGGGCCTTTCAAGAATGAACCGACTCTCTTGCGCACTTTTGCTGGGTCATAGAGGGCGGAAAAACTACTACCTTTTGTGTGTTCTTTTTCTTCTACCAATGGCTAGTGAGACCGTAACTCTCTTCGTTAGTATGCGCAGTTTGCATGCCACGTGTACATGCATGGTCGGAGATAAGCTGTTTCAATGAACCCAATGCATGATTGTGCGCCAAATGGGCCTAGGTAACGTGTGTGAAGGCCTACCTAAACCTTTTTAAAGT
>NW_020170382.1:2997-59264 GCF_000524195.1 Echinococcus granulosus | reverse complement strand
TGGGAGAAAGAAACGTCTAATAACTTCCGAAGAGTACACAATCAGCCAAACAATCACACATACAAACAAACTAATAAAGTGGAAATATGTCTGCGGAGGTCTAAAGGGGGAATAACTACTACAGTCTGGCTAAGATAAGCGGATGAGAAGCTTCAGGGACAGCTACACCAGTCAAAAGCGAAGCGCGCATGCAGATTAAATGGCACATATTGCTAGTTGAGAAGGAGCGGCAAGTAACGCTAAATATTATACGTGAAGGCATATGCATTACCAGCTCATGTTGGCAGAAGCGCAGCTGGTTGATAAACAGGAGAAAGAAGAACATAAAACCCGAGAAAGGAGAGAGAGGGTGAGAGGGAGAGAAGGAACGAGGCGTGCATAAAGCCGAACAACGGTGTGAATCTCTCTCTTTACAACAGGCGGCTAATTTTGGTAGTAATGAGATACATAGCACGCACGAGGCATTGAACTACTGGTGCAATTTGTGCAAAATCAATTCCGGAACTATTAGTAGTAGTAGTAGTAGTAGTAGTAGGAAGGAGGAGGAGGAGGTGAATAGATGGATGGATGGACGGAGGGCTGGTAGGATGATTGGACGGGTCGGTAGGCGAATGGATGGAATGGATGGGCGGAAGTGCGTACAGAATGACAAGCAAGAGATCCTGTAACGACACTGCACACCAAGTGCCATGAAGAGGTAGGGAAATGGGAGGAGTGGAGAGGACAATGAGTGAGGGAGACGAGAGGGTAAAGGTGGACTCACCTTTGGTGAAAGCAACATTAAGGATATCTATTAGCTCGTCCGCCGTGATCTCGCCATCGGGGCCGCAGACCTTCTCAAAGGCCTTCTTCAGTGCCACCACTTGACTCTCGCTGATTGGCTCTGGCATCAACATACCCTAATTGAGGGAAAAGGGATCGCTTAGGCTCCGCAGCGGGGAGGAGTTGTATGCATATGTATAGGCGTCTGGAGAAATAACCACCTACTCTGGGTTACCCCTATCAACCTATCATGCGTGTTAGGTTAGTCGAAGAGGGGCCAGGATAATTTTTGATAAGACTACATGGCCAAATGCAATAATATTTTTTGGTTTATGCATGCAGACTTTACATCTTCTTTGGCGATGCAAATTGTTTTGCCTTTCAGTTGAACTACCTTTTCATTTATAAGGTGAGAAGAGAAAAAAACAATGCTATATTAATCATGAGCAAAGCTATTGTAAAGGACTCACCCACCTACAAAAAGGCCGAATAAGGTCATGCAAGTTATAACACATGCTATTTGAGGTCAGAAATTGAAAGACCAGCAAAATCATTGGGAATCGGATATTTCTATTGTTATTTTGGGATGTTGCATTGGATGGAGCGACAAAAAATTTGGAATGAACAGCAGCACAACGATTGAGGTAGAAGTAAGACAGAATAATAGCTCACTGCAGCAAACTCGTATATCAGACTCTCGTTATTGCATTCTACACGACGACAGAGCAGTATCTCGCCCTACTGCAGAAAATTCAACGCGAAGCCAAGTAATCGGTTCAGCTGGTGGAGTGGTTACAACTACCTAACTACGAGATCATGTTGACTACTGTAGTCTCTCTGACACGCACAGAGCACTAATGCAAATGAGTAGCGCATTCACCGCCTCACGTCTGAATTATGTAAATGGCAGTCCATTCGGGGCCATCTGACCAGGGCTTGACTCTTGGTGGGTAAAAAAGGAAATCAATAAGAAACAAGCATAAAAAACACCAAAACATGAAAAACCACAAAACAAACAAATAAGCAGTCACAGCAAACTCAAAACTGCAAATCGACACAGGGCGCCATCGCTTTATGGCGTAAGGAGACACTGCCACCACAAAAAAGCGAATAAGTGGTTAAACTCTGTTCTTTTCTTCTCTCTATGTCTTCACAAAAAAAGTTTGCGAGCCAAAACTTTTTTCATATGTACCCCGGGCCAAAGTATCACGAAAGGTGCGAAATACAAACAACTGTGTTGTTAGCACACGCGAAAACAACTTACAGGCTTCGTGGTACCGTCTTTCTAATAGTGCCACATGGGAATAATTAAAAAGAAATCTTTTATAACATACCACGACCAGCCGCAGAAAAAAAAACAAGTCATTTGTTTAAAATGAGGGGAATAGATTAGTCTCCAAACGACCTTGGGGCTGCTTAGTCATGGCTACGACCCGCTGAGAGATACCCGAAAATGTGATAGAAGAAAAAGTGGCATCGGAGACACTGAAATTTAACAATCATTTGAGCTTCAGCAACCAAACGGATATGCGTATGGGCTGTGAGAATTGGGGGCAAGCCAGCTATCTCCACGAACGATACAGAAATAAAAGGCGATGTTTTCAGCCCAAAAGCAGAGCATGTACAAGAGTAGGAGGAGGCGAAGGGATAAATATTGAGATCTTCTGCAAGAGCAAACGACAACTTACTGTCTTCGCAGGTACTGCCGGCTGTTTTAAAGAAATCGGGACACACATATATGATGAGTCAATGAATCAGGATGCAGGAGAGTAATAAGCACATATTCGAAACAAATGCAGCAGCGACATAGCCTAGGGTCTGCAGATAATGGTCAACAATTGGCAGGAAACAAGAGCAATTAACTTTCACGCGGAGCACCCTACCAACAACTAATTGACGGTTCGGATGACTAAGAGGTGTAATGCACACCAATGGGGTGGTACTTAATGCCACCGAAGTAAGGAAATTCGACTCCGCTTATATTTGTGGGGATGAGTGACCACTGAGTAACGTATGAAGCACATCTATTCTACATGTGGTGAAGTTCTCATTGTTTGTGTGTATTCAAGTGAGGTTTTAATCTTCGACACCACTAAGGTTCTCCATTACTCACGGGAAGGAAATAGGGGGCCTTAGCGAACACCATAGCATCATAGCCTATTTTTAAGCAGATCAAGGTGGGGTTGTGCGAAGAAAACGAATATTCGCTCGCTCCGCAGGATACAGAATGGTTTCAACTTACGGTCCGTTTACTGAGTAATGTGGTTTTCTTAAAGAGCAGTCAGAAAGGTTAAAAAATGTAAAGTGGAAAAGTGGAATGAGAGCTAGCAAACATGCAAAAAATCGTTTGAATAGCAAAATACAGAGTTCTGCAATGGCTACACAGTCACGCTTCACGGGCGATGCTACGTAAGGGAGGAAATGCTGCCATGCATCAGATGCTATTTTCAAGAGCCGATCAGGTACAACAGGTAGCCCAAAGACGCTTCACATTTCAGTAGCCTGAAACTCACCTTCTTATCTTTCTAAAATCATAAATCAATTAAAAGCGTGGAATGAGCCCTAAAAAGCCCCTGCATCTATTTAGACCGAGTGGTATTTTAAGTAGAAGTAAGCTCAAAATCTGACGACCTTTAAACGCTGAATTCTATTTGCTTGGCACAGGTGCACATGCGTGCAGGAAATACGAGATGTTCAGTTGTCAGTGGCGACGTGATTGTTGAGTGTGATGTATTGACAGACATCAACGAGAGCTCGTTCTTCCTGATCTAGACATCGACTAACTGAATGCACTATTGGCTAAAACACCTTGGACTTCTGTATTACCATTTTCTTCCTCCTCTTTTTTACACCGCCATCCAGGATAAATGCACAACAAAAGGGTAAAGATGGTAGTAGTAAGTAGCGTTTGACGAGGGAGCGACGTCTCGACAGTGACGATACAAAGGTGTACAGATGGTAGAAAAAAAATCAGATGGTAGCTGATCAGAGCGCTCTCCAGGCACATGTATGCGCGTATATGTGTGTATGTGGTGATCATGTGCATCCAATTATGTGGGCTCCTCAGTTCTTCAGCTCTTCCATCTTGCGGCATGATGACACAATTAGTCCTCTTTATTAATGTACCCTAAAGCGATTTTAGAAGGCTTGGGGTCCTACTGCCGCCCTGGTCCCAAAGTAAGTCAGTAGAGGGACCATCATTAAGTGGTTAAACTTGGTCAAAATTTGTGGAATGCACCGAATTAAACCAGTGAGGAGAAAGCACGTGCCGAAGGCAGTAGCTTATTCCACATTGTACAAACTTAAGTTTGGAAGACACACTGTAGTAGAAAAGTCATTCCTAGAACAGAGCTTACCTCTGGTTCTTCTACTCCAACAGAATCGTCCATTTGTCTAAAAGGCAACAACAAAGGATCATTCAGGATGAAACAAACTGGAATTGAACGTTTGAATTCAGCATATGTACGGAGAGTTCAGGCAATTGCAAATTTTTGGCTTTCTCATTAGCTAGATCCTGCTAGATGCACGATTTGCATAGATTTAGCAGGTATCCTGTCTTGCAGCCCACAATACACCTCAAAGAAAGGCTAACCAGATTTTTCGTTATTCAAAGGGGAGAGGATGGAACCTACTCAGTAGGGTTGGCTTTCTCCGAGAAGATACGCAGAAGGAAGTCGGCACGCTCATTTTTGGCGAATGTAGACGGCACAATGACGTAGGTTCCAGGTGGCAGACGGTAACGACCGGTCACCTCACGGGTGTTGATGAAAGCCGGAGATCGTGCCACTGCGGAGTTGTACTTGAAGAAATTCATGTCCAACGGACCCTCATGCGGTTCTTTTAACTATCCAGAGAAAGATAACTTTACCAATTTCCTGTTCCAATTAGCACTACAGTATTTATCAACTTTGATGCTATTCTAGGGACTGCACGCAGACCTCTATTGCATCATATTTTGCCATCTGAATGACATACAAATGATTCTCTGACATTGAATAGAGCTTTAAATTTCATTGGAGTAGAGCCCAAAAGTGCCTCAAAAACTCACCGCATAGATCATGAAACCAATGGTAAGTAATTCAGCGCCCTGTTTGCGCATCTTTCGGCGATCCTTTTGCATCAGACCGACAATCAGGGTTCCCAAATTTTCATCATCATCGTCGTCAGCATCTTCGACCTGCACACGGTACTGAGGATTCGTCCAGAAGGTATCTAGAGCAGATAAGACAGTAACGATAGCCAATAACTCACACTAAGTATAGAGAAGTCAGTTCTCACTTTCCACCCAAAATATGAGTTATTTTAAACCATGGGTTCATTTCCGCGCGCCCTGATATATCGAAGGCGGAAAAGCTTTACCATAAGTACGCACCCAAACGCATCAAGTTACTCTAGACAGAAAGGTACGATTTCTGAGTTCGGTTGATGTAACGAAGTCCTCTCAACTTCTGGTCCTATGCAAACCCATAGAGTGGGTAAACTGCCAATCAAACATTCTACAGGTTAAGCAGACTGAGTGCGACCTTTTAAGACTACGAATTTCTCTCCCTTTTTTACGCATCGCCTGAATAGGATAGGGCATAAGGTAAACAAAAGGTCAATTAAACTTCTCTTTGTCTAAGGTGAGTGCCAGATTATAGGTAGAACCATGGAGTTTACACCTACCTCCGCACAAAACCTCATTCACAAATACCAGAGTCTTTACAAACATCAAAGGCATAAAAAATTCGGTAGATGAAGGGTAATCCAGTTGCGCCATAGCCTGACAAAGCCATGGAGGCAGAAGCGTACTAACGAATGCGAAATTGTGCTGCTGCTACCATATCTTCGCTTTTGAAGGAATGAGACCTCAAAGCATGAGAACCCTCAGAGTGTGTTAGACGCTGTGTAATAAGCCCGAGTAACTTCGTTAGTCCACCCCATGGTATTCCACACCAAGCAATGCTGTAACTGAGACCCAGTAGGACTTCATCGAACAACTCTTCGTTTAGGAGAAGCAGTACACACCCAGGAAATTGCGACAGCCACCAGCGTTGACACCAGGCTGCCAGCCACCGTGTATGATGGTCATCTCAAAGGGCACCTTCTTGCGGCTGTCATCCATACTCAACGACTGTGGACCAAGGGCACACATTTCGAGCTTCTCGAATTCCTTTACAAAGTCCTCGTAGCACATCCTGCCAAGAGAAGTAAAAACACCCAAAGCAATTAATCATCGAGAATTGCTGCGAAAAGCTGTCAAGGTTGGATTGCATTCTTTCAGTGTAAATTTTGAAGTGGTCTCTGAAGCCAGCACCGCTAAATTACTATCTTGTGACATTAACAGACCCGAAACGGAAAGTGGGTAAGTAATTAGGGAAGTAGTAGCCAAGATATGGCATTACGATGAAGAAGTGATTTGGACTTCCTTATGGGAACAACACAACCATGATTGATAGCTTTTATAGCCCGGCAGCCGAAAACGGTCTGGACTGTTGACCACGGCGCCTACTTTGCACTAAAGTTTGTTAAAAACCATAAGGAAATAGAAACCACACCTTATGATAGAAGTTCAAGCTTGCAGAGGTGAAACCGGGTAAAGCTGTCAATGTCAAGCGCCAAATGCGTGGTAATTGACTAAGCTGAGAAATGTGCTTAAGGCTAAAATACCTGCAAGTGGCAATGTAGTAGAAGAAAAGTTTCCTAAACTCCACTGGTCCTGAACAAAGCAGCAGTGAGATCAAACTTCTTCCATGTAATACGCTCTTCAATTTTTGCTGCCTACGGGCAAGCTTCCAGGCAGACATGTTGGAAATCGTTGAGCAACCTTGACATTTCTGTAGTTTAAGACACTTTAACATGGCAATTTTTATCATAAAGGTTAACCATCATCAACCAAAATACGGACTTTAACTTGCGGGTATCCTTTTGACGGTTCTTTAAGAGTAGTTTCTGTGGCATCAATCCGGTACAGCCAATTCAGAACAATGACCGTATCCTTAACTACCCAGTGTAGGGAGTTCAACCAGCAGAAAATGTAGTCACAAGACCTTACACCCACTAATGTGGCCTTGTGGACGGGTACAAATTAATTTTTAATCAACAGTGTAAGTCGCTAGCCAGGTTACGTTGGCGCTGTTAGGACCGCCAAAGTGTCAAACTAGGGCCACAAGCAAACGAGGGAGCAGTTTTCACTTGACTGGACGCCTCGCATTTACGCCCATTCCCCACTTTTCACAAATAGCGTAACTGAAAAAGGAAAAATCTTGAGTTTGGTAAAAATGCGTGAAAGAACGAACGGGTGTAACTGCGTCGAATAGACACACTTTGCATTGAGCTGTTCCAAGCCAAAGTCCACGGTAGAAGTGCGCTGATTTTAATTATGGAGGGTAAAACGAAAAGGTTGATACCTAGCTCTTTACACAAGGTTTTTTCTGCCTGTTTGACCATTCTCAGTAGGGAAGGATGATAATGCTTTATTCAGCAGAAGATCCAGCCCAATTATCCTCCATTCTATGCTGGAAATCTTCATGATGGCGTTAAACAAACTGGGCAATAACCGGTATTCAATGAATAGGATTTCCATATTTGGGACCCGCTCAAAAAAAGAATTAATTAAATGCATAGGATTCAAATTAGAATACGTTTGATGTTTCGGCCTTGGAGTTTTCCTTTAGAAGGACTGCGAACTATGACTCAACACACCCAGGTAGCGATTTTGCAACAAAGATGCCTGGTTTGTCAAGCCGGCACAAAGGCGCCACCTTGCGGAGTACACACATACACACAGAGAGAGCAAGCGAAAGAAAGCGTTTGAGCCGAGGGCTTGAAACATTAAAAAGACGAGCCGCCATGACTAATTCACACTGCGAATTTCATCAATCCACAGCCGCGCACAAGATCATCCCTCTCCTTTGGCTCCACAGTTCCGCGCATAAACACAAGTTTTACCATACTTTAATCCACACACGCATCCTGAGCCGTGTGGATGCATATTTTTAAAAGTCTTTGATCGGCCCACTCGTTTTTGATTTCACGGCTGCATGCGCGTGTACAGATGGCAATGAAGGGTTGTAGTGGGTTCGATTTTGCTGCCTCAATACGTAATTGCCCCAAATCGGTGTGGGGCGATCAGTCGACCAATCACCTGCGTGGCCGAATGGAAATGCACGCACCCACTCACACACAGATATTAGGGCGCGTGGCAACGGGTGTGCGCCCATAATAACCCTTTTTAGTGGGGATGACATTAGTGATGGGGACCTAATATACACCAAATCGGGCAAAACTATTGACCACTTTGAGTGGGAAGGAGGAAGAGACCCTCTGATTCCGGCCACGTACATTTGCTTGAAAAGAAATCTGGTCCAATTATTAATAGCGTATCAAGAGCATGCCAACTAGCCTGCCAGAAGTCAATGGGATAATAAATGAGCATAAGTGTCCCTCATTTTTGGGAGCACAAACTTGACATTCCGGTAGTTGAAAAGGTGATGCACTGTCAATTCATGCACAATAGTTGGCTTGCAATTATCCTCCGATTCAACAGCCCCTTGGAAAAATTGGTCATGAAACCACTAACCGGCTGCCTTGGCATTTAATGGCACAATAAATTATGCACACCTGAACTTGTTTGGTAGTGGGGATTTTTTGAAGTGCAGACCAATAGCCGAGAGGACGAGTCAGGAGTACGCATGCTGTGGAAAAGCGACTGCAACGACGACCTAACGGGCCCCTCTCTCTCCCCCGCACTCGATTGGATCCACCCAAGATACGAAATTTGAAACTCCCTAACTTAAGTAAATAGAACAAAGTATCTTTGTTTCTTCCCGTAAGATCGTGAAAATCGCCATTTTAAAATTGGAAATGTGTTAAATGTTAAGAAAATTTTCACAATCCTCAGTGATTTGGGAACGAAAACGTCGGAATCCTCCAAGACACGATGTTCATCCATGATTCTTCGTATTCATCGGTAAGGGTGAGCATCTGGAACCCAACCCTTAAAGAGGAATGCTCAAATGCAGCATTCTACAGACCAATCCTTAAATCACACACTGAGAATAGAAATAAGAATCACCTAAAATTCGAGCAGAAGTTGGAAGAGAAGTATTCTGGAGCCTACGATTTCTGATTAATAAGACTAGACTGTGCTTTAGGATTCTTGATCCTAGGTATCAGATTGTGGATCGACCTGGCCTAAAGCAAATTTAATCTAAACACGGGCAGCTACGCGACCGTCTTAGGGAACGAGACAGACGCAGCGGCTGTGTAGACCGGCCGTCGATACCTGACGGAGCCGCGCACGCCCGTCTGTGTGTCAAGAATATGCACATGTAACATGGCGGCCGAATGACTCACTGGCTAAACCGGTCGTCTGTACACATTCCAAAAAGCTGCGTTTTCAGCCGCTCTGCAAGTTTACATTACGTGGAATTCCACTCACCAGAACTCGCCGTCGGCTTCGATGCTGAGGCCGAGTTCCCGGCGCTGACTCTCGGAGACAGTGCGCCACTCGGGGGAGGAGTCACTCCAACGGCCCTTCCACTCTGCCTCGTTTCCCCACGGGTTGCGGATACGCAACAGTTGAACCGGTCCTGAACTCGAGTTTACCTACGCGGGGAGAGAGAGCACATCCAACTAGGAATAAATCGGCGTTATATTGGCAAAGTAAGATATTCGGTTGGTATTTCGTGGGGGCGGAGTTGAGGGATTGGATAGAAGGACAACGGTTCACAGTGCTGATCGGCGACCTGTAGCTTTCACTTGTTGAGGTGCTGAAGGAGAGTGTGGTAATAGTGCTGATGATAATTCGACAGGAGCCGTCAACGTCAGACTATCACCAATGTCGATTGAATCGGTAAATAAGACATGCTAGTACTTACAGTTAAGGGCAATGGTTGAATTTGTTCAAATAAACTCTACCGGAGACTAAGAATTATGAAGAAGATTCGTTATTATGCATAAAAATTAAACCATAATTGCCTTGAATTGCCTTCAGGAACAATAACAAAGTGCATTATTACAAATCATCCACACATCAATTCATTTTATTACTTAAAAATTAGGTTGTTTATTTTTTCCTTTCAATTAAACTACTATACGCCTTTCCCTTTGGGTTTCTAACGCCAAAATAGGGGGGACGAAGAAGTGATCATGAGGGAAGCAACGTGGGACATAGCGTTAAAAGCTGCTGTGACAACGGCCAAAGCAAGTCATTATTCCCTTTTAATTTGTATCTGAATAGTCCCATTCCCCGCTCTTTTGAACTCAAAACCCCTCTGTCTATGAAAATTAGCTGACATATAGCGGTGGCCAACAGCATTGCAACGGTAAGGCGAGGGAGTGGCCGCATATGGTTGTTAAACCCTCTTGACATGCCCTCTCCTCGGGGAGGTTGAGAGTAAGGCAAAAGGGATAATAAGCGTTGCAAGGAGCCTAGCGACATCCAAAAATATCCCCGTGGAGAGAAGTTTTCCAGCAGAGGCCCAAAATCAGTGGCACCTACACACAATGAATGCGTTTTTAAAGGGAGAGAATGCTTTCAATGAAGAAACCGGATTAGATAAAGTGCACTGCTATCTCATTTAATAAAATTTTATTTGTAGATTTAAGGATAGCTCTGCGTCGATAGGAGTTTTCAACACAAGGTAAGTCAAATTAGTTGGAGCACCTTTGCGAATCTTCCCACGTATTTGAACTAGACATCGGGTGGAAATGAGTCTCCAACGCCTGATAAGGAAACTCCGACAAACCAGCACTTTTAAGTCAGTGTTAAAGACCCTTTCAGCGCGATTCTCACAAGGCATCTTGCCTAAATAGTGACAGAATTTTCCGTCAAATTCTCTAAACTCCTGGAACGAAGTTGTGATCATCCTCACTTGAGCAATTTTGGTGATGGAGTAAGCGTGTCCACGAATGAGACCATTGGGTTGTTCGGCCTCCATGATGTTGGGATCAGGGCTAATGGAACAGGCCATGAGAGTCTGGTGTGCGTAGGATTTGGTAAGGATCTTGAACAAATCTGCCGGTTGCTTGCCGCGGAGGTCGTAGTACTCGGCCAGACCGCCCGTGAAGTCCTCCAACGCCTCAATTGTACTGCCACCACGCAGGCTCTCGTAGGAACCAAACAGTCTGGGAGGAAAAAAAACAAGTAGTTCAAATTCAATTGGTCGAAATCGAAATGGACCAATAGAGTGATCGATAATGAGGGGAGTGTTCATTGGCTGAAAGCAGAGGAATCATTGATTGGACAGTGGAGGTATCAAGTGAATGGAATTTATTTGAACCACTTCAAAATTTAGATTGAAAAAAACGAAACAGCAAATTATAAATAAAAACTCTTAGTCAAACAGGGGACCCGCATACAAAACCCAAGATAGAAGTATAGAGGAAGTGGGAGATACTGCTTACTCCGGAGCAAGGGATATAAGTACTAAAAAAAAGTCGAATTTAGTCCCCAAAACTCATCAAAATCGCTTCAAAGTACAAAGTTCACTCGGAAAAACTCATTGCAACTAGCAGTTGAAATAATATTGTATTGTTGATAGACTTGCGAATCTAATCACTAGCAAAAAGGTTTAGAAGTATCATGTGATATTTCGTCAGAAGGATTTCTTCCATTGATCAAGAAAAATATTCTTTTTGAGAAATTAAGCAATTCGAAAGGATCCGCGGTGAAATCAAATGAGAGGAGTAAAGTGAGCAGTCTGTGTTGTCTGAACAGCAATTTGTACGCAAACGAAGTGCGGTGAATTAGCTCATCAAAACCGACGATGGAGGTTGGCAGCACCTCAGAAAAGCAACAATTTCACCGGAATCAAATTAGAGAAGTTATAGAGTAAAAAGAAGGCGACCTACTTGGCATATGCCTTTTCGAGGAGAGCTGACCAAAACTCGTCGCGATCGACAGAGTGCATAAATATGAGGTTTCCATTGCGAGTGGGTAGACGATCATCCACAACCACCTCGACCCATTCACCGAAACGCCAGAATATGAAATGGAAGACACCACAATAATCCCTGTCGAACGCCTGGTCGAATGGAACGACCTGCTGGAGGAGATCCTCGTACAGCGACAAGTTGGCAACGGCCGCCAGCAGCCAACAGTCACCTACAGGGTAGCAATCAATGTTACCTATTTGAAATGACTAATTCCACTCTCCCAGGTTACAGTTCAGCCCCATATCGCGAAGGGGATATCAAAACCGCATGAGCATTGATATCCAAAAGTAAAAACAAAGGTCAACTATAACCACTCGAAGTAACAAATTGCAATTTGAAGGTCAAAGTTGGTCAACCTTCAATCGTAAAAGGGAAACAGATGTCATCATGTGAGTTAGTATCAGGCTCAACACACTAAACTTGTTAATTTATATCTGCGACTAGGCTACGTTATGCTAAATTTTTTCCCATGTGAGGTAGTAAATACCCAATTCCTGCTCGCAGGCACATGACCACCATTGCATTGAATACCGCAATTTGAGGAATGGCAAAGTATTGGTTAAAAGGCGTGCCAAAAGCCTTAAAACTGTGCTTATTTTGAGTCCACCATATCGGAAAAATCCGACCTAGGATTATCGACTGCGAATCTTATCAGTATCTCCCGGGTTTAAAACACTTTAGACTGAAAAGTTCAGACAAAAAACACCGCTTGTTTCTGGTACATAAAGTCTAATGGCATAACGTCTAGTTATTTAGCTGCAAAATGCAATATTTTTATCCCTAATGAGACAATTCGAATTCTGACCTCTTTGAAGGAAGCTAAGGGATCTGTAATAAGCTTTCAAAATGTTGATTCCATAATTGATAATTTAGACCCCACACAAACTTAATTACCAAAGCAAAACGTTGAGAGGTGGAAGCCCAGCAAAGGCGAATAGACTCACCCAATTCACCCTGACGCACGTCGAAACGGCTTGCGCCACCAACGATAAATTTCGGGTTACTGCAGATTTCCTGAGAGGAAGATACAAAACCAGCAATAGACGTGAAAGGGTACATTATCTCATAAAATGAGAGATAGAAAATGGATTATTGCAGATTTTCTGAAAGCAAAGAAAAAAACATTTATAAAGTCCAGTCAAATGCAAAGGATAAATGGGTAGTAGAATACAGACGAAATTGGGTGTTAGATGATAAATAGGAGGTGCTTACTACTAAAAAACTAAGTACCTCCACATCATTATGCCAACAGCATGTTCTTCCTCAACCACAGACCCAATTTCTAGATAAAGAAGTAACACAGAGAAAATAACGTAGGTATGTGTGAAATAAACAATGGTAGATGGTCAATTTTCCTACAGACAATCAAACGTGATAAATAGAGAGATACAAAATACACGCGATAGCATGGTTAAACGTAGAGCAAATTATACCTGTGGACGTTTCCACTCGATACCACGAGGAGCAGACATAGAGTAGAAGAGAGAGGAGCCATCAGCAGGGAAGTCGGGGTCCTCGAAGAGTTGACCAGTTCCTCTTAGACCATTCTTGATCTCATCGTAGGTCATGCCCTTAGCGGTGATCTGACCTCCAGTGGAGGAGGGTACGGGGTGACGCCGTGAAGCGCCAGAGTCGAGATCCACATCAACGCGATTGCGAAGGTGGTTGCGAAGGACGGCGCGTGGATCCCGAAAACGGCCGAATTTTACGCTGCCTGGATCAACGCTGAAGCCAACACGGCCATCACGAGATTCAAAGCCCTGTAGCCGTTGAAGTACAAATAAACCAGGTGAAAATGGGGGGAGTGAAAAAATTCTATTAAAGAAGAGGAGACGTACTGGTAGAATGTTAACTAGCGCACTTGAGAAAAAAAACGAGCGAAATAACAGAACCCTAAAACCAGAAGTTAAAACATAAATATTCCACATAATTTTAAACGTTTGAGGTTAGATGAACTAGTTAATAACAGCGATTGCTAATAACAGTGATTTTCTAAATTAAACTGGCAAGGACAAATCGTATATGCTTCTCAGTGCCCAGTTAAAAATAAGTGGCATAAGAAGTGATTGCTCATTAAAGAAAAAAGTGCTAGATCATTTGCACCTCAATGCATATACATAAACTAAACAACCAGCAAAAAAACCACACGAAGGAATTACAACTCTCTTATGAAAATTATCCATTGAGTGAATGCCCAAGACTTACGGTAATTACAGATCTATTTCCATGAACATCTGTTGAAGTCATGATTTTGGGTTTTAGTGTTATGCCAACACTACTGGAATAGTTTTGAGTCCACCCAACGCTAAACATGATCTTATATGTACGTAGTAATAACTCCCACTCAGTAAACTGACGATTTGATTCGCTAATGCAAGTGCAAAAGACCGCGCCTCGACCTTCACACGGAGCTCTACGGGCTTATACCTTGACCCACCGTCATTGAGACAACAACTCTTGGAACATTTAAACACATTTTACCAATGTCGCGTCCTAGTCCTAAAAATATTCCTAAAGCCCATTAAGCCAATGCGCAAATTTTATTTTATAACTGGTAAACTGCGATGCTTACATATACCATTGAGAACGTGGGTTAACAAATCCTCAATCATCATAGTATACAAACATTACATTTTACAATATATTTAATTATGATCTATTTGGTGATGCAAAAGTCCACCTAAAACACTACTTGACTACAGGTTGTTGTGATTTTGGAAAATACGCTTAGTATCCAGCATATTTTATTTAATTTAAATTCGCCTTAGAGGCTCCCATAAACCGACATAAATACAATCCTTATAAAATTATCAATTCTTAACAGGGTGCAGGTGTTGCAACCCTAAGAATTGTTAAGGTTTTTTTGTGGAGTGTTCTCGCTTTTGAGTCTGTCGAATTAATTTCCCACACTATGGCTGCCTAGTAGCTACACTAGTGCAGCGAACTGATGTTTTGTTCAGATGTATCTATACCGTTTGTGATTCCTATCTGCACTACAGCTATTGAGCCTATTTAGTGGCCTGTTTTTTGTTATGGAAGCAGTTATGAATATGCTGCTTAGCGATTTACGTTTCGCTATTCACGAATTCTTCTCTGTCAAATGATCTAGACTTCGTTAACCACAAACTGAGGTTGTTTCGTGTCCTCGTGTTTACAAAAATACCAATAAGTTGTACTTGTAGTTCAAATCTCAACAATTTCTGTATATCGCAGATACTAAAAGATGATGCATCCCTAAAACATAGACGGTAGTTACCTGAGACTACCCTGGAGATAAGAGAGGATATAATACTAGGGCAGAATGTGGATATTCAACACAATCATGATCGTATCTGATAACCTCAAGGAAACGTCAATGGAGGGCCTTCATCAACAAGGCCACCTACAAGGTAGACAGTTGAGGGAACAGATACTTAAAATTGGTAGTGATCCGGATATGCATGGGGGAATTTTTGATTAGTGCCGAGAAAATTCAACATTTGATGGCCCCAAGGACCCAGCTTCATTTCAATTGGCATTTCAACGATATTTTACCTGTGGGAGCTCCAGGAAAATGAGGTTGGATATGCATAATTGGACCTTTGCCCATGACCGAAAGGAGTAAAGGATAGAGACAAAAGCCGGCCTATTCATGGACCACTAGGTTAGTCAAACCAGCGTCCCACGATTCATTTGCAGTAATTGCGTGGTAAAATACTAGAAGCCTTCAAAACAAGCGTAAATTCGTGTTTTTAAGCCAAGAAGTGGTCAGGTACAAGAGAGGGCTCTATCTGACTTATTAAAAGTCCCTGAGACTGATATTTAGACCAGACACTGACAACATACTGAACCAGTGTCCATAAAATTAACTGCCTTCTTACCCTATCGAATGACAACCTACAACACCGGTTAATGTCTTCCTCATAACTCTGTTCAATATAATTAAAAGTGAATAAAGGCACAGAAGTAGGCTTGAGAAACACTAAAAATGTTTTAAGAAAGACAAGAAGCCTGAAAGCCAAATATTTAGCAGGTTGACAATTGGATACGCATTTATAACTTTGCGTCACTCCTTGGAGAACATAGGTTTCCTTACTCCTGGAGTTATCTCTCTCGAAATCGAAAGCAAGAACAGTTTAGTACAATCAAATTCGCCCTCACTCAAGAACTGCGTCGCATCCTAAAGATAGATGCTTATGCTCATACTTAGGGAATTTTGGGGGTATAACGGCCTTCGTGGGTACGGACTTCTTTACCTAAGAGGGGAGTAAAGGCCAAGGAAAGTCACAGAGGATGCTCAACTGGCTGAAGAATAAAATTCCCTGAAATGTACGTTCATTTCCCTTGACAACGCAACTAATCAATCCTCTTCAGGACTTGTACCGAAAAAATGGAAGGCGGATGCAAATTCCCCTTTTTTAGAATTCACAGCGGTTGTGGTCCAACGCTTTAGTAGATTTTACTAACAACTCTTTGGACCTTAATCATAGAAAGTACTTGGACAATCCGTGTTTGGCGAGCGGGCACATTGGACTGATCTCGTGGCTGAGAAGGAGCCATTTCTCCCCAAAGAGGAGGTCAACTCCGATTCTCCCATGAAACCTAGACCGTTTGCAAAATCCTTCTCAATCCAGGCGTTTGAAGTTGAGGGTAGTTTGGACAAAAGAACGGAAGTGAAGCATTTGAGGTAAAACTTGGAACTTATAAGGGGGATTTTATTACCCTAGAATGTATAATGCGACCCAGAGGGGAGTGAGGGGAAATATGTTCAGGTTAATAAATTAAAAGTACAACTCTTCCCGGGGCCATCAAAACTAATGTTTTTTTTTTTTTAAATCATCCAAGGCTTATTTATTAAAAACTTTTGCAAAATACCCATGTTATTGAGAGTTATTTCGGTGAAAATACTACATCTGACTTAAATTCTCCATCCTCTTGATGAATCATAAAAAAATCCAGCGCCCCGAGTCTTTCTTGAAGGCGATAGAGGACATATTACTAAAACAGAAAGTGTATTCTCGACATAGAGAAGGGCTGAGGGATTACTGGCTCGGTCCGGAGGCATCGCCGCCCAGAGGAAATACAACGGCAGGATCTTAAAGGTCCTCGAAACCAAAAAGAACTAAAAAAAGGAAGTGATATACAGTGCCCTTCTTTTAAAGCGTCGTCTCCAGCGCTTCCCTCGGTCATCCTACCGCCTTAGCCATCACAAAGTATTCAGTACCGAGGGTGTAACTGAGAAGATACTTAACTCCAACATCACTGATCCATCTTGGCAAATCTATTGAATCCGGAGGAGCAAGGACACTGGTCTAAAAGCAGAGAAATGTAACAAAAGACGGGGTTTAAGATAGTTTCATGGGGATAAGGTATGGCGTCTGTTCTTCCTTGCTACTTTGTTATTGCCCCAGGATTCCCCAGCCATATCTATCTGGGTTCCGCCTAACTAGTGTAGAAGTGGAGGAGGTATCGCGTTTACGTACAGTACCATTGACAGCTTCGTGACAGACTTTTCCGGATGGTTCACGGCTGAGTCGGTTTAGTTATTAATAGCATTCCGGTAGAATACGGGAGACGGTCGGGATCAGGCTTTCTTTTCGCTGCCGCTTGTAGACGCAAGCAATCATAATACTTGGGCAGAATATGTATTTTTGACGTACAAAAGAGCTGAGGAGCTGCTGATGTAGCTTAGAGGACATGCCGCCCAGCAGAAGTACAAAAGGCGCAACCTTAAACAAAAATCAAGGTATTACATAAACCTCACTAAGTTGCATTTAGTCACAATAACCATCGAGCCAAGGACTGTGTGGATATGATGTTTTGTCTATATGAATGTATAGCCACGTAAAGCCCTCAATCACGGTGACTTATGCTTATTTTCAACGATACGGCCTTTCAGTCCTACTGTACGTCGATAATGCATTTTTCCTCATGCTAGTGGGACTCGTTACGACTTCGGGTGGATACTCACGGCGCTACAGCGTTGAGAGTGTATATTTCAATGATTGGATTGAGGAATGCTAGGCTAGGGTTTTGTCCAACTTGCTACCCATCAATGGAGATGGTAACTACCAGTTAAAGTTACAATCTGCAGGGAATTTCCTAAAAGTCCGAGTCTACTTTGAGAAGAAATAAGTAGTGTCACGCGTGGTCGAACTGGTTATAATAGCTAAAGAATTGTCTTTTGGTTTTACAACAAACGGAAAGATGGTGCCTCTTTTACTCTTAACAATTTATAATGCCTAATGCTAGGCATTCTGGCAAGAGAATTTCATACGGAAATCGACTAATCCGATTGAAAATCCAACATGCTCTTGAAGTGATCGCTTACTCACACAATGGAATATGAGTAACACAGGCTAATCGGGTTGAAAGGCACCATTATGGGGTCATAAGATGTCAAACTTACTTGAATGTCATGCCAAAACTACTCACCTTATCCTTATTTATTCCCATTCCGTAAATCGAGAAAGACTACCTCATGGGGATGAGCGAATTTACCCGCTTAAACATTGTCCTAATGGTGGGACATTGGTTTGTGTAACTCGACTACATGATACCCGAATGATCTCAGGTTCACTAGACGGCGGAGTTTTGGCAAGTGCATATGATTGTTCATGTGCGCACATTACAGGCCCTCGTAATGGATATGGGCGGGTCTATCTACTTATCGGTACGGTAACCCCCCTACTACTTTCTTCTTGTTCTGGATCCAATCTTCTGTCATCAAATACCAGGCAAAACTGATGGACGCGATTTCCAGCTTGCTGGCTTTACAATCCCAGCTTGACAAGGTTTCAAAAATACAAAAGCCAAGGTGACAGAGCTTGCCACCCTCATATAATCTCAACCACCTGACTAGTTAATGATTCACACAAAGGTATTAATGCATCGCCTTCAGAAAGAGCCCCGTATTCTTGAGGTGACGAAACAAATCGCTTGCAAGTGAACCAGATCGAAAAGCCGGGAAAGCTGAGCTGGTGGGTCCCACTCAATTTTCATTGATGACGATCAGATTTCGAGATCAACTGGCTTGCGATTAGAAATGGTATTTGCGATCCAACGTTCCTTCATCAAATGAACACGTAGAATACCCTCACTGCCCACTTCACAATTCAAAGGCGCCCACAGCTTTATCCCCAGAACACTATGCTTGCTCCACGAGGGATCGCAGCGGATCACAGACGGATTTATTCGCCAAGATCTGTCTACACTATGCTATTCAACTCGAGGGTGGGTAAGACTACCCCATGTCCCGGGGCAAACTCTTTGAAAGTGGACGCGATAGCAACGACACCAGTTAGGCGTTTTAACTCTTGAGGAAAAGGCTATAATAGAGATGGAGTAAAGTATCAGAAGGAGCAATCCCTGATTAGTCATTTCCCATCATAACAATTGTACAAAGTTGACTATCTTAACGATAACCAAACCTCCCGGGCGACCAAATCAGCCTTTTAGTACGTTTTTTGCCTCATCTACAAAACAAAGTCCAACTGACGGTGAAATAATGACGGTAGGTGTGAAGCGACCCAATGAGATCGTGAAACCCAGTGGGAATAACCCGATTTGTGCTATTTGAAGTTCAAAGTAAGACGGTTCCAAGGTTTCAAAAAACGAATTTTTCACAATTTGCCACGAACGATGCGACAGGAACGGTGTGGGAGTGGGAGTGGGAGAAAGAGATGGATGCATCACATAAAATTGGCTTCATTCATCCGTTCCGTTTGGGGATTTTGCGCCCAGTTGCGCAGTCGCCTGATTGGTGGAAGAGGGAGTACTAAAACCTAGACTGGATGTTGATGGTGGTGGTACATATGCGTTCGACACTCGACCCTCCGCTTTCGAGCAAATGCAGGCGGAGGATTCCTCAAGCACACACACACAACAAGCGGAAGGGGGCTTCTTTCTTGGCACAGCGCAGGAGGTACATCAGACAGGGAGGGGGCTGAAGGACGTGCCCACGCACGCTCAAATGCGTTGATGTGCCATTGCTATCGTGGGTAGCATTGTTGTAGAAAAAAAGAGAAATAAAAAAGACAGGAAATGGAGAAAGAAAACAAAAGGTCTTTGGAGTCAAGGGACACATTTATGAAGGCTCGTAGAACCCGAGGCCCTTCACTGAGGTAAGAGGTGAGGTGATTGAAGAAGACAACGATAGTTGCGGCATTATCCACTGCGTTTTTCACATACGACGCGTTTGGAAGACAAGCATTTGCTGAAAGAGCAAAGAACCACTTTTGACCCTTTTGTAGTCGTCATTAGCCTGGCTTGTAACCGTTGAGATGCAGTGTGGAAAATACGCCAATCCGTGCCTCAAAGGCTGCAGTGTCAGGTTGGCTTTCAAGATAGAAGAAAAAGTACAGAATAGGCGTGGCCATAAAAGTACACCGATTAATATTGCGCACTGTGGACATGAGCGAGAGTACGGCGATTGAACCGACCAATCACCTCGAGCGGACGTCACCCACGCATGACGCAGCCGCATTCTTGCGAGGAAAAGGAGTTCACCCGCCAGCCTGAAGGTCATCGGCCATGGGTAAACAGACACCAGTCTTGTTTACGTCGAAAGGAAGAAATCGAGTAAGCCAATGTCTAGGGGAAGTGTCTTCGCACCATTCCTCTTGGGATTTGCTTGAAGGATGGGAATTGGAAAAATTAGTGTCTGAAAAGCTTATTAGCCGGAGAACAACAGATTTCACATTCACGATGAGTGTTTTGTCAGAAGTAGAAATCACAGTTACGATAATAATAGGAAGAGATTGAAGAATGAACTAAAATTATCCAATAAGCCATCAAGCATGAAGCATCCCTGATCTGGGATTCAACCTCCAGTTCGCCATCTTGGCCGCTCTTTCGTTTTTCACGGATTATAAAAACGTGAATAGGTGAAACAAAAATATGAGCTGTGTAACAGAACTCCAGAACATCAAAAGGGCTAATTTTCTTTTCAAAGGTGTCATTGGTTAATGCGCGCATAGCAAGAAACATCGCTAGTTTGAGAAATTCGAGCCGCAGAAACCGATGGGCATAGTCAAAAATCCCCGATTCCCAAGTAGGCCCTGAAAAGCATCTTCCGTGTGTCTATCCTCCGGAATTGTCTGCTGCCAACCGTACTAATATGTTACCATTAAGGGGAGAGTGATTAGTGGCGCTACTTGCCTCCAACCCAATAGTTGTGTCTTCATGGCCAAAAGAATTAAGGATTACCCATTTGCTCGGAAAATAAGAAAAAATTTCGCTAACACCACCAGTTCCTCAGAAGTAAGGGTTTCTTAAAGGCAAGCAAAAAAATGTCAAGCTAAGCAGCGCGTAGACGTCACAGACTGTGGAATAAATCACCTATTTAACCCAACAAAAGCACTAGCATTGAATAACGCCCTTTAAGCATTTCAACTAGAAAATTCACTGAATGTGAAAAACGGTAATAGCCTCGACAAGCCACAAGAAACGAAGAAGATTGCATCGCCTTAAAAAATGAGAAAACCAACACCACCACCAGCTCTTTTGAGATACCTGTTTTCAGGGAAATACAAGAAATCAAAAGCACCACGGCAAGCCAAAAAAAACCAACCCCAGCAGGCACACTGCAAAGTGACGGTCGCAGATTCGCCTTATGATGAGTGCCACCTCCGGCAGTGCGTGAAAATTGTTGCTGTTGATGATGGTGGTCGATGGAGTCGTCGTGATTAGGTTCAGAAGCAAGTGCCGAGGCCGCGACCGCAGCCTCTAGCTCCGCTGCCGCCATCGCCGATTCAGCATCAGCATCAGCCACAACATCATCGTCCTCCTCCGCCACATCAATAATGAGCTCTCGTGGCGTCTCCAGATGCATAGAAGCCGAGTCGATAGGAGGTGCTGAGGAAGACTGAGGACGCTGCTGGTGGTGGCGATGGGCGGCTTGGATTATGTTTAGGCTGGGAACTACTGTTAGACGGTTTCCAGAGCCGGCCTAAATTGAAGGCACACAAATATTGCAGCTTGTTGACCATTAACATATTCACTGGTAGTGGCGCATGTACATGACGCCTAGATGTGCTTAATTGGGTCCGACATCACAGGTAGGTGATGTGTTCCTCATCAGTTTATGACGAACAACTTTTTCTACTAACTCGTGCACCCAATAGAGCAGGTAAAACGATGAAATATGTGTAGCATGTTCTTGACCTGAGGGAAAATGCATTTTTTGGCTTCGCAGCAGCAGTTTGATTGGTCAGTTTGGTACTGCAGGTGTTGGTGTCATGCTAAACAATAAAGTATCTGAGTTGTGGTGGTCGAGTCTTCCTCTGAGACATTGTTAGCAAACGTATTATCTAAACACACTACTGGGTGGTACTTCAACGTATCATCCTACGCCCTCTGTTGTAAACATGTGATTCATTAGTAAACCTAAGGGAATACTTCGAACGCTATGACAAGGACAGCGCGGCGAGATAAAACCAGTGCAGCCTAATGCTTCAAGAATTCAAAGGTGTTAAGGCTGAATGTAATAGCCTGAACCACATTATTTTGGAGCATGAAGCTAAATTGAAATCGAAAAAAGGTGTCCAACATGGAAGAGATGTTCTCCATCGTGACCTATAGCAGATTTAGATCGTGATTTCATGAGTTAGAAAGCCACAAAGACTAGCGATCTGAGAAGGTCGAAGAAGCACCGATGAACCGTTGGAAAGTACGACAGGGAAAATTCCCGCGCAAATGCTTTATAATTTTTCCATCAGACACGAGCTATAAACATTCGCCAAATACCTACGTTATGGGACCCTTGGGATAGTTGGACCAAAGTGGAGGACGTGGGTAGTGTTACACCTCTCACCTCGTTTCAATCTTGTTGTTCACACTCGTAGAACTACATTCTGATGACTGGTCGCCATATTGGAGGTGGACGCACTCCTTGAACAGCTATTACGAATGGATGCAGCATTTATTACTCTCTAGACTAGACTATGTTGGTATCTCGCACCAAAGCGGACAATTTGAGGGGATACTTAGCGTGGACGACCACAAAAGGGAAAAAGTGGCCAGATCTAGGCGAAAAGTATGTAGTCCCCCGATACCTCTCGTTTCGCAGCTATTCTTCATAACGAAATGGAACTGAGTAAGATGTTGATTGAACAGATCAAAGTAGAGCATGTGGAGGGGCCGAAAAAAGTCAAGATAAACGCACAGGAAGCAAAACAACACCGAACTGGGAAAAAGAATGTTATAATATGCACGCCCAAGTATCTCCTACTATATGGAGATTTAAGTAAACTTCAAGCAGTTACTGATATGCCCTTGCTGTAAGTTAGCCCAAACTGAATGGATCATCCCAAAAAGATTCATTTAACAAATAAGCATCGAAAGGATGTGTATCAGAGTGGACTTTGTAAGATATTGTTGTTGTAGTACAAAAATGTTATAGCAGCTCTCATCACACCTCAATGACGCCACTACGAGAAGGTAATTCTAGTTTTCAGTGCACATCGATTTAGAGACTCCGATTATTCTTTCGCCACAATAACCAAGCAATTAATAAATCCAGATCATGAGTATATCTTAACACCTAACTTGGGTGTTGCCAACAGTCTACTGAGTTAGTGCACTGGTGAACGGAGAACCCACAAGTTCATAGCTCGAGCTACAACACCGCTAATAAAGACCACTGCCTAAACGAGTCCTGCGGTAGCGAAATCCACCTTTTCTTCAACCTTCGGCAGACAAATGCAAAAAGTGACAGAAAGCTATGCCTCCGACACACCACACCGGAACCGAATATCGACCCACCATTGGCAAGCCCATGACTTAACTTATCCACTACTTGACAAATGTGCTTGCCAATTGAACTAGAGAGGTCCTTAAAGGCGCTAGAAAGGCTTTCGTTACAAGGGTCTATCAGCCGCAAGGCTCCAAAAAACACAAAGAAGGGTGAAACCTCAAAAGTTGGAACGATGGAGTCTGTCTCTCCCCATGAGAATCAACTCTGTCAACTTCCACTTTCTGGTGGTTTAAAGGCCGGATGGATAATACAGTTATTCGGTGAAATGCATCAAGAAGTTGTATCAACGATGTTCTTTTGCACAACAAAAGTATGTCGAACCTAGGTCTTAAGGCACGAGGTTCGATCAAGTCCCACATTTTGGAATAAATAATTCGACGGAGTGTAGACAAAACCAATAAAACGAAAGGACATTTTATCCAGACTAACAGCTGACGAAAGATAGAGCGTACTTTGTCCCTTTGAGACTTGCGTAAACGAGCCAGTGTGTTCGAATTATCATGCCAAATATCAGCACAACGTACCCGAGAAACACACCTTTAAAGTCATTATCCTCATCAATCAACTTTGCCCTTTGGAAAAAAACTGGTGAAATTCTTTTTCCACGTCCCCAAAGTTCCTTCCGTGCGATCGAAGTTAAAAATGCTGATGTCTATTTTCCAATGACAGATAAACAATACAAACCGATCACTACCTTTCTATCGGTTGTTGTCTCACTATCATGTTTTCAGATTTGGCATCTTCATTTCAACCAATCTGACCTAGTGTTTTCAGCCCAAGGGTGTGCAAACTAAGCGAGGATTTTTAATCTAACCATCTGCCAAAGAGGTGAGATCGCGACAGCACGACACACGGGGCCAAGTAGCTATTAGTCGATGTACCACACTACACACGGCGGTAAGTGGACGGTGTATCTTATCACATACAGTCTGCGCACATGTCACCTGCTGGTCCAGACACCATCAAGGTGTTAGACATCGGTAGTAGTGAGCGCTTGCATCCAACAGCGTATGAAGGGCGATGAAGCAAGTTTCCTGCGAAGGAGCGCATCAAACACGACTCCGCGGATGTTTATTCCTACGCTTACTTGTGCATTAGACTTTAAGCATAGCACAAAACACAGTACGGTATGATAACGGGTACTCCCAGTTGCTCAGCAGTAAGACAGTGGAATAGTGCGCACGCTTCCAGGACGGCCGTACGACTATACGTCAGTGTTGATCCTTGGCGTAGTGACTTATTCCCACCCCACAGTCTCAACAGTCATTACCGCAAACAGTCAGTCAGTACGCAAAACGCCCGAACCCAGGTGTGTGATTGACGCATAACCTGTGAACACAAAAATCACAAACTTTCGCAACGTCTAAAAGTTCACGCGCGCTAGATGCTATGATGGTTTTCCACTTGCGACCAGGAAAAAAGAAACCGATGATGCACTAGAATGAAAAGAGTTGACAAGGATATCAAAATTCAACCAAAGAGTCTATTTCATGTGATAAAATTTATTCTTAAAAGAGTACCTCAGAGGTCAGCATTTCAGCCCCCACGATGACTCGGCCGCAACAACAAATCTTTCCATGGATTATGTATTGAGATAAGTTTATAGATGTCGAAGCACGAGGTAGCGTTCAATTCTTAAAATTGGTCTTCTCCCATCTCTTTTTGCAAGTCCCAAGTCTCATTTGAGCGCAAATGCCCCCTCCCCCGAAATTCGGAAGAGTGTGAGTTAAGTCTGCCATGTGCCTTGATTCGACTGGCCTCTTTAAAATTCGCGTGAAGCCACAATACACACCTTCCAAGAAAGTAGGAGATCACTAATCCAATAACACCTACTCACTCTACCTTCTTCAAGGCCTTGGATCCAATAAAAATCAATCGGTTTGAGCCGAACGCTTGAGGATTGGCCATAGCAGCAGGGCCAGAGACGGTGGCAGTGGAATTGGAATGTCTGGAAGCTGTGGTCGTAGAGGAGGCTGGCACGGTTAATGGGAGATTGGAGGCATTTGCGCCACGATTGTAGCCCATCCACGTAGTGGTGCCAGTGGGGTCTCTTGGGTCGGCAGCACTTCGCAGTTTTGCCGCGATCTGGTTGGCTGCTGAGGCTCGAAGAAGCACCGCAGTCGAGCTGGCACGATTCGAGGATGCTGCGGTGAGGTGTTGAATGTATGGGTCTTAAGGAGAAGAGCCGAGTTTGTGTATTAACGTCAGCAGCCTCCCATTAGTCCCATGGGATCAGAACGGTAGGGAGAACACCTACTGTGTATGGAGGAAGCAGGCTGTCGCATTCCACTCCGAGAAGACTTTCGCGATCGACCCGTGATGGACTTCTCCCTCTCATCATTAACCACGACACGACTCTACAAGGCAAGAACATTTCAGTAAAGTGCTCAATTCATCCTACCTGGCATTGCCAGGGTATCTACGGGTTACAATTCGTTAGTAGCCAAAAATCACACCCGATTCGATTTATTTCGCCTTATGTGCCGCAGTACTGTTTAGTATGTAGTTATAACTAATCATATTTGGACTTAAACTGCACCTTGTTCTGCCTCATTCCTACATACAACTCCAACTTCTGCCTTTTTAGCATTCAGAAAAATTTGGGTTCAAGTAAATTCAACCCATTTTTTTTTCTCCGGGAAAATTGAATCAAGAGACCGATTCTCGCTCGAACACCCAAATAACTTACCATGCAAACATTTCTGTCGTCAAATGGCCACCAAAAAACCTTAACCGCATTCAGTTTAAGCAATCCATGACACCAAAAGCAAAACCACATTAAAAGTTTGGCAGAGCATAAAAAAATCGCATGTCTGTTCGAAGACCAGACGGGAGTATTTGGAGGTGACCTGTCTAGGGGGGAAATCGGTTGCTGCAGCGAGGGAAGGAGGGAAAGCAGCGACAAAAATGGCTCGCTGCACACGATTCGTGGCTTCATCTTAAGATGAAAAATAATGTGATTACCTAGATATGAATCAAAAGCTCGTAAGAGCCACGTAAGAACATACTTCTGAAATAGAATTTGCTAAAGTTGCATAATACGAAGCACACAGCATAGAACACATGACATTCGAAATGCAAAAATAGAGAAACAGAACCGGGTAATAACAAGGCAGGTGGAAGGCAAGTTTTTGTTTCTAAATGTATGGGTAACCGAAAAAAAAGAAATATCGTTGGAACCGCCGGAACTCTGCAACGGTAACGATTAGCACGTTCGCTACCAGAGCCTCAGAAGGAACTCAATTACCACCACTCCAATGTTTACTATCCTATCATAGCACCGTCTGTTTATGCCTTATTTTTCCTTTCCAGTCTAAGCCAGTTCAGTTTAATCAAACGTGTCACATATGTTTGATGCACAGCCTCAGGTAAGAAAACTGAGACGTCGGATGTAGATAACATGCTGAAGGAAGTTGCTATTGTGGTTCCAGACAGACGGAAGAGGAGGAATCAAATACCAGGCGTTCGCACTTTTAAAGCCACAAGAGGGATGTATCACAAATAAGGTCTTTGGAGTGAATTATGGCTTAGCCATTCCTTTAAAATTTGATGGGAGCGTAGGAAAGGGGGAGAACAGGGGAAAATACTAACAGTAACAGGGTTAGATGGTTGGAACTATATCACTCACGAGGCTCCAAATGTTAGGATGTACTTTTACAGCACTTTAAAAGCCAAAATGCTATTTTCCATAGAAATCTCGAAGCCCTGAAAGTATGAAGTCCATAATTGGCCAGAATTCGATGCACTTCAACAGTTCCACGGCGTCGCGATAACGAAAAATGGATCAAAAGGGTTGTGTACTTCGACTAAACCGACAAGTAATCAAGAATCAGCTCGAATACTGAAATATGAATGCAAAACCTTGACAACACAAATACCAATCCAAGGACAGTTGATGACGATGGCTTTTGTTCAATGTGTAGTATGGTAATATGGTCCAACAAGGACGCTTTGCAGTCGACACCGAACAGTAAGCATGGCATGACTTGTCTTCCAACTTTTTGCAGTCACCTACCACTGAATCAAGTTGGCAAATTAGGCTATGTTTGACCATGAGAATTTAATGGAGGAAAATGATATAGCAAGTGTGCCATTGCAGAGCGATGACAGAACCACCCAATGGTGAATGAGGTGTTATACAACCATGGCTTGATATCTCAATATACCATGCAGAAACGGGGTGCTGTGAGAACATGGGGTAAAATACACCTTCTATTTGTGGAAATTGAATAAACGGATAGAAGAAAACAGGAACTTCGATTGAAGGTCAAAGGTAAATATGCTGTCGGTGTATGTAAATTGTGACGAAATGGTGTCATCAGAATGAAAAAAAATGAAGTCCCGATAAAAAAGACAGTGTCAAGGTTGGATCATATGGTGTAAAAAGTCAGATTTTAAAACCAAATTTTATTTGATTACCACTCGCACAATATTGGAAGTACGTGCCCTAAATGGCTACACAATCGACGTTCTAAACAGTGTAATATGATAGGGATTAAAGGCACATTAAAAATTCGTGTTTTAAGATAAATGAGTTTTCTTACAACACAGTTTCTTTCAGTTAATTGGCATCGACTTCATTTCCAGCCCAGATATGTCTGAAGCATGTTGAAGATTGGAACTGATTGACAAGGAGGAAATCCCAAATTTAAACTGATGCATCAAGTAGTCGAGTCCTAGCCAAAATACTTAACTGATACGTTATCAGTTCCACGATGGAACTGATTCTCTGAAAGAACGTTCTGAATGAAATGTCCGCAAACCAAACCACACAATAACTGAGACACCAAGAGAGGCCGAAACGAAGTGCCAGCTGGGGTCCACTAAGCTCCAAAATGCGTCAATGACCATACCCGAGATGGTGTAATCATCAATCACGTCATCGGACGATGAGAAAGGTATGCAACTTGACAAAACCCAAAACGATCCCACCATCTGCATTCCGTCCAACTATCAAAAATGCCTGTGCACGTGCGTGTGTGCCAGAAAAGAGAGGCCGTAATTAGTGGAGGGTTGATTAAAAAAGAGGCACAAGATGACTAGACAGAAAGTACGTTCAAGTTTTTGTTTCAATGAGTCAGTGAATGCGTGAGAGGCACGTCTAGAAATGGGAAGAAAAGCGAGGAAAAAGGCAATACTTCTGCCGAAGGAAAATGATCTCCTGGACAATGGCGCTAGGCACCCAAAAAAGAACTAATGGCGAACTTTTAATTTTAGCCCGGTTTCTACAAACAAGGATTAAAATACATAAGTTCAGCTAAGTATTCAAGAAGGGATCGTAACTGTAAAGTCCAAAATCAAAGTCTACGCATGATCGAGGAACACGCAATCAATACCGATATTTGAAAGGAAGGATACAAGGTATTCGATGTTATAGTTAGACGGTATTTATTTGGCGGATCATTTAAGTACTCGTCATCTTCAGTCATTAAAGGTTTTAGCACCATCTTAAAGGCGGGGCCTCCATTCCACACACAGCATCTCGACCCGAATGAACAGCAATTCTGAGTTCACTGGATGGTTACCAAACCTAAGTATTGGAGACGGAAGATGCCTTCTGTGGATGTATGAAGCTACGGAGACTCACTAAAGAAGGAATTAAACAGCGTCGACCTTTCAAAAGTTCCCAGCTTTGAACTTCCAGTAGTAACCACTAACAGAGCAAGGTGAGGCTCTAGTGAATCGAAATCGACCTTAAAGAAAAGCTTACGGCCTGTACTTGGAAGCAATACTTCGCAATATAGTCTGAGAACATGACATTATTCTTCCTAAAATTACTTCAAGATGAATTTTCATACAAAAAGCGATGGTTACAGTGTGCTCCCTGCAGAACATCGGTTAGTCCTCAAAACCATCTCGCCCATCAATGCTCCTTGATACAGTTCACTCTGCACAGGACACGATGCTCAAGAGTTCTTATTCAATCTAAGCATATACTACTATTAATAGGTGTCGTTCCCCCTACGATATAAATGCATCGTACCATTGTCGTTTTGGCCTAGTGGTTGATCACGACTTACAGGAAGACTATCAACGAAGTGGAAAGGTGGGTTACCACGAGAGGCATCCCGTGCGGCACCCAAGAAAAAAGGGAATTTACGTAGTGAAACGAGACGTATTCAATTAGGCAATAAAAATATGCGGAGTCAACCGCGTTCGTGGATTCCTCCACCACCTAGGCGGCGTGCCCTCATGCCCACGACTAAAATTTTCCAGCTCGCCCGTAGGCTAAAAATAGACAATTTTTTATATCGGTATGTCATACTTTTAATTTAGAGGTTAAGTGGAGCACGCTAGTAAAGTTTACGTAATATTCAGTACAATGCATAAAAGAAATCTAATTTGGCAAAAAGTAATTGGGTAGGAATTTTGATAGTCCCATAGAGAGCATCAACAACACGGGCAGATTCAAGAAAGTCAAGTAATGCCGTCTTACACACAAAAGTTAATACATTATTAGAGGTAGAAGAGGTAGTGATCACCCGTAAACAGGTCAGACCATTCTTGCTACTTTTGGCATTGAAAACAACATCGTACAAGAAAAGGGCTTGAAGCCTTTAAGGTCACTGCTGAACGCTCAGTAACATGGAGAACAAGTTGCAAACAAACAAGCCAAGCTCCTGGAGAACACTTAACCATCACAGTCTGGATGGTTTGTTCTTGCAATATAATACACCTGCACCGCAGAACTAACCAATTCAATTGCTTTTCAAATACCAGGAAGTGTAACGACCCTCGGACCAAAAACCATCCTGTGCACATGGTATTGGTTTAAATTCAGATAATCTGGTTGCGGCAGGATTTGGTGCACATAGTTATCGTGCAGCGACTACGCTGTGTTTGTGACCCCAGGCTTAGGTAAGAAAGTTGGCGGAACATTACGTATGTGACGCTGATAGCGAATGCGTTAGTCGACTAGTTTTTCCAAACCGTAACGCCACACTAGACAAAGCAATTATTAGTATTTCCATTATTTGACCGCGACGACGAGTTGTCAAGCTGCCGATGGCAATATGATTTGAATTGAGCTGGATTGCGACAAGATTCACAGCGATGTTTGACCTCACATGGATAGATCGCGCTTCTAAAGGAAACATCAGTTTTGAGTTGGAATCGTCAGTAATATATGATTTAATGATTTCAAAAGCAAACATGAATTCTCCTAACAGAAGGATTAATTCTCCATAGAACAAAGAATGCAAAATGAGAAAATGATATCAAAAAAACATTAGTCGAAACTACACTTCCACAAGATCGGCGTCTTCAACTACTTCAAAAGAAGGAAATTTTAACAGATTTCAAAGAGGGAATCGATGAAATGCGAGCAACCCATGCAAATGAAATAAGACGAAAGTTGATAGTTGATAAAATTTCAAACGATCATAGCCAATTTTCTAATAAGACGATTAAACGGAGAGTACAAATATGTATACCATCAAGCGCAGTATCAATAAAAGTTCTAGAAAAAAGGCTGAACAAAGGTGTGGCAATAAAAGTGATCAAAGGTGAGACAAGGTAAATAGGTCCCAGTAAACTCACCTGAACCTCTGAAACACCACCGAGGCGACCCACGTCCCGAGTCATCTTCGTTATAACTGAAGTGGAGGGAGGAGGAAGAAGCGATGGAGCAACAGAAGCATTAGAAGGGGCGTAAAAAGCAGCCGAATTGGTATTCGCGGTAGAAAAGCTGGAGGTGGACTTCTCCTGACCCCACATTTGTTGATTGCGCCGCAGTAGACTAGAGGGGTGGTGCACACGGCGATGCAGAATGGTTGGTTGCTGCTGCTGTTGCATGCCTGTCAGCGGCTGGCTCTCCACCGCAGTCGCAGTAATTCCGTTCACGGGCACACGTCGTGCTGGCACCGATGAGTTAGAAATAGTCGGCAATCTTTGGACGGAGGGAGTGGCCGAACCTCTAGACGGTGATGGCATCAGAGAAGCAGCAGTAGCGGTAGTGGAGGTAATGGTAGGGAGCGTGGAGGTTGCTATGGATGAGGAGGCCATTTTTCGAATTTTGGCGGGCACAGGAGCCTCATGAAGCCTGAAATAGCAATCACAAATCAAATCAACACCTTCCACATTGATGGTTAAACACTAAGAAAAAGTGAAAACGCCTATACTTCTTCCCTCACAGTCTAGTGTTTTCGCACTGTTGTAAAACTAAGGGATTATTCAGTAGAGTTATAAACCAATGAATGGCGAATAATGCGACATTACTGTAGGAGGATTTAACCAGAATAATTTACTTAAAAGGGCTGTAGGTGACATAAATAACCCCATATTGACATGGAACCTGAAAAAGAAGGCCCAGAAATAGTGGAAGTAAAGGTCCCACATTTTGCGGAACTTGATGCACAAAATAATAGAGCTGTTAGTACACAAAACTACGGTTGAATTTGCCTATCACTTTGAACTAGTGGTAAATAGAAGATAATACACTGAAGACTACAAATAGTCAGTTCATCCTAAACCACATGAAATGAAGAATGACAACCCCAAGTGCCTGAATGAAGGCAAATACTGGAAATGCCGTGCAGGCACACGTGCAATGAAGAAACGTTATAAATACGTCAGAAGCATTGCAAAAGCGCAGAAAATCATCAACAAACAACACATCAAAGCCGTTTAAAGAGTTGATCATGCTTTAACCCACCTGCCTATCCACCTACGAAACATAAATTAGCGGTGAAGTTGGCGTCTTGCCAACAGCTCTAGCTAGCGAACCAGCAACATGGAGTGTAGAAAGTTCACAACTACTACAACAAACAAATAGATAACTCCGGTCAAAGATGAAGATAACACTTTTCATTGTTGAACTCAAAAAACCAGATAACTAGACATTGCTCTACATTTGGGGCGGACTGTGCAGCAAATGTAAGCAGAGGATGAGGTATAAAACCATTGAGTCAGCAGGCGTTAAGGCGGTTGAAAATCATTTTTCAATCTTCAGCCCGCGTGGGACGATGAAGCTTCGAAATGGAAGAGTATAAAATGAACTTCTCGCAAATGACTCGAGAACGACCAGAGGCCAATGAATCACTAGACAAAAAGTGAGGAACGACGGACACCAAGATACAGACCTTTCAATAACAGGAAATCAAGCATCGTTAAGGACAGCTGACAGATGCCCAATTCCCCCTAGTGCGTGTAAATCGCGAATAGCATCGTATGGCTGGTGTGAATCAACGTCACAGGCGATTAATGCATCAATCCTTCAAAAAAGGTAGCTGTGCTTGAGGTGAAATTCCAGCTGGTAAGTGAGAGGATTTAAGAAAGCAACGACAGACTATTTGGCGGCCGTAACTGGCCGGTAGGAACCACACGAACGAGTGCTCAACCCCTAGGACATACAGAATGATCCAAGTGTTGCCTTTTTTCCCACTTTCTAATTTGTGGAATAAGAAATTCCCATTACCCAGTTTTTGAATAATGAAGGGAAATCTACACCGTATCATACCGTGCAAAGTAATAAATTGGATCCATGCTTCCAAGTAAATCACCGGACGTATGAAGACTACAGCCAGAAAAATTCAAAGAAAAAAGGTAATAGAGCTTTAGTGGTGAAGAGAGGTTACAAAGTGGGTGCTTAAATAAGCAATGGATAGCAGAATGTGAGGTACAGGGCCATCACAACCTCCAAGTGATGAGAAAAGGATAGATGATATCGTTGAACTCAGAAGTACAAGCGCAAAATGCTGACTCTTGGGCATGTGAGCAGTTCACGTGGTGCTTTGGGAACCACTTTTTCTTCAGATCATACTTAAAAGCATAGACTAGTAAGTGGTAAAAATAACACGGTAAATACACTTCCGACACTTAAAGTGGTAAAACGGTTGCCTTCTCCCCCTACTCCCCCCTCGTTACCGCTAATGGTGGCATAGACGTAATGTATTTCTAGCAATCGGATTATGTTAAGTGGTCGTGCTACGTTAGCAAAAACTGCCTAGGAAACGCCAGGCTACAAACTCTTCGGTATGGGTAAGACTAAACATAAATTAATTGAAGGACTTTCAATAGAGGGTTAATAGGGGCTTTTTACTCAAACGACCCAAAACGCGACAGTGGGAATGGCGTCAAGGTTGTACTTCAAATTGCGCAAAAAACCAGATGTGTCAGAAACGGGGCTTCCACTAAAGCACTCCAAATCAGAACGCCCTTCCACAAACATACTCGACAGAGCAATGAGGCGTCGAGATACACCCTGGGGGAAGGGGGGTAAGTAAACACAGAATAGACATATGCCAGAGAACAGATTGTAACCGATTATCAGAAAAAAAAGATAGCAAAAATAAAAATGTGTATTTCTGTGTGTTCCCAACAAAGTGCGCGTGGGCTTTCAAGCGATTAAAACGTTAAGATTGCAAGATCACTAGTGTCTACCCCCGATGATCCTCAAGTTAAGGAAAAAGGAAGTTCAGATCCGAAGACACTTGCAAGGCCATATCCACCTAGAAATTGCGTTTCGCAGAGCAAACATTCCAGCATGTGTACTTTCTGATAAAAAATAAGTCGTATTTGAAAGAAAAATAGATGCATCAAGTCTGTGTTATCACTATGGCCTAAGGTTTTTGTCTACTTTGCCATTACCGAGGATGGCTAGACTAATCACGAGGATGTGAAGCTGACTTGCCCGCAGATAATCAGGAAAAGGAAATGCCGCTTCGACGAGAAAAATATAGGACAGAGAAGGACTAGATTGGGCACAAATTGCGAAAAAAATTAACTAGGGAGAAATTATGAAAGGAAAGTTGTCTCGCCCGCATAGATGGGATGCTGTAGACCGTAGAAATAAGGAAGAACATTCGATTAAACTTTAAACTGGGCTGGTAATGTATATGTAGTGAATAAGGATAATAAAGCAGAATTACTGAAAGACAAAATCAGACGCGGATAAAGCAACCAACCGGCTAGCGTGAGAAGTTATCGCTGAAACAGGAATTAATAAGGGAAAATTATCCATCCTTTTAGACCAAATGAAAAGGTGACTGTATTAAGCTGGGAGAGATATGAATTAACAAAAAGTAGGCAAATTCACTTTAAGGCAAGATTTGAGCTTTTTTCTGGATTAATCCAAATCACTTAATTCATGGGGCAACAAAACAACACAAGTCTCCTATATGTGATCAACACTGAAACACTACGTGCTAGTATTCAAAGTTAGAAACAATGTTATTTGAAAGAGATCACCACCGGGTGTCCATTTATAGCTGTCAACATGTCGGCAACCAAAGCCAGACTGTTGGAACCTGTTGAAGTAGACCATATTCAGCAATCGTATCAAGGACAAACGCGTCGTGCACATGATAAGAGCTGCAGCTCATGGTAATATTCCAGAACGGTTAGCAAAAAGTCAATTGAAGGATAACACTTAGTGCGACCAAGACTTATTTGAGCCACGACATTTCAGATATTCAACCCCGGCGAAATTGCGAAAGCCATTATTCAAGGGTGAACTTGAAAAGCTATTTTTCATACGGAAGCATTTTCTTGTGGACGTTACGCGAAAATGCTCGAGATCTGTACTATGTCGAGAGGAGAGACGATGCTTCGGTTGAAAGAGCTCAGTGAACACCAAAAACGCTCCTGCTCTTCGAGCTTATAAACCGAAATAGGGGGAGCTTGAGCTAGAGAGGCACATGAAAACGTACCGTATCAAACGCTGTTGCTGTTGTCGCGCCTCTTGAAGCAAGACCTTCAGGTCACGCGGTCGAGGCACCCGTTGTTTCTCTTCAAATGTATGGGTCTTGAAAGGAGACGAAAAAGGGTGTAATCGACAAATAGGGCCTTGAAAGTGCTTTAAAATATCCAGTTGGTTGTGGTGCTCTGGAAAGGTGCGATTTGCAGAGGTATTGTATGCACTGCGAAAGCAATGTTGAAGTAAACTGGCAATTGATCTGCATGCGGCCACGATATTTTCGTGTCAATAAGACCCCCCACATTAGACCATGGCAGGTGAAATGACAGTTCGTTGTCCAGATGGTCAACAATTGCTTGATCCCATTTCTCAGTCGTACAAACGGGTATGTCATGAGAAAATGCGTGGTCGGTAAGGAAATAGTAAGATCTGCATGTTATGTACGTGTAGATGCGTAACTGCCTTTAAGTAGTGTACGGTTAGACTGAAACAAAGTGACAAGATCATCAGGTATAACTACAACGTTCACGCCATTCTTTGGCTGTAGATCAAACGAAAGCATTGAAAAAAAGATGGGAAAAAAGCCTTATCATTACGTGAACAGACGTGATCGAAAAAAGATCCCTTATCCTCATGGTCTACTTGGTAGAAAGCAAGTGAGAAGTTCTTACACTTTGTTTGAAAGCGGAACATACTTCGTTATTCTGGAAAAAAAATAGAGACTAGATATAAGGATTAAGTCAAACGAATAAATTAGCGAGAAAACCAATAATATCTCGATGAACAGGGAGGTCGCGAAATTACTAGTTAAGCTGGAATAGGAACGAGCGAATGAATGGTTGCTATACCATAAGCACCAAGGTAATTGGTAAGAGTCAAACCCCTAAATAAGTAGAGGTAGCGTCAACCCCTTTGAAGTGTGCAGTTCAATTAGGTTTAGCGATGCATCTACAGCGAATGAGCAAAGGGTATCACTCAAAATAACCCATGAAGTGACACGAAATGGCATTACTTGACGTATCCACTGAAAGAGGACGGTATCAACAGACAAGACCCGAAAATTATTCCAAAATATCTGAATTTGTAATGTTCTTTAGGCGATCCAACAAAGCATGGCCTCAGACTACGAAATCGCGTCCAAACGTAATCAAAAATGTATTCGTAACTAGCGTCGTTGATAGATGGCAGTTAGGATTCCAACCGGAGCCATTTAGTGGGCTGAAAAACAACAGCCTATTGATGACGCGAGAACAGATACGATCTGAATAATAAGAGAAGTCCTCCACTAAGTCAAACAGAGATTTAGTTCAAATAATTGAATATGATTTGGTTCTCGAACACAGAACCACCTGAGACATTTAAGCAAACAACTAAACCAAAAAATATTCTAAGCTGTTTTAATGATCCAGATGTAGGAGGAATTAGAGGAGAAACAGAAAAGAGAATAGCAGCCTGTAAGACGGAAGGCCGGGAACGCCTACCTATGGTTGCTACGTCGTAAGGGTCTACGTGACTGGTCACAAGCACAAAAGGTAGCACCGGTTCCCCTAAGCATATACTTCTCACATAAAGTTTAGCAAAAGTGAATGTTCCCCTGATGATAAGCTTGCTAATTATGAGCAAAATACCGTATACTTTCCCGACGTGACGAACTAATCCCATGAAACAAGGGGACTTAAAGACATCGAACCAATTCATGGAACACTAAAAGGTGCGCCTTGACCATAGCGTTTCTTCATACCTATTGGACGAAGTGTGGATAAAACTCACGCATTTCTAATTTATAGTCTGTGACACCAAGCACTTCAACACTGATTTGGAGCAGTAAACGAACCAGAATTTGGTTGTATTCCTTTCTAAAGAACAGCATATGTATTTAAAACCGCCTACAGCTATGAAGGGTAATAATACCGGCCACACACAAGACGCGAATTTTGCTCTTGCGAGGAGCCTCCACCATGGCAGGTCAACGCAACTGGTCCCATGCTCAAACGGGAGCAAAAATTGTTAGAACTTACTGCACAGAGAATCGAATTTTTGCAACGCAGGTCGCCCATCTCAACACATCCGCACTGAGTAAGCAAATTTATCACAGTATCTAAAGGAGAAAAAGGTTAGTTATTGGAGGAGTTGATTACCATTTTGCAAGCTTTGTCGATGCATACGCTCAGAGGTAAAATCCTTAGATCTGTCAAGAACACAGTGTGGCTGAATCACCGAACGATCGGGGGAGCTTCGCAAGCCCTGGTTATACATTGCAAGGTTTGAACTGAACGCCCGTTTCTCAGCCTGCTGGGAACGCATCGGTTCGAAGTCTACAAAAGCGCCGTAGTGATTTGCTCCCACCACCGACATGTGCGAATTTCTTGGCCAGGCATCGGAAACCGCTGAAAAATCCGGAGCATTCCAAGTCTTCTCCGTCTTCGCCAAATTGACATAGTCGGATAGGTTAGTTTTGGAACCATTTCTCAGGAGGCGGTTCGACCTCATTAGCTGTGATCTCCCCATTGGTACCCGGCTCTCATGCTCCAAATGAAGTACAGTTGCAGCTGTTTCGTCGGAAGGAATATAACCATGGGGAGGTTGAGGGTCAGCGTCTGGAGTAGGATTAGAAACTAAATCAACTGTTTCAACGGCAGGAGGAGGGTTGCGAACTACATGATGCCGTTTGAAAGACATTGAGTGTGGTATGCATGACTCGAACTGGGATCTCATGCGAGTATGCATTTGGGACTCTCCAGGCGCCTGTTTGGCGGGGTGAATACGGGGAATTTCAACATGTTCAGACTGAATAGTTCTAACAGATATTTTCTTTCTTGTAGAATGACCGTTAGGGGATACACAAGTGGCTTCCTTTCGATCACAAATGGGCGGAGAGGCAGGGCTGGATGGATAAGACTGAGAATGCAAATCAATTAGTGAGCTAACGGAGCGATTCAGTGGATGCGGAGCCAATGGTTTGGCAAGACCCCCGCACATACGGCGCGTTTTTGAAGAGGATGAAGCGGATTCCTCCTGCAGAATCTCCATCAGACCTTTTCGGGGGAATCCGCTAGGAGGATCTGGCAGATTTTCAACCAACTTTGATGGAGCCGAGCTAGACGACTCTGTACCAGAACCCGGACTATTGACTTCGCCAGAGGAAAGGCGATCATAACTGGATGACGAGGACATTTTATCTCGTTCGAGCGAGGCTCCAACTAGAGTTTGGTGACTCAGAACATCAGGCTTAAGTTTTGCGCGTTTACGGTGGCAGTCTGAAGTGCTCGGGACGGAGTTACTTTCAAAGTGATTGGTATGTGACAAGTTTCTAAGGGACTTGGACTTGCGAAGTGAGTCCGCTTTCAAGCGCTTGTTGGACAATTTTTCTTCCAGCTGCGCAGCCTCGTAGAGCTTTTGACACAAGCTTATTGCATGATAAGGCAAGAGATCAGACTTGGAGGTGTTTTTTGATAGGCATTCGTTAAATGCATCTATATGTAAAACCTATAATTATAGATAAAAGCAAACCATAATGAGACTCTGCTTTATCACGCAGAAACATTACACCACAAGTGCGGCATGCTAATAGCCGTTCATCAGGAATGAAGCCCAACTTCACAGAAGTCAAACCTAAAAATAAGTTGTTTCAAATGGCGAGGTCTATACCATCAATTTTTACAGAATTGAAGCAGGGAAGCGGTGAGACTAAAAGATATTGGTTATACTTGATATCTTACGGGGACGGGTCGGACTAGATGCCAATTCCTTACAAAAAGCATGCCAAGGGTTTGACATATTTGAAAAACCAATATATAGAAAAATCCTATAAGGTTTTGCGATAACTCGCGGAGGCTGGAACTTGGGATCCTTTAGCCAAGCCGAAAGCAAAACTCTATAAGATAAAATTTTCCGGAGTTAGGGATAGAAGACCCTGCCACCCACCCAACAAAATGTGCTAAACCTGTAATAAATTACGATATTTTCCAGGAATTATTCACCTTCTCAGTGAAAATATATCGTTATAAAACACGTACGGCAGCCACTTTAACAACGCGCCAGACCATTCGGGAGGGTATAAAGCACAATCAGTTTATTTCATTTTTTAACAGTAAAAACAAGTAATTTGTGCAAAAAACACCTACATTTTATAAGAAACAAGGTCACTGCACACTTTTACTCTGGTAGTTGTAAATCCCTTTAACCTGGAGGCGACTGAGTAATTCAAGCTGCGCATTTAGTGAAACAACCGGATAACTAAATACCGAAATAGCAAAAAGACTGAAAATTTAGGATAAAACTTTTTGATAAAATAACAGCTACTGTGGTGCCAAATTCAAGTAACAAGTTTTATTCCACTTAATTCCGAATTTATTCTATTACTCATGACATTTAGTAGACCTTTATTTGAGGAGTTTAGCACCCAGACTTCCCCTGTCCCTATATTAGTATTCGCTAGTTAACTAATAAACATGGCTTTATCGTTCTAAGGGTTTGAATGGCAGAGGGAAAAAGACAAACAAGGAACATGCTACTTTGTATTTCGTGACTTCAGTCGAAATCAGAGCCACTATAGAGCAACGCAAATGATTATTAATACAATTATTTTGAGAAATAGTAAGACACCTCTTTAATCCAGTTTCAGCTGCCTTTCATGGTGGCTATAATTTTTAATATGGCAACCGTAAATATAATTACAATTGGTTTATATTTCGCCTAATCGCGCATTTAATTCCCCATGTATTGCAATGGTGGTTTGTCCCTCGGTATTTGTGAGGCGCCACTTTTAAACCTTGAATTAGCCCCTTGTACCTCGCTGGGTGGGCCTGGCCTTTTGGGCCATGCCAATAGCCCAGACACCTTCTCTGCGCTGAGTATATATTCTGCCTGAGTATTGTGTCTTCTTTTGTCTTCAGGGAGTCCTGGGACGCCACACCCCAAGTAATTAGATTTCTGTAATTTATGCTTTTGCTATACTGTGGAGCAGTGATTTCGGCCACGCATTTAGCCTAAAGCTCCTCTGTGTGGTTGTGAATTATGATCTTTTACAATATTTTACTCCGCTTAAGCTTCAGGGAGCTCAAGAGCCCCATATCTTTCTGTTTACTACAATTCAGCTTATTAGCTCTTAAATTCTTCATGCTAGTGGGGTTTAAAACTGGTAGACAAAAAGGAAAACGATGCGTGAAAACTGATGCTGGACACAAGCATTGGCTGGTCAACGCGCGGTTTTGTTAAAGGATCACTTTGTGCTTTATCTGTCGTACCTTTGCCGGGTAAGCTGTCCCCTAAGTCATGATAGTGGCTCAGGGCCTTTCTGCATGCTAAATATTTATTTTCGTCCCAAGTATCAAGTCTACTTCCGTACTCGAGAAAAGTTCGGGGCGTGGAGTGCGAACTCAACTTTGAAGGGAATCTTTTCTAGTTTCTACTGCTAAGCGACCGTTCTTGGCTGCGCGGAAAAGGAAGAAGAGAGAATCTTGACAACCAATAATGGAAAGGGCTGAGAATGACCTCTACCTTTGGTAACTACTGCAGTCCTGCTTTCTGCTGGAGAACTACTGGCGAAAAAGAAGACATTAGCCGTAAACCATCTAAAAAGTTTTGTTGCGGAGTTTCTCACCATACCTGCACAAAGATATGGATAATATGAATTTGTGATACCTCCCTTTCTCTGCTAGCTGCGTTGAACGTGGCAAGGTAAGTCAGACGCGAAATCCCACTCCACGAAACTGAGTTAAATTGCGTCCTTCTCATATAAATATATGTTTGGGCCATTAATCCTACGTATAGCTGTGAGCACGAGTGATAGTCAGCATAATTCTAAGCTTCTTAAATCTAGTTCCCATACAGGATGAAACTCTAGGTCCGCTTTAATTGCCAAGAGATGTCAGTGACATCGCGTTCAAGTATGCCCTCAGACCCATAGAAATTCAAAGGCCAGTGCAATTGTTATCCTTCAGCATTGGTAGCTGGCAGAAAAAGTTGACCAAAGGGTGTGTTAATGATGACGCTCAGAGGAGGAGAGGGCTACGCATTACGTCAGTTGTTTGTTTAACTCTCGGTTTTGGTAAAGGGCCAATTTGTGATTTGAACATTGTAATTCGCCATGTGGGCTGGCGTTTGGGTTGAGCCAGTAGCCTTGGGCCCTACTGTATGCTAGATTTGCATATTTTGTAGGAGTGTTGTGTCTTCTAATGTTTTCAGGGTAGTCTCGGGACCCTATAGCGTGGTATGCCCTTGGGGAAGGCATCGAACTACTGCGTCATAACATTTGCACCAAGGAACTGATAGGGCCTCAAAGGCCCCAGAAATTTAAGATTAACAGACATCAATGGTATATTGCTATCAAAACTAACTCGTTTTGCTTTTACAGGGAAGAGGCAGTTTGCTAAGATTAAATCAAATGAAAGATGTCAAAGTGTCAGACAACTTCGGAGAAATTTTTTGGTCTTTGTAAGTTTTATAAACTGCTTTTGAAGAATTAACAATTTTTTAAGCAAACAAATGGCACAAACAACTGCGATATTAATATATTGCCGTTATCTATTGCATCAACTGAAGGTCCTTCTTGTCTAGGTCATTTGGGATAGCTTTCGCTGTTGTATGCGTTGTGCATAAGGTGAGTATTTTGAAACTTGCAATTTTAAATAGTGTACTTTACATTCCTTTTTGCAACACCCCTGGTGGATACTTTATGCCAATTGGCGGAAGTGGAAGTTTATCTGAGTTCGAAGCTTGCTTTGCGTTTCTTCAGGCTTGAGACATTTTGAAAGCTGCTTGATCTATAGACAGTCGTAGTTAATTCTTTAAGCGTGTCACGATCGCAATAAAAGTCCATTCGAAGTGTTGAAACTACAATTTTTGAGTCTTAAGGATGATATTATTGTTTTGATTAGAGCTTCTCACGTAAATATGTCATTACCAACTTTTCTCAGATATTAATTTAGATATTTGGACTTACAAGAGTCGTATTCCATGATCCTATGCTCCAAATGTCTAATTTTTGATGAAGTGTATGGCTCGTCTATTGCATTGTCTTAGTTTGCTTTATACAGTGTTCAATTTGTCCAAATTTGATCGGTTTATTTCATGTCATTCCAAGCCTTATTTTGATTTCTGGAAATTCGTTCTTTTACCCCTTTTTTCCTTGCTTTTCGGGGACTTTTAGGATGCTGAAGTTAGAAAAAAAGCCTGGTGGGTTCAATTCAATTGTTCTTTTTTAAAATCTACTTTGTCAAAAGATAATGCTTATTTGTCGCCTCACAACAACACAGGTTACTGATAGCCTCTAAACCCTTGGAAATGCACCGAATCCTTGCGCACTCTTTAGCTTGTGTAATTGTTTCGCTTCAGAGATGCCTATTGATCTTATCCTGAATGCGGATGGCAACAGCGTTTGTGCAGACTGCAAGTCCACGTGTGTTCTTGGTCTCTCCACAGACTATTCCGTATTCATCTGTAAGGAGTGCACAGGTACGTTCTCACTGACACTTACTCTCCCGGTTCTCGTTAGAGACTCACGTAAAACTGGGCGGCGGATGGCGATCATTGGCCTCCCTAAGCTCCTCAACTGAAGCGGAACTGAAAATTCTCCTCCCGGGCAATGGCAATCGCCAGGTCAACGAAGAGCTTGAGGCCGAACTTCCCACCTACTATCGACGCCCTTGGCCTGGTCCTACCTGCCCAGCCTTCTTTCGTGAGGCCTTCGTGCACTGCAAGTACATCGTACGGGCATTCAGCAAGGGTGCTGGTGCCCAGGGTCTTCAAGTGGGTTTCTCCAACAGCACAAAGAGTGGCCAGTTGCTCAAAAAGTTACGCGATGCAGCCCAATTCGCTCCTCGCCTCTTTGAAATCAATTCTACTACGAATACCTTTAAGTACTTTGTAAAGTTGACGGACACCGAGCCCAAAGAGTGTATCGATGTGGAGCGGTGCAACATGACCTTTGTGGATTGTGAGGCCTTTGGCGTGCCTCCCAACACAGCTCTTATTCAATTCGTACAGGATCACTCAACCCGTCACATCTTCGTTCGAAGTGAGGACAGTCATGAGATCCTCAATTGGTACAATACTCTGCGGCTGTGTAAGTACCAACGCTTGCGACTTCACCTCTCAGGAACAGGGCAAAAGGTTTCGATGGATGAGATTGTCTCATACTTGACCTCAGACCTTGGGAAATTCGGCTGGCTGTTGAAGAGTGGTCCCGATGCTAGCTACGCCTTCCGACGACGTTGGGTAATGTTGACAAAGCGCTGGCTTCTTTACACTTCAACACCACAGTCGGCCTTTGCCAAGGGCGAGATATTCATCGGAGCATCAGGAGACGGCTATTCGGTGCAGGGCAAGCCGCCTAAATCTTGGAAGAAGGTGCCAACGGACTTTCCCATCACGTTAAACACCCCCGATCGCTCCTTTGTCTTCTGCGCTGCCTCGGAGGAGGAACGTGGTTATTGGCTGAATGCCATCTCCGCCATTATTGAGCGCCCTGTCACTCTCCTTGAGGCCAAGGAGGCGGCTCCTGTTTTCAATAGAAGGAAATGACTTGACAAGTCTTTCAAGCATTTATTTGCCCCTCCTTCTTAATCTGGATTTACAATTTTTGTCTTCTATCACATAGTCTTCTCCCCCGCTGACATCCTCCATTGATGAGACACAAAGATATGTAGCGTTTTTTTTTTGATTTCTTTCTCTCGTGATGTATTTTGTATTGGTTTAGCAAGTATTAGGTTAAATAATGCATTGAAGTGTTTTTTGTGACGAATGTATGAGAAATGTTTTCTGAGCCCCCATTCACCATATGATTATATAGTATACCTTGATTTTTGTTCGACGTCTTTGTGGTTACTTTGTTTTATTAACTTGCTATCGATATAAAACCATGGAAAAGTGGAGTTAGAAATGCATGAATGGGAATCTATTCCAGTGATACACATTAATGTTTATGTTAAAAAATTCAGGCTTGAAAGAGATAAGATGTGCAAGCTCCACCACCTAGTAAAGGAGATTCTCCGATGGGATGGATCACAGTTTCCAGCTTTTATGTGCGCGTTTTTATGTGCCTAAAAGCAACTTTGGGTGTTCACTGGATTACTGCTTCCCTACCCTATTTCCTTAGGCGCTTACAAGGAAACGATCAAAGATTGACGACGACGACCATGAAGCTTTGTCAAAGGTATGCTTCTCAGATTTGATAGTTTTTTTACTATCAAAGTGCAACCATGAAGTTCATAATTGACATCTTGTGAGAGAACACATGATCACCAAGGTTCTCATGTCATTTTGACTTGCGTACCTGATAACCGCATATTGATCCCACCCTCAGTACCTTTCTTCATTTGCTTGTAGAACAAAGGCGCTAGCAGCACATCAGACGATGAATTATACTTCAGGTACTTGTGCTGCGCCTTTTTACCATTGCAAATTGTTGCGGCAATGAGGTGCTTGTCGCGCTTTAGAACATCTGCACTGATTGCCCCCCACCCTCCTGCACAGTCAGAAATTGGTACCGCTGGTGCAAATCTCCTCCCTCTAATTGACAACCTAGACAAGATCCAACTGACCACACGTACGAGTGTGGATATCTCGCCATCTAAGTACCATCTAGAGCGCATTACGGTTCAGCAGTTGACCATGACACCTTGTTATTGCTCCTGCTATCGTTACAAAGTTGTCAGTAGAAAAGAGAAAGGATAGCGAATTGCATCCACTTTCTCTAGGTCTCTTCCCATTGTGATGCAATTCTATCGAAGTTGACTTCAATGTTCGCTCCATACTGTCGGGCAATGTTCTTTCAGCCACTCTATGGTTTGCAGTGAACGTTCTCCAAAAAATTTGGTGTAAAGGCAGCGGACATTTTTCATTGTCCCCATTGCTGGCAAAGTCCCATATGTTACGACAAATAAAATTCATTGTCAACAGCTTAGGGAGTGGTAGTTTAAGTCTCGTAAAACTATTTTTGGCGTTTTTTGTTCGAAAATGTTAGTTGTTACTCGCATCTTTCATGGAAATTCAAGGTAAGTGATAGAGTTTAGCTTCTTCATGGTGTTGCGAGGAGTTGAAGTGAACTTTGACGGGTTAGATCAAGTATGGCGCTGTATCACGGTGTTTCATCTCAAGCAGTTACTGAGAGAACTCTTATCCCTCCAAAGTGCGAATGTCAAGTTTCACAAGTACATCGTCTTAGAGCTTTAGTGAGAAATAGGTGAACCAGGTAAATCCAGCGAAGTAGATATTTAACCGGTTGATGTTTGAGAGCATCTGAACTAGGTGTCCTGTTATTTCATAATTCCAAGCGACAGCATTTCGTGAGTGTCGCATTTGCTTTGTTTACTCAACAGTTGTTAATGCTGCACAAAGTCTACCTTTAATTTTGGTTGGAAGCTTTTTGGGACGACTCTCAGCGTTTAATAGCTAACTGGGGGTTCGCATACGTGCAGTGCCAAGCTTACGGACAGCCTAACATTATCCTTTCAAATTTTCTCAACGTATTCGTGTCTCCTGAGGTAAAGAGTACCTTTTTTCATTTTAGGTCATATTCCTTCACTGATGTTCATGCTCTCATGCTGTCGGACAAAGTTCGCACATTGACGTACCAGTAGGTGATGGTTTTGTTATAAAATAGCCCCCATTTTCAACTTTCCTATGGTTTATTAGGCATTTGTAGTCCAAAATGTTTGAGCCTTGTAGTTGAAAGAAATACTCGTCTGTCTGTTTAATTCAATCACCACTTCTCTTACAGTCGATACATGTAAGACGGACAGTTACTTTAAGTATAAGAAGGTCAGTTTCTCTCAGAATATACATTGTAGCGCCCCGCGACTTCCCTGAAGATGAAAGGGGACATAACACTAGGGTAGAACATATATTGTTGACGTACAGAAGGGTTAGGATGGGGGCTACTGGCATGGCCTGGAGGCCATTCCACTCAGCCAAAGTACAATCACGGAGCCTTAAGTGCCAAAACGACGAGTTAAGCAAACAATCGGAGTATCGCAACATCCGTAAGAAGGGATGGGCATATACATATATTAGTAGTTGCGTCCATATTATGGAATCCCACTCATTGGTAGGTCCTAGTCTTCATTCGAAGTGCTTCCCCACTTTCGAGGACGTCGTAACACTTTTCGGAGACTTCTACGAAGGTCTTTTGATCGTAGTAATGTTAATTCTTGAGACGTTTCTGTGCATTCGACAATGACTTGCAAATGGGAGATTTACCCCTGTCTATGGTCATTAGGGGATTGAAATATAAAGGGGCCGGTTGCCCCATTCAGAAATAAGTCACATGTTCGCTACAAGAGTTTAGGAGGAAAATCGGCCACCAGAGATCAAGTGACATCAACACTTTCACTACGAGACTGACCCATTCAGCTGCTGCTAAAAAGTGTGGTTATTCTCAAGTCAAGAACACCCTGCTTCATTCGATCGTTTCCAACTCAATCAATCCACTTGCAACACGATTTATTTCAACGGTTGACATTATAAACTGAAAAAGACTACGCGGTACACATGTGGCGCCCCTAGTGAAATCATCAAGGGTAAATAGTTATGACGTTTCACTGTAGTCTTTCTCAGGTCTTTGCGTCGGAGAAGTAACTCGTCTCCCCTTTGAACTTATGCCTTCATTTGTGTTTAATTTTCGAATTGCCCCTATGCAACCATTTTTATCGTAAACTGTAATAATTTACGTGTCATTCTGTTTTTAAGCATTGGTTCTTCCGTGGATGCCTGCGACTTCATTTACCGTTGTAAAAGCGGCATGTAGGAGGGGGAAAGTTTGTCAGCCACTTACGGATTGGTCATCCCCGGTTTCAATAGATGGCCTCCAGCTCTGTGAAGGTTTTGGAACAACTGTGAAGTAGTTTTGTCCTGTATGCATCACACGTTTATCTCAAGGTTTTGTTCACATTGTACGTGGTATATTTTTGTATTTGGAATAGTTTGCTAGTTCGCAAGAGCCCCTAGATAACTTGATTTGGTGTCATAAAACTCCAAATCCATTCAAAGCCCCATAAAACTAGAGAGGTACACGGTTTGACTGATATACTGGCACTCTATTTCACTCGGGAAGATGACCTAGGTGCAGAAATGTCGTCATGATCACTGTCCAAAATAGAATCGGTGGTGTACCATTCTTTTATGCCGCGGATTGTTACCCGAAAAGCACACACTTACCGCATTACCAGGTCTCTCCCGCGTGTGTTTGTATGCTAATTCCTGTGCGCAGTGTCGAATTTCATTTACAAGGAACTGTTAGTCTTGCAGCAAAAAGATGTATTATGTGTCTCGGTTTTGCCTCAGTAGAGGGGCTGTTAGGACATATCCACTAACAACTACAGCAGTGTATCTCGTCATCCCTTACAGGCTGTATTTTCACCATTAACTGCCTTTTTACTACCCAAGTCCGGCCAGCGTTCTAGAACAAGCGGAAGGTTTGTCTAAAAACAAAACTATTTGATGAATCACCTAGGTTAGCTTCTCTTCCTACCGCTCTGCTCTCACTTCGGTGCCGTTCAGCCTTCTGTCCAGGTTAGCTTCAGTCCCTTGGATCGCAGAGGAGGTATATTTCACATTTTTAGCTGTTTTCATTGTAATAGAATTTTTTTGAATTGTTATAATCTGATCTTGTCGTACTAAACATCAGCCACGAGAGAGAATAGAAGATTGAAATAGTTGCTCCAATAGCTTTTCTGGTATGTGCCTACGGAAATCCGAACATTCATAACATACCTTCCTTCCCCTACTTTTAGACATGTTATTCGGGAGGAATGGGAATTTCTCTTTGAAGTTGGTCATTAATCCCCGCTTTTCATCATGGCAACATTGCTTCTGCTATCTTCGAGAGGATCTTTCCTCCGTTTAAGATGGAAGCCACAACTTTTTGACATGTATAGACCCACTTGGGGTGGGTTTTCTAAAATACGCACAATTTAAGGCATCAAATTCCCAGAAATCGAAGTTTATCCAGTGATGGCTGGCGCAATTCTGTCATGTCACTTCTCTTTCATACCTTCAATGCTCCCCCTAGGAATGTAAATGAACAGTCCTTCATGTTTTGCCAAAAGCTCTCATCACTTACTTGAACGATTCGGCTATATTCCTTTCTTCACAAAATCGTCTCCCCCAAACGTGGAATGTAAAGTTTTTGCTCCTCACTCAAAAAACAACTTTTTTCGCTTCCCATTCTGCTGTAAGGATTAGGACGCGAGGCCACGAATGCCTTTTCTATGGTCGGAATTTGCTGTTTAAAAGGGCACCAATAATGTGCCTCGTTTAATGGGCTTTGTGCCCACAATTTTCCCGCGGCAGGTGAATTCTACCTCCCCAGGGAACGATAATTACCATGTTTTCGTGTACAAAATCTCACGTCTAACCTACGTGTTGTCGCTGAGCCTTTAAACTCATGCAGCACCCCTCGACTTCCTTGAAGGCGAAGGAAGTCATAATACTAGGATTGAATGTATATTGTCGACGTACAGAAGGGCCGTGAGGCAAACGGCATGGCCTGGAGGCTATTCGGGCCATTGGAAGTGCAATCGCAGAGTCTTAAGTGCCTGCGAAACCGAGACGGGGCGTAAAACTAACAATTAAAGGATTACGCAGCCCCCTCTCCTTTTGAGTGTCTTCCTCGGCGCTCCTCTTTGCCAATCTCCCGCGTCGGCCACCACACCGTGGTCGGTGCTTTACAGACAAAAATACCCACGAACCATCCACATCAGTAGTCGAAATTTGCCTGTAAATGAGAAGATATTTGACCGCATCGTCACTGATCCCTCTTGGCAGTTCCACTGGATCTGGAGTTCTCTCCTGCTTGGGAACTGTATTGGAGAAGGGGGGAATGTGCAGGCTATTACGTGTGTCGGCCACTAGTTGTAAAAACAAGGTTTAAAGTGGTTTCGCATTTATTCTTCCCTGATACATTATTCTCACTTCACTGCCACCCAGTCACATCTGCCTGGGTTCTATCCAGCTAGTAACTTGTGGGTGCTCCATTTTCTGTAAATAAGATGCTTCAGAAGTGTAACGTTTACTTTTGAATGGAAATGTTGGCTCCAAATCTTCCCTCTGTGTACACAAGCTATCATTTACGTGCAGCAAGGCTGAAGGGCTATAGGCACGACTGAAAGGCCATCCTGGTGAGACACAAGTACTAACTGTACGGAGTGAGGAGCCTGCGCACTTACTACGATATTGCCGTATGATACATCATTTAGGCAATAAGCTGTTCACCCAAACCATCGAAGGCAGTTTTACTAGCCCTGTGATAGCAAATTCTTTGTGTCAGCAGGCTGTGAATAATCCAGAGGAGCCATGAACTTGTGGCGAAGGGTGTTTGACATGGTGAATAAATTTCGCGGTCGATTGATGAAAGAAAGCTTAGTGAATGCGGTGGGTGTGAGTGGATAATGGAAGGCCTTTTGGTCCACCTACTGTTCACAGCTTTAGCAGCAGCGATGGTTGGGAAAACCGCGCACACTTGGGCGTTTTCCCTAAGAAGACTCGATTATCTTTCCGTGCGATTAACCCTTTTGGCCTTTCTGCTCTATATACTTGACCAATTAAGTTTACAGAGGTTATGGAATGGTACCGGATGAAGTCAATTTACCGCTGAGGTTGCAAATATATACTGTTGGCTTTTTGGATACGGTACTTCATCCAGCATATTCGATGCTCGTGCGCTTTTACCACGAAGAAGTCGTCGCAATTAATCCCTCCTTATCGTGAAAAGGTGATTAACCATACTGCCGCAAGCAAGCTGAGGTGGAATTCGCATCTTCCTCCCTTGTTCGATTAATTTGTCCGCCAAAGCCCTTCCCACTACACATTTTCCTTACCTATTCGATTCGTTTAAGGAGTCAAATAACGGTAGTGGTGATTTTCTCGTCAATTTTTCAGTGAATATATCCTCTTCCACCATAGCCGCTTTCACGTTGCATTTATTCGCGATATCCACGAATTGTTGATGTAATTTGTGTTCCCCAATTGCGTCCTCAACGGTTGGGCACCATTTTGTAACCGGTAATTGTATGAATAATGCTTGAACAACTTTTTTCCATTCATAATGACTCTCCGAAACATCCACTTGAAGAGAAATGTAGTTTAATTGAAGTATTAGTGATGATGGGCTTTAACACTGTTTACCGAGAAGAATTGGACACTTAACGGAGGATTTTATTCCGAGGTAAAGTTAACCTTTAATTCTGTCTTCTTGGCATGACAATATAGAACCTGAAAAGGCTGTGTTATGGACTCCTGCAATGGTTGCTTTTGTATCTTTTCGTAACCGGACCACTCTACTGCTTTCAGACTCGCACTGACACGAGCCCGACGACGTCTGGAGGGTGGGGTGCTGTTGGACGTCGGCTGCGGCACGGGCATCCTCTCAATGTTCGGCGCCAAGGCTGGCGCCGCTCATGTCTATGCTCTCGATGGTGTTGCCAAACTCTGCCACCTTGCTCGACAAATTATTGCTGAGAACAATTTCTCCTCCCGCATCACAGGTGAATTTTGCCTCTTTTTTGGTTTGCATGGACAGTCTAAGGAGGTTACATGTTCACACAGAGGACTTAGGCCTAGAATGTTTTTATTTTGATTGCCGCATAAACAAAACAACTAGTGTATTCGCAACCAGAGATGTTGGGGGAATGTTGGTTACCACAGTCCATCCGTTTTATTGTTCTCTTATGACAATAATTACCTTTTATCTTTTTTTCATAAATCAACTGATTTTCTTTTCAAATGGGTTCGTCACATATGTGTGACGCACTCGTGGCGTCACATAAGTGTGATCGAGTATCGGTTTCCAAGGCATGAAGCTGACCACCATGACCCGTAGATTGTTCGTTTAATACCAGTTGGTTTTACAGTTACTGCAGCGATGTTTGCGTAGCCCGTTCATTCCTAAGTGAACGAATTTGGCCTGCCGTTATTTGAAGCTTTGAGCAGAATAGGCCATTGTTTAAATGCCAGTTTCTAAACAGTGTAGGCAGTCCAAACGACTTGCCAAATCTGCACGGTAATTTGGATTAGTGAATGGTTGCCGATTGCGTGATTACCACAATCCCATGTATCAAAGCGATAAAGTAGTAGTAATAATCTCGTGGGGTTTTTAACAATCAGAATTCGAAGCTAACGTGGCTAGGGCTATGTTTCGCTTCTCAAAATAAGGGGTCTAGTAACAGTAATTAGGTAAACTTGGAAATATTTAATAAAATTCAAGCTGGCTAACTAAAGGACTTCTCCGTTGCGATTCATCTTGGTACTTCTTCTTCTCCATTGTTTCTTATTTCCCACAAAGATGCTAACCATCACTCGAAGAAATAGCGGGGGCAGTTAGGAGAATGCGGTAAAACAGTAGCTACCTCCTACTTCGTAGGTGTGTGCTACGCACAGTGGGCAGTGGGTCGCTTGGGCATGGCCAGTGATAAGCCCACTCGCTTCACGAACGTTGGAATGCGAAGGCCATTCCTCATCACAAGTCAATCTAGCAGCAACCGGGCCACAAATTGCAAAACAAGTTATTGCAACGTGGTGTACCGAAAGTGGTGGGAATTCGTTTGGTCATTTGATACTCAACAAGGGTAGTTGAGAGGCCAGAAGTTGTGAGTGAGTAGGCGTCGCTTTCTAACGCTCACACTTAATGGAGATGATGTGTTGAGTACAGCCCACCAGATTTGGGACTAGTTGGGCACTTTTGCAAGCTACCTTGAAGCCCGAAGTGGGGGGGGGGTTTCAGTTAGCACGCTTGATGCGTGGTTCTTTGGAACATTGGGTGAGCGAACGTTTATAGATCGTCAGGCTATACTGCAAGCTAGACGACGAGCATGGGATCTTGCACATAATTTACGATCACTGTGCTGTTGCATACCTTTGAAAATATGATTAGGTAATGGGAAGTGTTTGGAGCCTGTCACATAACACCTCGCTTATCACTGGAGCCGCCTTTTATGGTTCGCTTACAAATTGCAACTGTTTTTTGCACTTGTTTTAAACCATCTTTAAACAGCTAAAAGCAGTCCACATCAGACCAAGTATCAACGTAACATGAAGTCATCTGGAGGGTAGTCCCATTGGGGGGAATTCAACGCCAGCATCATCTGGCATGGATGCAGTTTAAGTACACAGCCTATGAGATTGTGTCAAGTACGATTTTAATGACGCAAACGGTCTCGAGTTGTCTGCTGGAAAATCTCCGTTTTACGACCTGTTAATAGGCAAATGTCTGGGATTTCGTAAAGAGTCTCCTAATGTGCCCTGATTTGGTGGGGAACAGATCGACTTTGCTAATTTGGTCCGCTTATTGTACTTTTGTGAAAGATCCTTGGAAATTATTGACGATAACATTTAGCAGAAAGTTCTCCTGTGCATTGTTGAAAGTGGAGCCACTCAAGACGCGTTAATCCAAGTCGGTAAAGCAAACCGATTAAAATGCCTACTACACAAATGAACGGTCTCTTGTGCCAGCCGTTTCATGGCTTGAATCACCCTCGATGAAGTTATAGTGCATGCAAGAGTGAAGGCAGCCTAATTATACGCATGCAGAAAAGGTGGAGGACTGGTAACGTAAATGACAATAGTCGGTGAACGAAGTTCTGCTGAATCCTACAAGTCCACTTGGTAATTCTTACGACACTCTCACCGAATGAGCAAGGGCTGATTCTCGTCCTATGCCCGTGTCGTAGACAGTGGTGGTAGAGACAGTGGCATTCAAGTCAAAATAGTACATTTGACTCGAAAGTGGAGCCACTGACGAGCACTCCAATGATACCACACTACATGCAATAGTGTGTGGTCATGACGTCCTGTTGTACACTAACCACCTGCGCACGTGTCATCTGCCGGGCCGGACACGCCTTATCAGGCACGTGAATGGTGATGAACTAAGTTTCCTCCAAATAAAGGCGTCAATACATGAACCCACGGATATATGCGCCTAATCGCATGGTGAACACACCTCGAAGACGACCATACGTCTGTACGTCGGTGTCGAGCTCTACCGTGGTGTCGCAATAGTCAATCCCGTGAACATTCAACTGTCACGTGGAATGCCTCATCCTGCATGCAAGTTTGACTCGCAACCCATCGTGGGTAGATATTGCACAAGTGATGAACATATCTGTGGAAATGATGGGCACATCACAACACAATCATTCCAGAACAGTTGTGATTTAGAAAAGTTGGTGCACATTGGGCACCAGGACAGCATTCTGATTTTGATCAGCTGAAAGGATTTTGTTGGTCTGGCCTGATTCGAAGGAGCGCCTCGACAGGAAAGAGCACAGTTTTCTGGATCTCATCATTTCATGCGCAGAAAACCCGATGCCTAATCTCACTGTGGTGTCAAAGTGAGCAACAAAACTGCACAAGCTTGTGGATTGACCATCAGCGTTGACGAAGCGAAGTACGGCGCCTTTGGATCGGTCATGCCTACTGACAAATTCTTCTGCACCGAAGCAGTCTCTGCATTCATTGAACGCTGAGATTAGCATTTAAATGTTGAAAGTGTAAATGTCAGGAGAGAAGCACTGTTTCACTTCTTGAGAGTTGTCCTTTTTTTGACGCCAAAAGCCCTGATGTGAAATGAGGCTACGTATTGGTAAATGTGATTTCCTTCTGTTGAAGCTTCTATCTCAATCAGGCTAGTGCACTTGTCGTGCCACCTATTGAGTCCGAAATAAACAATTCCTGCCTCCATTTCTATTTCACCATACAGTAATAAACAGCAAAGTGGAGGACGCACAACTTGGCGTTGATCGTGTGGACGCCATAGTGAGTGAGTGGATGGGTCACGCGCTCCTCTACGAGAATATGCTGCCTTCGTTGCTCAGCGCTCGAGATCGGTACCTCCTTCCACCTCACACCTCCACTGTTGATTTGGCTAGTTGGCGTCGGGAACGCCTCTTTCCTTGTCGCGCCTCAATCTTCATTGCCGCTTTCTCGGCAGCTGCTGTGAATGGAGACACTGGTGGTTATGATGAAGAGGAGCAGGAGCAGGAGGTGGAGGAGGAGGATCCTGTTGAGAACGTAAAGCAGTGGGAGGAACTCTCCGAACTCTATGGCGTAAGTTGATGAACTGCTTTTATTTCATGGCCTTGTCATTGCCGATGTGGATATCTGAATATTGTTTAATGAGGCTTGGGACCATGAAGGCCTCCTTTACCTCTTACTGCTGTGTGATTTGTCAAGTGTTGTAGACTCCCATGCCTTACAACCACTGCGTCATCTGTCTTAGACCAACTTCCAACTGGTTATGGACACTCATGTTGCTTGTACACCTTCAGAGGTGAATCGGGGATAACAGTGATGGGAATGTGGTATTCATGTAAATAAACAGCGTCAGGAATTTTTAATACAACCAAGTCTGGCGGTCAAAACGTGAAACTGACGTCTGGTGTGTGTGTGTGTGTTGACAATAGAAGGTGGGAGGAGAAGGTCTCATCTGAACTGCATAGAGTAGGTGTTTTATTCCTCTTCATCGCCCGAGAAGATAGGGCAGGAGTCCATAGCTGACTGCATTGCAGTGGCTCCACATTCTTTATGTCTTAAGTGCTATCACCGGCATTCGCAGTTCTCAAGTCCCCTCATCTCTTTTCCACACAGTGATCAAGTAAAACCGCCTGGCGTTGGTAAAGCGTTTAAATAACCACAGAAAGCACTTTCAAATGTACAGTTCTGCAAGATAATCCACTGCCATAATCTAATTTGATCCTAGGAGCGAAACCTAAGCTGTGACTCTCATCATTTCCCTGTTGGGGGTTTTATTTCTCAATTGGTCGTTCAATGCCAAGAAATGTGAATGATCACTACCTGAAGAAATATGGGGGGATTTGGGAGTCAGTCGGTGATTGTGGGACAGTACCTTCATCATTATTAAGACTAGTGGGACGTGATGAGGGCGAAGCCTCATCTTCTGGCGATGAATCGCCATGCAAACTATCACGTGGATCGCAGCGAATCCATGGGGTCACCCTATTGTTAAGGATGTCTTTAAAACAGTGGTGACCTCTGGGAAAGTGGTGGAGATATTGCTTTCCACAATCGGTTAATGTGTAGTTGGCAAATTAACTTCCCACATCTCTACAATCTCACCAGTGAACAAACAACAGCAGTGTAGGAAACGGACATCGGGGCAACTGAAACTGCGGTGAAGAAGAACACCTGGGTAGATTTGCTGTGAGATGGGGCACAAATCGCACAGAATTGAGGGCTCTTCACTGTGCCAAATGAGGTGACCGATAGCGTGGAAGGCGAAACAGATCCCTTCCGTCTTGGCAACTAACAGTCGCATCAAGATGACAAACCCCTAGGAATGATCTTCTTTCGATATGCCTTTGCTTCAAGGCATGCTCCACGTTCCATTGTTACCGGTACAGTGAAACGCAACAAATCCTGTTTGACAATGCGACTGAAATCACGGAGTTGAGTAGACCGAAAGCATCCTCAAGCACAGGCGCATTTTAGCCAACACTGCTCTCAGGTACAATTTTAATGTAGGCTCCCCCAAATTTATTGGAGAAGTAGATAAGTTAATGCAGATAGACGACTGGGCTGTGTGATGGCAGCGAGTGAGCTGAACAAATAAATAAGCTGTCTATTCTCTTCCCTACCACTTTCCTTCTACGTCGAACCCACCTTGAAGTGATAATCGGGTGGACGGGATTTGCTCCTCTCCACCCTACAACACGACCCTAACCGCATTCCACGGCAATGGAAGTTGGACTCCTGGACACTTGGATGTATGGCATTTGGAGAATGTGCGGACTGTGATAGGGGAAGCCATTGGCCACAACTGGCTTGACCCGGAGGATGAATCACCCAATGATGGTGCATTCCGATAGCAGTGAAGGTTTACATGCCGCCAGTGACACAATTGTTGTGGAACGTGTAAGAAGAATCACTTTGTGCCATGTTTAACATCGCCTGCATTTCCCAGTGTGGGCAGTTGTAATGGTTCGTTAGTGCTTGTAGAAGCTCGTGAAGTACGTGAGATAGACGTGTGGCCAGCCCATTGGTGGGACCCTATCCATGGTGCTCTCTACTAGTTTCCTCATATCACAAAGTGCCGGTTAAGCGTGATGGATGTGACTCGAGTCCGTTTGTTTTACGAACCATCCTTAACTCACTTCCGAACCTGCAAAGGCAGAAGCTACACCCTTATCCAATTTGTTGTATGGCATTTGGAGAAGGTGTGCTCTATGTCTGCAGAACATAGCCCCTCAGATGTGGTTTCACCCA
>NW_020170382.1:0-2897 GCF_000524195.1 Echinococcus granulosus | reverse complement strand
AGGTGGAGACGGCTAGGCGTTTTGTATCTAGGGCGATGGGGTGTGGCAAAGAATGGGATAAATAGACTGTAATTGTGATTCTCCCAAAGAAGCAAGTACTTGAGGAAGCTTTCTGCGCTTCCTTGTTTCCTTCAACAGCCTCAAGAGACCAACTAATTGTCGTACGTCAATCGGGTCTTCTGTTTTATTGCATATTTAGGGATTAAAATAGGCATTTTGTTTTTGAAGGTGACTTTCGTAGTAAGAGCAGGAGAAATCGGAAACGCTGGCCGAATACTTGGCAAGATAGTGGCGTGGCTGGTGAATGCAGAGACCACTATCGCCGTCCATGGGTTGGCTATTGATGAAGAAGCCAAGTGGGCGATCAGAGTTAAGACCAGAGACAAGAAGGCAGCTGTAGTGGCGACTGTCAGGTGCACGTAAAACTACGGCATCAAAGTCTAACGCGCTTCCTACTCAGTCGCAATGCGAGGTTAAGAAGCTGTAGAGGTCCAACTGAGTGTATTAAAAGGGGGAGAGGTCATGTCACACAGTACTAACTGACAGGTACGTCGGCCCGTACACATGTCATTTGTCGACCCAGACACACTTTATGGAGATGACAGGCAAAGGTGGTAGTGAGTGCATGCATACGGCAGCGTGTGAAGTGCGATGCATTAAGCCTCCCCCGGACGAAGGCGTTTAGCACGAACCTGGGCACGTCTACTTGACTCACTCGGGCGATTAATCGCTCAGCAGTAAGACAGCGGAATGGTGTATGTGCGCAAATGACGACTGTATGTCTGTAGGTTGATGTCGAGGCCTGCTGAGGTGTGTGTTCCCAGTCCACAGTCTCGACGGTCATTTCCGTGAATATTCGGTCGTCACGTGTAATGCCTCATCTTGCATGCACGATTGACGCGGAGTCAGTTGTGAGTTGAAGGTGTGCAAGAGATGAGTCCTTCTGTGAACACGGCGAATCCACAACAGCACAATTGTAGAAGATAATTTGCGATTGCGAAGAATGTGTGCATAGGGAGGGCTGGGGATGTGGGTGGGGAAGAGTACCAGCAACTAAGAGGGAACTGTGTGGAAATCAATTGAATGATGGAGTGTCACAGTTTGACTGGAATACTACTTATGAGACAGAACAGGCAATCTTCCAGCACTATATCTACTGCAGTCTTGTTTGCGAAGAGATCCCTGTAGGACGGCCTACTTTGTTCTTAAATCCACAAAATCCGTTTCCTTGCTGCAATGAGTGGGTAAAAACGAACTCATTGCAAATCGATGAGATTTGCTGCAGTGTTGTGAAACCGCCTTTTGTTGTTAGTTCAAAGTTGAAAGAGCCCTTAACTGTTGTTTCATCCTTCGTGTCAGGTGAATCTGACAGGGGCGTTTGCGTCTGCGGTGCAGCAGGATTTGGAGAGACGCGTCCACGTTGACATGATTGATGCGAGGTGTGTCGTTACTACAACATCGGAGGTAGCCACACTGGATTTGGCGACCCTTTCACTTGAGGAATTGTCTACTCACGGCGTGAAGGTATGTGTTCTCATTCTTGATTGTGCTCCATCCAGAGGGTTGGGAGTAATTAGGAAATTCCGTCACTGCTAGTGGATTGCCCCCATCATGGTTCAGTGGACTGGAGCATGTTTGGCTCCAACAGGAGACTTCAATGTAGCCCTTTTCCTTTCACATTCGTTCATCCCCATTTCACAATCTCCTTTTGTGTTTGTGATTACTTTTACAGACATGTTCACCCCAAACTGATGACCCAGAGGCAAAGGATGCGTAATGTTGGCGGAAAGGCATCACATGATACCACTGTAGCTTTACTGCACATCGCGAAGAGCACAATGTGGAAAAACGAAGAGCTAGAATTTGGGTATCACCGTAAGATTCACCTATGGCAAGCGGTCACCCTTGCTAGAATAAGAGTTGTCCAAACACACCGCATGGAACTGTCCTAGCCGTTGGAAGCAGATAGGGGTGCATTTGAAGTGCACTGTAACGCGACCTTATATGCATGCAATTTGAATCATCAAATGCGTGTTCTTTGCAATGTTGAATTCCCAACTGCCAAATCGTGACGAGGAGGGCAATCCGTTCGCAAGTCTGCCAAGTTTGTCCCACTGCAAAGTTAGGGTGGTATACTGAGTAGTTTATGTTGGGTAGTAATGGATTGCCCATGCCGTGCGAAACAAGCTACAACTTTGACGCATTTCATATCATCATTACATCATCGTTCGTATCTTTAGGCACGATAAATGCTTTGTTAATAAACAGGTCTCATTTCAACTGTAGGATAAGCCCCCCCACCCACTATGTTTAAGTAGCGATTATTTTGGCGCCTCACTGTTGCATGCTTAGGGCACCTTCGAGGTGAAATCAATGGGCACGGTCTCGGTCAGGGGCTTCGTCATTTGGTTTTCCGTGCAGTTTCCACACGGCGATGTGCTCTCTACTTCACCCTATAAGGCGTAAGTCCTCATTATGGTCCTTCAATCCACTTCAAGTTAGGCGAGAACTTTAATGTAGACAAGAGAGGGGTATGCACATGGTTCAATGTATGCGGGTGTCATTGACATGGACTGCGTGAAGGTTGATGCATGAACTTGTGACCTGTCTTGAATCCAGTTCCACCCACTGGCAGCAGTCGTTGCTTTACCTGTCAGGACCGTTGCCACTTGAACAAGATGAAGTGTTGAGTGGAGAGGTGCACTTCACCCACCCCGAGGACGCGCCTCGGTGAGCTGCACTTCTGTTTCCTTTTCCTTGATGAGGCATCTCCTTCTAGCAATTCTTGGTTTCTTAAGGGATCTAAGCATTTCTATCGACTTTTCGGTGAACAATTCGCACGAGACGCGTGTCAAGGCCAACTACCTCCTGTCAAGTTGACCTTCATCTGTATTGTA
>NW_020170383.1:2959970-2970868 GCF_000524195.1 Echinococcus granulosus | reverse complement strand
CCGCATCATGCGATGTTGTCGCAATTACCTGCTCTATCCTTTCATGGAATTCCTTCTGCTCAAGCTTTTTCTTGGCATATTTATTTCTTAATTCATTTCCCCTTCCTGTTTTTGACTCTTCTGCGGTCATTTCTTTGTGCGCTTTTAGTTGTTTACCTTTTTCCCTTACTTCTTTTACATAGTCTTTCATGTCTTTTGCAACTTCTTTTCCTTTGCTCTTTCTATCTGATATTTCTTTTAATTTTTCCAACCTATTTGTTGTATTTTCCTCTTTGAAATATGGAATTTTCTCCAACTTTTGTTTCCCAATGTTGGCTTCTAATTTTTCCAATTTTTCGCGTACTTTATGTAGCTGTTGCTGTAATCGGCTTTTTTCAGCCCGATTTTCAATAATTTCCTCTTCCATTTCCTCCAGTTTTTCCTGCAGATCTTTATCTTTTGCCTCCATGTCTTGCATTTCGCCGGATGGTTGTATTTTCTTCTCAGTTTTTTCTATCTTATCCTTGTCATATTTTTCTTCGTTTGCGTTGCGTTTTTTTATTTTTAGGTCCAGAAACTGGTTTTCTATTTGTCTATACTGTCGATTAGTTTCTGTTTTTGACGGTTCCATTTCTTGACAGCACTGCTCCACGCTGAAGACGCTCTCCTTAGAGTCCTCATGCAACTTTTTCATTTGTTCTATAATTTTAGCCTTTTCCGTATTCTCTGCTTCTAACGCCTTCACACGTTTCTTTAAAGAATCAGATTCGTTACTAGCTTGTGACACAACCTGTACCATCGGGAGGACTGCTTCAGTTCCAACATTATCCCCTGTGTCAACATAGCAAACCGTCGTGCTGCCATTTGATGTTGATGTTTTACTCACCGATATTGGAACAGTGGTATCATTTGGATCGATACCAAGGAGAATGAGCTGCCGATTTCTTTCGGCCAATTGAACGTGATTAGTTTCAACCTCAGCCTGCAGGGCTGACAGCATTCCCTTTAATTGGTCTTTTTGGGACTCCACATTAGACAAGAGGTTTGCCAGACGAACCCGACATGACTCCGAATAGGCCAGGTCTCTGAGTAAATTGAATACTTTAGCGTCACCCATGATGGCTGAAATGGCGGAAACGGCGGTCACACAACAAGGATTCCAAGGTAGATCTAGATCATCTCTAACAATGGTTGGAGATGCATCCACCTCGCATTTCTGTTCCTTCGCCTTCTCTAGGAGGGATTTATATGCCCTAATGCAAGCCTGCACATCACAAACCACTGTTTCGGACTCCTTGGATGACAAGAGACTCAGGAATTGATCAACTGCTGACGAAGACTTAAGCGCAAGCATTGGTTCATGTCCAACAACTGGTAAAGTCCCGCTACGCTCGGCAGAGTCGTCTATCAAAAGGGTGCTCTTCCAAAGACACTCAAATATGGTATTAAGCTGCGCAAAGTCCTTTCTGACTGCCTCAGAATCTGCTTCACTTATTGCCAGCTTATTCAAAAGTGCTTCAATTTGTCGGTCTCTCTCCATCAAATCAACATCTTTGTTATTGAGCACAAAACGCAGATTTCGCATTTGCGCTTCATGGTCCATCACAACCTCCCGAATATCACTCAATTCCTCCGTTTTCTCATTCAATACGCCCTGAAGATTCTCCATTTCGAGACTTCGCATCACCGCCTCCTCCTGTGCAAGCTTGAGTTCCTCTTGCAAAACCTTACTGTCACTCTTGAGTCTTTTTATTTGTTCAGTTAGATCTGATATTTCCTGATTAGATGAAGAGACCATTTGTTGAAGCTGGGAGACTTCGCTTGTTTTTTGGCGAAGCACAGTCTTAAGCTGCTGAACGTCACTTTCGTAGGCGCATTGAATGGCGTTAAATTGGCTAGCTTTTTCATCAGCCTCCGCCAGTTTTGCCCTGAACTCCTCATTTTGAGCACACAAACGAGCTTCAAGTTGGGAAATTGTGGCAACCTGATCATTTATTTTAGATTGAAGACTAGCTTCATGTGAAGTCTGCATCGCCTCCCCGACGCCTCTTTTGAATGGTTCAAATTGATCCAAATCGGCAGATGGTGTTCCCCTGAGCGGGACCGCTTGAGTAGGCTGCATCGACTCTTCAAATGCCTGAAGAAGTGGCACTGATTCAGTAACTTCCTCCTGAATAGGGTAAGGTTTGGACGAAAATGGTTGCTGAAGTAAGTTTATTTGAGCATGTAGTTCTTTGGTCTCATCCGAATGACTCTTGAGGAGTGCTTCTTCCTCCTCAAGTCTAGCTAACAAATGCGTCATTTCTACCTCTTTCTGTTTCAGAGCGACTTCACTGTCCTCTTGACATTTACGTGACCAATTCATTAAACGCTGGGTGAGAAGGTCATCGCACTTGTCCAATGTCTTCAAATGCTCATCAAGGCTATCGACTTGACGCAGCTCTGACACGAAATCAGCGAAACTATCCTCACACTCATCACCGCCAGTCAAAGCACCCACTCGTTCTAATAAGGTGAGTCTGGATTCACAAAGGAGTTGAAGGGCTTCCTGGTTATTTTTCACCTCCTGCTTCAACGAAGCCACGGCCAGCTTCAGGTACTCGATTTCAGCATTCGTATTCCTATGCTCATCACTCAATTGACTAATCTTTTGATCTTGACTACTCAACGCCTGCTTTGGGAGCGGGTGACGTGGCGTTGAGGCAGGAAGCGATGGGAAAAGAAATTCATCAATTACTTGAAGGTCTCCGTCCCCCTGCATCTCGGTATCACCTGACCTTGTGAGTTTCATTGGCTGCCTTATCCGCACTGTTAGAGGATTATCCAGGCCATAGTCCGCACGGTCAACTTCTAACTGCTGACAAGATATGTAGCCCATATGTGCGGTCGTTTTCTCAGATGCGTGGTCAAGGTTAGTGGGATTGCCTGATATTTCAGCTATCCCTGTAAAAGGTCGAATACGGGCAAGTGCTTCCGTTAGGGTGTCTGAAAGAGATTTTAGGCTGGGTAGGACCTTCTGGGCATTAAACGGTTTGAAAGACTGGAAAAAGACTGCTAGGTCATGACATAGGGACCGAATATGACCAATCAGATCGTCACTACTGGGAATCTGAAGTTTAGGCGAACCAATCATAGTGTCGGACTCAGAGACGTCAGGGACCAGTGCAAGCCCATTTGAAAGAACACCATTTAGCTCTTCGATTTCCGCCTGTTTATTACGGATGAGCGTGTGCTTTGAGGCCCACTTAACAGCGCCACGTCGTAGTTCAGCTAATTCAGCCTCCTTGTCGGCGATAAGAGCACTAATTTTTGCTCTTAGATCCAATTCCTGTTCATTAGCCTGTCTGGATGAGTTGTTAGTCTGACGCCTGAGTTCTGACTCAGTGTCGGAGGTAGGACTTGAGGTTGCTAGATCTAGCCAGGCGACAATTGATGAAGTTTTCATACTATTCGCATTTAACTCCTCCGAGATAGCACTTTGACGCCAATTGGACTCACTGTGGACGTTGTCTAGCAACTTCTGTAGACTCTGCATCTGACTTTGCAGATGTACAACTTCCGCGTCGACGGCTTGCAGACGTCGCTCCATTTCCTGCATCTCGTGGAATGGAACCGTTGAGACCGTCAATTCACAAGAAATTGAAACCAGCTCTTTGAGCGCATTCTCAACGTCAGGACAGCAAAAGGTGTGTTTAATAGGATGCTGGTCGCGTAATATGTTCCTTAATTCACTCCATCGGGGTTGTTCGAAAGAGGAATTCGTCGAAATAAGGTATGCCAAGAAACTGAGAACTCCAGCACAGCAATGACATCGACTATGGGTGCATTCATTACCATTATTTGAAACTGGCTGGGTCGAAGAATCGAAATGTTGAGCTGCCTCGTACCGGCCCAAACTCACTGCAGTCAAGATATCCCGTGTTGCAAGTGGGTAGACAGTAGGACTAAGTTCAGCTGTCGCTTCAGAAAGACGTCGTTTGATGTCTCGAATTTGTTCAATCAAACTACTGGCCTACGACACAAAGTAGGAATTTGAGAAACCCATCAAAGCATCAATCTTTATGAGAAAACTATCAGCTACTATCAAAAGACTATAAACCGATCGAAATCAAAAGCTAGTCACATTCAAAAATCAAAGTAGCAAGGCTTTAGCCCAAACGATAACCAGTAAAATGAAACAAGAAGCCAATGTTAGGACAAAATAGCATATTGATAAAAATCTAAACCAGTTAAATTTCTTTACCAAGAAGTCCTGCGGTACCAATAGTCTTGTAGTCATAAAAAACGCGTAATTTGCTCTCATTACTAAGACGTAATAAATACTACCTTAATAGTCATGTCAAAAGGGGAGAAAGACAATGTTCTGATAAGTGGATGTACGTGACTCACCTCCGGGTACAACAAAGTTTGTGCAAATCGCTCGTCAGAGCTTTGCTCCTGACGTAATGAGGCTTTCGGCTGTGAACCAGAATTCCGACCATTTTGACGGTTGCATCCGCTCGTCCGAATCGACGATAAATGTCCGTGTGAATCCACACCAGAGGACATTGTCCTAGAATGCAAAACGGACAAAGACTGTCCCCTGATGTTACGAACACTCGGGTTCGTCAAAGCTCGAAATTCTCTTTCATCGGGGCTATTACGAAGGGTAAATCGCGACAATGAGCGCGTTGGTCGTCTAGAAGAAATTATTTTATTCCTCCCAGAGGCGCCACCATTTGGATCATTCTACCCAATGCACATTTAATACTATGATAAACATACCATTTAAACTGTAAATAGAGGGAAAGTTAGGACTATCTACACAAGCAACGCAACAAATCCGACCACTAAGAAAATATGACCAATGCGCTTAGGTTACTCAGTGAAAATGCTTGCGTCTTGATAGAATCAAACAACAAAGACCTTACCTTAATAATTAAAAAAATCAGTAAATCACCAAATTTTAAGCAATTTTCAAAGTATGTATTTAACAGACCAAAGTGACATGAATTTGATCAACCAAAAATAATACGTACATTGGGAGTATTTAGAAAAAATAAAGGCGATAAATTAGTACTAAAAAAAGCCTTAAGCATGTTACAATAGCTTTGAACTAGCTAAGAGGTTCGTAGGAATAGGGCATGTGGAAAGCGTTGCAGGACGTCCTGGATGTATGAAAGCATACGCAGAAAGATTTTAAAGAGGAAATACAGCAGGCAGTTGTCACATTTGTAATGGCCTGAGACCCTTTAAAATTGTAAAACAAAGTAACATTTTAGCAGAATATGTATTGTCGACACACCATCGGGCTTGAAGGTAGTTAAATGGCCGTAGTTCAGTTCGCCCAAAGAAGGTGCAATTGTAATACGATAGTGGTTTATCCCTCGGTATTGGTGAGCCGCCGCTTTTGTACTTTGAATTAGCCGCATCATGCGATGTTGTCGCAATTACCTGCTCTATCCTTTCATGGAATTCCTTCTGCTCAAGCTTTTTCTTGGCATATTTATTTCTTAATTCATTTCCCCTTCCTGTTTTTGACTCTTCTGCGGTCATTTCTTTGTGCGCTTTTAGTTGTTTACCTTTTTCCCTTACTTCTTTTACATAGTCTTTCATGTCTTTTGCAACTTCTTTTCCTTTGCTCTTTCTATCTGATATTTCTTTTAATTTTTCCAACCTATTTGTTGTATTTTCCTCTTTGAAATATGGAATTTTCTCCAACTTTTGTTTCCCAATGTTGGCTTCTAATTTTTCCAATTTTTCGCGTACTTTATGTAGCTGTTGCTGTAATCGGCTTTTTTCAGCCCGATTTTCAATAATTTCCTCTTCCATTTCCTCCAGTTTTTCCTGCAGATCTTTATCTTTTGCCTCCATGTCTTGCATTTCGCCGGATGGTTGTATTTTCTTCTCAGTTTTTTCTATCTTATCCTTGTCATATTTTTCTTCGTTTGCGTTGCGTTTTTTTATTTTTAGGTCCAGAAACTGGTTTTCTATTTGTCTATACTGTCGATTAGTTTCTGTTTTTGACGGTTCCATTTCTTGACAGCACTGCTCCACGCTGAAGACGCTCTCCTTAGAGTCCTCATGCAACTTTTTCATTTGTTCTATAATTTTAGCCTTTTCCGTATTCTCTGCTTCTAACGCCTTCACACGTTTCTTTAAAGAATCAGATTCGTTACTAGCTTGTGACACAACCTGTACCATCGGGAGGACTGCTTCAGTTCCAACATTATCCCCTGTGTCAACATAGCAAACCGTCGTGCTGCCATTTGATGTTGATGTTTTACTCACCGATATTGGAACAGTGGTATCATTTGGATCGATACCAAGGAGAATGAGCTGCCGATTTCTTTCGGCCAATTGAACGTGATTAGTTTCAACCTCAGCCTGCAGGGCTGACAGCATTCCCTTTAATTGGTCTTTTTGGGACTCCACATTAGACAAGAGGTTTGCCAGACGAACCCGACATGACTCCGAATAGGCCAGGTCTCTGAGTAAATTGAATACTTTAGCGTCACCCATGATGGCTGAAATGGCGGAAACGGCGGTCACACAACAAGGATTCCAAGGTAGATCTAGATCATCTCTAACAATGGTTGGAGATGCATCCACCTCGCATTTCTGTTCCTTCGCCTTCTCTAGGAGGGATTTATATGCCCTAATGCAAGCCTGCACATCACAAACCACTGTTTCGGACTCCTTGGATGACAAGAGACTCAGGAATTGATCAACTGCTGACGAAGACTTAAGCGCAAGCATTGGTTCATGTCCAACAACTGGTAAAGTCCCGCTACGCTCGGCAGAGTCGTCTATCAAAAGGGTGCTCTTCCAAAGACACTCAAATATGGTATTAAGCTGCGCAAAGTCCTTTCTGACTGCCTCAGAATCTGCTTCACTTATTGCCAGCTTATTCAAAAGTGCTTCAATTTGTCGGTCTCTCTCCATCAAATCAACATCTTTGTTATTGAGCACAAAACGCAGATTTCGCATTTGCGCTTCATGGTCCATCACAACCTCCCGAATATCACTCAATTCCTCCGTTTTCTCATTCAATACGCCCTGAAGATTCTCCATTTCGAGACTTCGCATCACCGCCTCCTCCTGTGCAAGCTTGAGTTCCTCTTGCAAAACCTTACTGTCACTCTTGAGTCTTTTTATTTGTTCAGTTAGATCTGATATTTCCTGATTAGATGAAGAGACCATTTGTTGAAGCTGGGAGACTTCGCTTGTTTTTTGGCGAAGCACAGTCTTAAGCTGCTGAACGTCACTTTCGTAGGCGCATTGAATGGCGTTAAATTGGCTAGCTTTTTCATCAGCCTCCGCCAGTTTTGCCCTGAACTCCTCATTTTGAGCACACAAACGAGCTTCAAGTTGGGAAATTGTGGCAACCTGATCATTTATTTTAGATTGAAGACTAGCTTCATGTGAAGTCTGCATCGCCTCCCCGACGCCTCTTTTGAATGGTTCAAATTGATCCAAATCGGCAGATGGTGTTCCCCTGAGCGGGACCGCTTGAGTAGGCTGCATCGACTCTTCAAATGCCTGAAGAAGTGGCACTGATTCAGTAACTTCCTCCTGAATAGGGTAAGGTTTGGACGAAAATGGTTGCTGAAGTAAGTTTATTTGAGCATGTAGTTCTTTGGTCTCATCCGAATGACTCTTGAGGAGTGCTTCTTCCTCCTCAAGTCTAGCTAACAAATGCGTCATTTCTACCTCTTTCTGTTTCAGAGCGACTTCACTGTCCTCTTGACATTTACGTGACCAATTCATTAAACGCTGGGTGAGAAGGTCATCGCACTTGTCCAATGTCTTCAAATGCTCATCAAGGCTATCGACTTGACGCAGCTCTGACACGAAATCAGCGAAACTATCCTCACACTCATCACCGCCAGTCAAAGCACCCACTCGTTCTAATAAGGTGAGTCTGGATTCACAAAGGAGTTGAAGGGCTTCCTGGTTATTTTTCACCTCCTGCTTCAACGAAGCCACGGCCAGCTTCAGGTACTCGATTTCAGCATTCGTATTCCTATGCTCATCACTCAATTGACTAATCTTTTGATCTTGACTACTCAACGCCTGCTTTGGGAGCGGGTGACGTGGCGTTGAGGCAGGAAGCGATGGGAAAAGAAATTCATCAATTACTTGAAGGTCTCCGTCCCCCTGCATCTCGGTATCACCTGACCTTGTGAGTTTCATTGGCTGCCTTATCCGCACTGTTAGAGGATTATCCAGGCCATAGTCCGCACGGTCAACTTCTAACTGCTGACAAGATATGTAGCCCATATGTGCGGTCGTTTTCTCAGATGCGTGGTCAAGGTTAGTGGGATTGCCTGATATTTCAGCTATCCCTGTAAAAGGTCGAATACGGGCAAGTGCTTCCGTTAGGGTGTCTGAAAGAGATTTTAGGCTGGGTAGGACCTTCTGGGCATTAAACGGTTTGAAAGACTGGAAAAAGACTGCTAGGTCATGACATAGGGACCGAATATGACCAATCAGATCGTCACTACTGGGAATCTGAAGTTTAGGCGAACCAATCATAGTGTCGGACTCAGAGACGTCAGGGACCAGTGCAAGCCCATTTGAAAGAACACCATTTAGCTCTTCGATTTCCGCCTGTTTATTACGGATGAGCGTGTGCTTTGAGGCCCACTTAACAGCGCCACGTCGTAGTTCAGCTAATTCAGCCTCCTTGTCGGCGATAAGAGCACTAATTTTTGCTCTTAGATCCAATTCCTGTTCATTAGCCTGTCTGGATGAGTTGTTAGTCTGACGCCTGAGTTCTGACTCAGTGTCGGAGGTAGGACTTGAGGTTGCTAGATCTAGCCAGGCGACAATTGATGAAGTTTTCATACTATTCGCATTTAACTCCTCCGAGATAGCACTTTGACGCCAATTGGACTCACTGTGGACGTTGTCTAGCAACTTCTGTAGACTCTGCATCTGACTTTGCAGATGTACAACTTCCGCGTCGACGGCTTGCAGACGTCGCTCCATTTCCTGCATCTCGTGGAATGGAACCGTTGAGACCGTCAATTCACAAGAAATTGAAACCAGCTCTTTGAGCGCATTCTCAACGTCAGGACAGCAAAAGGTGTGTTTAATAGGATGCTGGTCGCGTAATATGTTCCTTAATTCACTCCATCGGGGTTGTTCGAAAGAGGAATTCGTCGAAATAAGGTATGCCAAGAAACTGAGAACTCCAGCACAGCAATGACATCGACTATGGGTGCATTCATTACCATTATTTGAAACTGGCTGGGTCGAAGAATCGAAATGTTGAGCTGCCTCGTACCGGCCCAAACTCACTGCAGTCAAGATATCCCGTGTTGCAAGTGGGTAGACAGTAGGACTAAGTTCAGCTGTCGCTTCAGAAAGACGTCGTTTGATGTCTCGAATTTGTTCAATCAAACTACTGGCCTACGACACAAAGTAGGAATTTGAGAAACCCATCAAAGCATCAATCTTTATGAGAAAACTATCAGCTACTATCAAAAGACTATAAACCGATCGAAATCAAAAGCTAGTCACATTCAAAAATCAAAGTAGCAAGGCTTTAGCCCAAACGATAACCAGTAAAATGAAACAAGAAGCCAATGTTAGGACAAAATAGCATATTGATAAAAATCTAAACCAGTTAAATTTCTTTACCAAGAAGTCCTGCGGTACCAATAGTCTTGTAGTCATAAAAAACGCGTAATTTGCTCTCATTACTAAGACGTAATAAATACTACCTTAATAGTCATGTCAAAAGGGGAGAAAGACAATGTTCTGATAAGTGGATGTACGTGACTCACCTCCGGGTACAACAAAGTTTGTGCAAATCGCTCGTCAGAGCTTTGCTCCTGACGTAATGAGGCTTTCGGCTGTGAACCAGAATTCCGACCATTTTGACGGTTGCATCCGCTCGTCCGAATCGACGATAAATGTCCGTGTGAATCCACACCAGAGGACATTGTCCTAGAATGCAAAACGGACAAAGACTGTCCCCTGATGTTACGAACACTCGGGTTCGTCAAAGCTCGAAATTCTCTTTCATCGGGGCTATTACGAAGGGTAAATCGCGACAATGAGCGCGTTGGTCGTCTAGAAGAAATTATTTTATTCCTCCCAGAGGCGCCACCATTTGGATCATTCTACCCAATGCACATTTAATACTATGATAAACATACCATTTAAACTGTAAATAGAGGGAAAGTTAGGACTATCTACACAAGCAACGCAACAAATCCGACCACTAAGAAAATATGACCAATGCGCTTAGGTTACTCAGTGAAAATGCTTGCGTCTTGATAGAATCAAACAACAAAGACCTTACCTTAATAATTAAAAAAATCAGTAAATCACCAAATTTTAAGCAATTTTCAAAGTATGTATTTAACAGACCAAAGTGACATGAATTTGATCAACCAAAAATAATACGTACATTGGGAGTATTTAGAAAAAATAAAGGCGATAAATTAGTACTAAAAAAAGCCTTAAGCATGTTACAATAGCTTTGAACTAGCTAAGAGGTTCGTAGGAATAGGGCATGTGGAAAGCGTTGCAGGACGTCCTGGATGTATGAAAGCATACGCAGAAAGATTTTAAAGAGGAAATACAGCAGGCAGTTGTCACATTTGTAATGGCCTGAGACCCTTTAAAATTGTAAAACAAAGTAACATTTTAGCAGAATATGTATTGTCGACACACCATCGGGCTTGAAGGTAGTTAAATGGCCGTAGTTCAGTTCGCCCAAAGAAGGTGCAATTGTAATACGATAGTGGTTTATCCCTCGGTATTGGTGAGCCGCCGCTTTTGTACTTTGAATTAGCCCCCTTGTACCTCGCTGGGTGGGCTGACCTTTTGGGCCATGCCAATAACCCAGACACCTCTGCGCTGAATATATATTCTGCCCGAGTATTGTGTCTTCTTTCTTCTTCAGGGAGTCTCGGGAGGCTACA
>NW_020170383.1:2934826-2959870 GCF_000524195.1 Echinococcus granulosus | reverse complement strand
GGAGAAGGCGAAATAAGAGACTGAATGATAATGAGTTTTGGCTCTCCAATGCTATTACAAAGCACTTTTAATTCGTATCCTTTCACATATCGGCATTTTTTTCTGATTTCGCTTGCATTTCATAACAAATAACGAATGTTTTTTCCCTTTTATATACCTCCTTCTTAACCTACTTATAGTAGGATGTATAACTTATATTTCCTTATTTATAGTTTTATTTGTAGTTTTAGCTTGCATGTCCCAAAGTTACTCCAGGTAGTTTGATCTTTGTTTTTCATAAATAGTATTCAGCTTTCTAAGTTTTAAGTTACCAATACGTAGCCTATATTTACTTTTGTTTTCATGCTTTCACCTATTCTTTTTTATACTCGACACGTTTCGATGATTATCAAGCCAGAACTTGTAACTTCTCCAATGTCTTTTTTGGGGCTTTGGACTTTATAGCTGTTGATGCTCCCATCGCCAGATATTTACTCATATGCTTTGCGTGAATCGGGGAGTGATCGTTCTCCTCCTTCCCTATTACTCTCGCAACTTAATCGTAGTTCAAGGATGGCTATCGTCAATGGTCTTTGGGGCAAAGCAGTGGATGGTTTATTATAACACCAAACTTGTACTCTTTCTACTTCCTATGTTTCCTGGAAAAATTTTTGCCTCTTAAGAATATTTAGTCCTGTAGAATTCCTTTCAAGCTTATTTATTTTTAATATCGCATGCTTTCTCGTGTATTACCCCAAATATAAGCAAAATTACCTCATAGAATTTAAACATTAGGTAACTTTGATGCTAAACGTGTTTGCAAATGCTTATTAATCAAGAACTAAAATTATTTTTAAGTTTTTTGTTCAGGTAACAATTTACTGCATGTCGCTCAAAAGACGGTCACTTGGAAGTAAAGTGGCAATCACTTTGGCTTCAATGAGGTCAAGACATTGCCAAGGGTTTTCCTTAGAAATGCAGCTTTGATTTAACTTAGTAAAGTATATCATTTCCTACAATAGCAGTAGTGAAAAGGTTAGCCATCATGCTGGTTGGTACATGTGTATAACTACTGTTAATGTCAAGGAGGGCATTAAAAACCGTCTTTCTAAGTAGCTGACATCTGTGTTGACGCATATGATAGGCTACATAGCCTGCCGTTAGCAATGTCAATCCTGCCTCCAAAATCCTATCGTCGCACGTTTGGAGATGCATTTTTAACTTCCTATCGCAGCGGCGTTATTTTTCAAAATTTCCGTTCTGTGAATGTGCCTAGAGATAGCATTACACTTAGCTAAATTAAAGGCATGACTGTTTTACCCCAAAGCGTTCTCGCTCATATCCCACACATCCATTTTTGACAATTGCCCATTACCACTCCGTTGTTTTATGTTTTAATACTGAGTCACGCAAAAATTATTTATTAACTAAAAAGCGTATTAAATGATATCTTTTCTACCTTTCATCCCTTAGATATTTCGAGGGCGAATGAAGTAATAGATATCTCTTTTTCTGTGGATTACTTAGACTTTTTCCGACCTTTTTGCTCCACTTTTATAGATTTCCGTAGTTAAAGAGTTTAGGAGAGATAAAGATTACCTGGTTTGGCAATTTGTTTCATGCTACCAATAGATTGCTAAGTCTTATTGGGTGCTTGCAGCTACTTTGGCGTCTATCAAATATTTAGCCCCAATACCTGTTGATGGTTCCGTTGTTCCATTTTGTTGAATGCAACAAAGCTAGTGAGAGCAATTGCATTTCTACTCCAATTTATTTTAGGCAAAATTCCTTAAGTGACACTATCAATGGGGATAGGGAATGTATTTTGTGCATCAACCCAAAATATCGTAATGGCAACTCATAATATTTGCAATATATGAGGAAATATGCAGAAGTCTATATCAAGGATATTTTGTGCCTTGTAGACATCTATGAAGTTTCGAAATGTTTAATGAACCAAGTTGGAAGTAGAAATGCGCTAACAACTATCGTGACTCTCTGAAACCTTTTTGAAGACGAAAGAAGACATAAAACGCGGACAGGAAATGTACTGTTGACATACATAAGGGTTTAAGAGCTACCAACACTGCCCGAAGCTCCCAAGCGTCCTGTTAACGAAGCCGATAATTAAGCAATCAAAGTATCACACTACTACTTGAACTTGCATGGCAGTCACCTCTCAAATGGTACAAGATATATATTGTACTCGATGAAATCCAAACCCCGAAGAACCACGCGTGCTGCAGTTCTTGAAATTAAATGTATATTTAAGGGTAAATCACAACGGTGATAGAACGCATCCGGCTTCGCGTCTCATCATAGTCCCAAATGAAAGTAGAAATGATTGATAATACAATGGAGTATCCATAAAAATATTTTCTCAAATCTATTCCTCCACTATTGCGCGTTTGACAGCTGCAACTAAGGCACCTGCACCCTTGCCACTACCGTCTTCCGAAAGTTTCAGGCGAAACTAAAAATTTTGAAAATAAATTATTAGTTGCAAAGTGATACTTGGGATGATGTTAACAAACTTTGCTGAAGGCTGGTTTATTAAGCGGTAATTATTTATTGCCCACTACACAGGCAATGCATGCGACTATAAAATTCAAAAGTACCTGATTAAGAATGTCATTTCTATTTTTTGCAATTCTATTTGCACTGTATGCCTCCACCTCAGTTTTGATACAAAATCGCAATTAACAGTCAGTAAATGTGTTCCCCTAGGTGTGAGGTGGTGATAGGCTCACTGATTTCCTGAAAGTCACTTCATAATCTTGTCATATGGGTTAATGAATCCAGGCATTGCCTTTAATTGCATTTTGAAGAATTGTCACCTAAACTAGCTATACAATTCTTATCAAGGAAACCAACTCAAAATTCCCTTACTAAAACGACATTCATTTTTGATAACAATGAAGTCCAGAAGCAAAGTAAGTCAGTTTGTAATCCACAATGTCATTCCATTTCAATTAAGTCACATAATATTGGGTGGTGATTTTAAAGTATCACCAAATACGATGGGATAAATCTGCATAGATTCCCTTTGGATGAGGCGAAAACTGAGCCTTTGAATAATAGCCAGCTTTAGAAAAGTTGCTTTTAAAAATCCTAATCTTTTATGGGTTTTATCAGCCTTTTTACCTGCATTCATGCAGTTTTATAAAATTTTTCGCCATTTTTGAACAAAATAAATAACAAGCATTTAATTTTAATGCGAACTTTTAAAATTCTTTGCAAATTCTACAACTCAGTACAAACGACTTACAGTGCAACGTGGTGGTATAAGTTTGGTGATGACTTCGACCATTGTTCGGGCAAAAGTTGGATGGAATTTGAATAATGATCCATCCACCGCGATTGTTGTACGAGGTCGATCAATCCGATTAAGAAGACACGCCAAACCTAAGTGGTCATTCTGCTTTATGCATATCTTGACGACCTAATAAATTTTAGCCTAAAAGCTCCTCTCCTCCCTTATTCCTAATAATCTTCAAAATAAGCTTCAATGCAAATTGCTCTACTACACTGTTAACTTTTCTTACCTGAAGCAGCAAAGCTTGCGGCTCGATTGGCTGCAGAACTGCAAACATAGCGAACTATCTTTAGGTCTTCGGTAGTGAATTTTGTCATCCGAAAGGCCTCACGAAGGATATATTCGGTGCTGTAGAAGAGGTGTGTTGGGTCGCTAAAAGTCAAAAGTAAATTCTCTCAATTTTGCTTCTTTATATTAACAAAAGCAATAAATGTAACTGACCGATCAACTTCACTGAGAAAGTAGGCAGGAAATCCATCTTTAGCGTCCAAACGTTCGGGAATCACACCCTCAAAGATGACGTGTTCTGATGCCAGCTTCTTTAATATGTATCTCACTATCTCTCCAAGGTACATGCCACTAATCATCTTTTCAAATCTATCAATATAGTAGGCATAATAAAGCAGTCTTTACGTTTGTTTGCCAGGGTTTAGTGATTCGATGTCAACTAAACTATCGAATTCTGTGGTAAATTCATCAAGACATCCATGCTCTCCAAACGCACCCCACTCTATATTGATGACTACCGATTGTGTGTTCTTCGGTAAGTCAGTTATTTTCTTGGCGGCAGAGAGTTGCTCCACATATGCCGCATTAGTACCAGTACCTAGAAATTAAATTTGTAAAAAATCCGTCGAATATCTTTACCAACGATTAAACCGATCGCAGTTTCCGGATCCAGAAAAGCACAGGAAGCTAGCGCTCCAACAGTATCATTGACAAGGGCCCGACATGTTACTTTTAATCCCTAAATTTATCATGTTTATCTATTTAGTTTTTAATTACCAAAGATGTCATCGCTTCGTTAAGGATTTCAACTATATCTTTCCCAACTACGTCAGGTACATCAAAACCCTTTGTCCAGCGAATAAGCGTCCCTTTATTTAGTGCTTCCTGATTGACGGGAAAGGAAAAGGTAAATCCTAAATCAAGAGGAACGTCCAGAAGATTGCGCGTTTGTAAAAATGTTTTCACTGTCCCAGCAATAAATTTGAATAACTTTAATCATAAAAAATCAAAAAAATTATAAGTACCTCATCTCCTTTGCCTGTTTGTAACTCGTTTGAGATGGTATATACATCAGCTTCGATTAATGGAGGTGTCTTAGGTGCATGAAAAGTGACTAAAAGCAATCGGTAATTCGTTCCACCAAGGTCAAGGGCCAAATATCTTCCCGTTTCTATGCAAAGAGAAATAAGCGTGCATATCCACTACCATTTCCCATGGGTAAGTTGGTAACATATGTGTTAAGCATTTTTAGATCGTTCGTCGGGTCCTCAGGTGTATTGAGACCTTTTGTCATTTCAATATTCATCTTATGCATTATTGCTTCGCATTGTTCGGTGGTTGGCCAAAAAGGCTTACAAATTTCCACAGCCTAAAATTAGGCAAACTTCTTACAAAGGTGGTACTCTGTTAAATTTGGGGTTTGGAACTTCATTGATCTGTGATTGTGGATTAACATTCAGAATTTCATAGCTAAAGTTGTTTATGAGTTTTTCAAACGAACCTCTTCAGTGAAGTTATCGATCTTATTGACCTGAGGCAAATATATACAAATAGCATGATTACCTAGATTCCATTTTCTAGCGAAACGGAAACCAGAGACGCTATTTGATTTGCCACTTTTGAGGACCTTAACTTGTTTTAATTAATCAGTCATATTAACCTTACTCAGGAAAAAACCGGCTATAAACTTAGAAGTTTTGGAATTTATAAGGCTTCCTTAGCATCTATACGCTGTTCAAAGTACTTTTCGCACAACTAGTTTGTCTGCCTGGATGATAATGTGCCTGAAGGACTACTTGTTACAAATCTTTCAAGCCTATAATAATCGTTAAACCAGCATTAATCTATGACCAACGCCAACTACACACACTTTGTGTAACATCTGTACAGAGATTTGTTTGATGCAATTTTTAAGTTTATGGGTCTAGGGGCGCCGTTTTTTTATGAATATTTATTTCGTCTGTTCTGGAATTAATGCAAATGAAGCTAATTTACCCCCTTCCTTTCTATGCATTATAGGTTCCTATTGACTTATCTACTGTTTGTGTTTATTTTGCCAAATTTTGTCGATTCAACCCATTATTTAGACAGCCCTTAACTGCTGCATAAATCCCCGTTTGTTGTACTAGTTTAATAGCCTGGTAACAGTCTTCTGAATAACTTCCCAGGAATTACAAATTAAAGAGGTGTTCATCAAAGGTCGTGCCATTTAATATTTGTTCTTCAGTAAAATGGGCTGGTCACCTAAATGAATGTAATAAGAGCCACTGCAGAGTACTTTATTTAAGTTTTGTCTTCATCGGCATTCAAAGAAAATTGATGAACGGTTTTGCTATATCGGATTGCTTAAACAACCTTATCAATGAGATGTACATACTAACACTCCTTTACTTAGAAGTGTTATGTGGAACTACTATTTTAAATGATGCAACGATTTATTAAGTGCTAAAGAGGCGGATTTTAATTTCTGAGGGAAATTAATAATCGTGAGGCGTGCATTATCATGCACTTAACTTAAAAACAAGTAAATTCCTATTAACTGGCATAATATAGTAATGAACAGTATTTTATGCATGTAATTCCGCAAACCTACACCAGTCACGCCCCAATGTGCCCAGTGATATTTGCACGGCGTACTAGATGTCCATCTACTAAATGTTTGCTTTTTGACAATAGAATGATATACAACACTTATAAAACAAACGCACGCCATATAAACATATGTTGCATTTCCTTGTTTACATGATCATAAATGATGCCATAAAATCACAAGATGACAAAGTCATAAATTTTCACATTTCTCTATCTTGCCCTGTCAGAACAAGTTGTAAGCGTTTGGACCTTAGCAGACAATTTCTAAGACAGCAGATGGAGTTAATTAGAAGGGGGGTGGATACAAAACGAGGCCGGAATTTGCAGGTGGTTAACGCTGATTCCAAAAGCGGCTGCTGCCATTTATCTACCTACATATCTTCATCCCCTTCTCCCTCTGTTTGTTTTGCATCCTCAAGATAGGAACCATATGGACTTTTGTTTGACTAAAAATCTCTGCACTCTATACCAAACCTGCACTTGGTTTAAATCCAGAGCGACTTGGATGCAGGTGTTTATCAGAGATAGCTCCATCCGTCCTCATCCACCCACCTTCGACACTTTTTTCAATGGGCTGTGGAGTTTGAAACCAAATTTAGACCTCTGTTATGTTCACGAAGTGGCTCTTTTACCAAAATGTTTCCTTCTTAAATTAAACACCAACCCTTAATGTGTCTTTGCACATTTGGATAGAGCTTGGAAACTCGCAATCCGTCACTATGTGGCTATCTATCCCTATCAAATATTTCACCCCAAAGGTTATCGAGTTTTGGATCAGAAATTAAACCCCTGTTTCTATGAATAGTTATACTTCAATGGAAGGATTTATGCAAAGGCTAAATATTTTAGTGATAAGCGAAGTGATTTTGCTTCTTTATTCTCACTTTCAAAAGCATGATTGTCATAAACTAGAATCGTTTGATTTTATTTCTGCTTTTTACTCAAAAATTAAAGGATGAAAATACTAATCGCTATCATCTTTATCGATGAAATGTTACATGATCCATAGTAAAAATTTGTTCTCAATGTACGATGAATCTGACTACTTAGAGTTCACCTAAGGATCCTACTCAGTAAAGAGGAAATTAACACTCTAAAAAGGAATTTTCTACAAGTCCTAAGGAGAGTTCACCCTGTTGGAGTGGAGGAATTCTCTCACCGTCTCGACGAACGCACAAACCGAATGGGGACGGGGGCAGAGCAGGTAGATCAAAGCGCGACATCAAAGCGCTGTGATTGCAGCAAACGGAGTGAGATATTCACGCGCATGTGGGTGCTTGGACAGTGTGCGGGTGTGGGTGCTTGGGAGAGGCATAGGCCTTGCAACCACATCGTGGGGCAGTGGTAGTGCTGCCTCGATATTGGATAATCGCCTCGATGTAGGTCATACAATAGAGCACTGCATGTCAAGCATTGCGCGACTATAGAATACACACTCACTTGAAAAGCCACTTAGACAAATGCCTTTGTTTGCCCACCTTCATGTTGCCTCTGGTGTCTACCCCTTCGTAGCAGTAATGATCTTTAGTTTGAATCAATGCATAGCTAACAATTTTAGTATATAAATGGTTACTGATACATTTTAGGGCAAATCCGCAGCGCATGCTTGCCAAGTAAAGTCGAATTAAGTATCAAATCTGCAAGTCCTACACACTTTCTTTACCAATTTGTGATTGCTATTCCTAACACATTTTCGGGGAAAAATCAAGGAGTTTTATTATTCCAGCATATCAACAAGTGCTATCAAATTTTGGAAGAGATACTTTTAAACTCCTAAACTAATAAAAAATTATCTTTCTATGTCTACACACATTGCATCGCTTTAAGCTCACGATTTGGTCCAATTCGTTATTACGAAAGGATAAGGAGAACACGTCACATGTTCATGTGGTCTAGGCAAGTAATGGGGCGTCACATACTTGTGACGCCTACAAAGTGTCAATCTGGATTAAAATAAACCGAACTGAAGAGCTTAAACATCAAACGTCACCTGTCAGCAAATGACTAAGATACATGAAGTGAAGAGTTAGTTTTCGGATAGAGTCTTGAGTCGTTTGGTTGACATGGCGACGCCTCCTCCCCAGTGCAAAAACTCAAACCAATCTCCTCCCCCTTATAAAAATTCACCACTTTCCGTATAACACCAATCCAGTACCCACCATGCAACATCTGATACTACTAAATATTCTCGACTTAGTTTTGAGAATGGAAGTTAACGTACAGGTGAACAAAGCATTTTCAGAACTGTGCTTCAATAGTAAGTAATTAGGGTCAAAAGTTCAGTGCTCTGAAGTTATCATCGGTTGGTTCAGAAACATAGTCCAGAATACTTTGTGAAACGGATTTTTTCTGTTGCCTCTGTTCGTTTTCTGATTTCCCATGAATTTTTGCCCTTATAAAAGACTTCTCTCCATTGCGATATCGCTAGTATATAAACTAAGTACAATGTGCGATGGTCAGTTCTTCAATTTAGTATTATTACAGTTAGTATTGTCTTACAAACATTTGCAAAAATAGCCCAAACGAATAAACATATCTGAAAGTTTTGTTATCAAATTTTAACATTCAAATAGCTTAAGCTTTGATAGGAATGTTTAATTATGCATCAAGATAAAACATTCTAAGCGTTCCAACCAAACAAACCAGTGACCATGATTAGGGTTTCGCCAAAAATAACGAAATAAATACTACTTATCAGGGGCATATTTGTAAAATACCAAGGAACTTAGTTTCGTGTAAATTTACCAGTAAAGGCGACGAACACTTAAATGGGTGTTGAGTTGAGAACAATGAATGTGACTGGCTGTGGGACCAGTCATTTTCCTCTCTTCAAATGTTCGCACAGTCAATGCTGACGAGAAGGAGCGTGGAAACGAGAGACAACATTGGATGGATTCGAAGTGACTCATAGCGAAATATATTATCGTGAGAATTTTCCACAAGTGACACGTAATCGAACAATGAAAACCCACCACTCCCCAGGTCAAAAAGTGGATGTAAAAGCAAGGAAGGGTATGATCTGTCTCCACGAGGCACTGCTGCCTGAAACTGCATTCGTGTACGGGAAGCATGACCCAAAGCGTTGGTATCAGTCGCCAGATCCAGCAACAGTAGAAGGTCTGAGTTAAGTGGTTGGTAGTTTTATGCAAGAAAGTTTACTAGTATTTCGTCTTCATATAGTCGCACTATTAAGATGCGGCTGTTTTCTTTCAAAATTTTTGTTATTTTATGCATCATTTGCTAAATGAAATAAAAATCTTGTTGCCTAAAACCTGACCATGTTTCTAATAAATGTATTTTTATTTAGAGAAAGGTTAGAGGAAGTGAAGGGCATAATTCTCTTTCTTACTAAATACAAAATCTTCTATAAATGCAATTACATTTGCTAAATCATTAAAGACTCTCTGCTTGCCGAAACATGAAAAGGTTTGAGTTATGGTAAGTTGTCCATCCCTCAAAGTAACAGAAAATGAGTTCTTTTTTTTTCAACTTTTGAATGGATATAATTAGCCTATTTGCAAGGCCAATTGTCAAAAAGGGAATGATGGTTTCTGGGATATGCATGATTGATGTGCACTCAATTCTCTTTTCCTTTTTATGCTATATTCAAAAAAGCAAAAAAAACCTTTAGCAGTAGTTTTATCATGTATCAGTAAATCATTCTCTAAGTTTATACTTAGAATATATTTCAAAAATCAGTGGCAAGGACTATTTCATTTAGTGTTAACACTTTCTTCCCCTGACTTAAGTATTCCATTATAAAGTAGAGCAAAGTACTTGAGTTTACAAAGAGTTTTATGTTTTTGTGTTATCAAAAATCTAGTCTTTATTACTGTTAATGGACCTTTCAATCTTGTCACCTATGTGGTAGGCAAATTAGTTCGTATATTTTCCATCGATAAAATCAAATAGATACAGATAGTTACTTAAAATATTTCACACCTTAAAATAATCACCATTGCAATCTTTAAGCCTTTCTCAACGAGAAACAAGTCCTTCAAAAATAAGACTCTTCCGTTTGACAGTCGTAGCCTATTCTTAAGACGTTTTAAGTAAGTAGATTTTGGTACACTTATTTAGCTTTCATTTAGTAAATATTTCTGCCTGTAATCCACACAGGCACATAGAGCACAGTCTTATGGGGGTGAATTTATACATTTATTGAAGTATGAGATCGTAAGTAGATGGTCAGGGAATTGTGGCTGATATGCTCGGTCACTCAGCTTTGTAATACACAAAGCGTTTGTCATCACAAGTCAGTGAGTCAGTCAACGAACAACATAAAATGCACCACGCATTTTTATGACGGACTTGAAGTGAAGAAGGGAAGAATAAAATGGTGATCTTTAAAGCATACTGCCACCCACTTGCTTAATAGCTTCCACGACTCTCCCTCCCTTCCCAGGTGATACAGTTATAACTGAATGTTTCAACACTCGTGACTTCAAACACTTCTAAAAATTGTTCATGACACCTTAGTTTCTGACTATGGTAACGTGCTAATAGGTGCATACAATTTTGTATTACTAATGTGAATAGGGGATCCTTTCCATGGTGATGTATCTGTTTTTGGGTGGTCTACCACCATGATCAAATTATCAAAGTCAGTTCCAAGGAGTGTTCTCTATTACAGCGCCTTCTGCAAAGGCTGTGCAACAGTATTGGCAGGATGCATTTGCACCAAAGGGATCGAATTAACTTCGGTCCACAAAGCAGATAACCTTGATTCGCGGTATGAGAGTTTAAAATAATTTGAAAATAGTACAGGGAATAGTAAAAGTCATCGTGCAAGTAGAATGACCCATTTCTATGCTTCATAAAGCACATGTATAGGCATACTTTACTAGTTACAGCGAGTCGTTGCAAAGAGCTGTCCTGAAAACCGCAAACGCTTCTTTAGTCACCTAATTTTCTATTAATCACTAACTGTATGAATATAGGTAAAAAAATTAGCTTGCGATCTAATTAGCACACTATTTTTTAAACAATCTTTTAATTTGTTTTACGAGTAGTTAAATGTGTCATTACGTTCAATTTGATATCCAATTACCTTTTCTGCGATCAAGTGGATAATAGTTTTGATTTATATTGATACCTATTCTAGGCTGATAGTACCTGCTCCACAAAAACACCAACAGAGAATGTGTCGTCCAAGTGACGATTACAATCGAGCATTAGAGTTGCATTATGCGTTCACAAGTCCGGTATTGTGGCGCCCTCTAATTGGCCTACGCGTCCTGCGTGCGCGTGCGCACGTGCAACTTGCCCGCCGCAACAGCACTTAAGACGGTGTCGACGTTCGCGGACTGCATGTGGGTGTGCGAAGGGCAAGGGGTGAGGGTTGCCCGCGTAGGTGGAAACGGCGGCAGCGGCGACGGCAGCCGAGGTGGTGGAGGTGATGGTGGTGCGTTTCTAACTGCCTGCACCCTCTCTCGCCTTCATGGGCGGCAACTTCAAAGGATATTCGAGAGAGCGCCAGAGAGTCGCCGCTCGAGATGCTGTGGTCATAACCGCAGAAACGGGAGGTGGAAGAAGAGCCACAGCAATTCAGTGATTTGACACAGCAGTGAGCCAATTATTAATCAGTCCTCAAAATAGCCATAGAGGAAAGTTAAAAGAAGTAATGCCTTCTTAAGTCCTGGTCTACAGCCCATTTTTGGTTTATGAACCAGCATAAATAGAATTGGCACTAAATGTCGTCGTTATATGTTGATATTCCAAAAAGAGAGCAGGCGTCTTTTCACATACGTAATTAGCAAGCTGGACTTCAACTGAGTGATAAATCTTGGAATCAAACGGAAGTGGGAAATTTTGCAGAAATTGTGGAGGAATTAAAATATCCCTCAATTTTTTTGCAGTGTTTATGTTTTCATATCAATTATGCCGAAACGCATCAGGTCTTTATACGTTTTGAAAACGACAAAAATCTTTGCAGCACAAAATTAAAAATCTAATTGAAAAAGAACGGATAACTTCATCCATAAAGTTGAAGATAAAAAAATCTAGTACAATTTATTTGGAGCCACCAATTACAAATTATTCTTCCTAAAGGAGCTTGTACATTACAGGTGTCCCATTTCCATCTTTGCTTCCAATAAATTTAAAAAAGCATTAAGAGAATTTACTACCTAACACTACACAAATTCCATTGCTATTGGTGTTAATGATCTGATTAAGTGGTATTTTCTATAAGGCAAATGTGAAAGCATTCAAACCGAATGGTCTTCAGTCACATTCCATAATGAAAGTTCTGAGAACTAAAAACTTGAAACGCTAAAGTACAAGTTCGGCAGTACTTATCCTAGCACTAGCGGCACCGATTTGGAGTTATAATTCATGGTCGTTTGTGAAACTCCTCTTGCACGATTCGAAAAATCCAGTCTGCAGTCTCTATGACTGTCAGGATGACTTACTCATGTATCTACTCCCAGTGTTCCGTCTGTATTTTCTGTTTTCCTGCGAAAGCCCCCGCTGGCAGAGAGGTATGTAAGCAAAGAAATTTTGCATAAATCAACAACACATGCACGCACGCGCGCAAACCGGCAGGGTAGTTTTATGAATCCACAAAGCGACTCGTCGTAAATCGCCGAAAGCTGACGGTTACTGCCTCTCTCTCTCTATCTGCTATAAACCCTCCGAAAGGCCTCATTAAGCACGGCTCTGGCCCTCGCCCTCCTTCCTCCTCCCCACGCATTCCTGATTCTTTGTATATGAAACACTTCAGTGACTGTTAATCTATTATTTGCCTTTAATTGTTCCGATAACTAACCTAATTGTTCCTGCTCGCAGTCGAATTTGAAGGTTAAAAACAAGGAATTGTTTTGAATCTCGCAGCATTCTTGTGTGAACGCTGTGTTAAAGAGAGACATATTACCAACAGTTTTTGAGACCTTGAAAATTACGCGGTTGGTAGCAGAACTTACACGTGCCAACCCTTTAGCATTTGTAATCTGCTCGACCGAAGAGCACATGGTTTCTCAATTTTCTCAGCAAATAAGAAGTCATGACCAAAAGCTATTTTTTGGTGAATTTTTTACTTACATGCAATATATCCTACTAAATTGTAGAAATCAAAGAGTAAAGGCATTTAACTTTTCAGCCGAATTCTTCTTCTGCATAATTTTATGACAAGGACTGCATTCAAAGCTAATCATTAAAAATCCTCCAACAATGGGCAAACGAATTCTTTACTTCCTCAAAAAAGTACATCAGATGCGAGGCTGGAAAAGTAATCCCTATTTCTTCCGACATAAATTTATCTCATGGAATAAAATGTGGACAAAGTTTCTATCCCTATCTCAACGACACATAACACATAACCGTGCTAGACAAATCTCCAGGAGATTGGGGAGAAGTAGAAAGTGCCTAATTTCTAGTACTGACTTAGTGTCGGTACTGCCAATGGGTAACAGAGTTAACCACAATGAACGGACTAAATTTTAGACTGGTTGGTTTTTGTGCGACCGGTAAAATATCATAAAAAGGCCCTCTTATTTACAGGTTTTAATTCGAAAAGGTCTCATAACAGGAAAGCAGGTCTTGTGTTAACTATTTTTCTCAACGGCACCAATTTCACGAGAATTCATTGGGGCTTATTAGAGATATGTAGAAATTCTGAGCAAAAATTAGTTTTGAAGTTATAAGAAAGCTTGGACTTTGCTTGCCAGTACATAATCCGATAGCTGATTTGAAAGATATTCCGTCTGGTTCAGGTGAAAAGTTATGTCGACTTAGCGATTCCACCTTTAGCCAAATTTTCTTTTGTTGTATTTTAACATAGTGTAAATTACTAATATTTGGTGATAAGTGATTAGTTAGCATTACTGCTGAAAGAAATACTGTAGCACTCCAAGTCTCTTTTAAAGAAGAAAGAAGGTATAATACAAGGGCAGGGTATGTAGTGCCTACGCACGGGAGGATTTGGGGGCGAGGCTTCTGGCGTGGCCCAGAGGCCATGCCACCCAGCGGAAGTACAAAGGCGGAGCTTTAAATGCCCACCAAACGCAAACTAAGGGTTAATAAATAATCAGAGTATAACCCCGTCCCCCTCCCCTTTTAAGCGTAGCCCCCGGCGCTCCTCCTGGTCTGCCTTCCGCGTCGGCCATCACAAGGTAGTCGGTGCTCTAAGGAGGCACTCCACGAATCAAACTCGCCAGTCATTGAATTTAAGTACAATGGTGAAGTTATTTAACTGAATCTTCACTCATCCCTCTTAGTGACTACACAGGAGCTGAAGTTTCTGCATTTTTGGGGACTGGATTGGGGGAAGAGGGAATGTGCAGGCCATCGCGCGTGTCAACCGATAGCCGTAAGAACACTGGCACAAAAGGGGAGTTATGTTAGAAAGGACGGGATTTAAAATAGCTTGGTGTAGATAAGGTTTGGCGTCTATTCCTCCTTGCTAAGTTGATTTCACTTCAATACTGCCCAGCCATATCCATTTGGGCTCTACACAGCTAGTACAGAGGTGGAAGTATCGCGTGTCTACTTCATTGGCATTGTCATAGGGATACTGAAGGCAGCTGATTAACGAACTTTTTAGGATGGCTAATGGCTGGTGTGGCATCATTTGTTACCAGGCCAGTTCTGCAAAAGGAAAAGACAGTTACAATAAAATAATGAAGATTAAATGCTAAGTTTTAAATATCATCTTAATTTGGCAGTAATGAGCATCTCCAAAATAGAAAATCCGCTAATATTCTAACATAAAGACATTTAACTCCTCAGAGGTTTTACAAATTTCTTTTACTAATATGTTTAATAAAGATGGTACCAAGATTTCTGGCAGATTCTAAAAATGCACAATTTTGGAGCACCTTGAAGGGGTCATCCTAGCAAACCAAATAAAATATTTAACATTCTATGTAAAATGTATAAATAGGAAAGAAAATGTAAGTTGTTTTTGTGAGTAGTCTCCTTAAAAATTAGTAATTTTTTTGACAGGAGTAGGTTAAAATCTTTTGCTCGACCTTGCTAAACTTGTGCAATCTCGGTTTGTCCAATTGTCGGTCCTGTTATACCCAGCACATTCTAAAACCGTACGTTTTGAAGCAACTTAAACAAATCATTCTCATGAGATTCAAGGAGGATTTCAGTCATTTATGGGGTCAAATCCGAGGGAATCCATCGAAATATTATGTCATGTGGTAACTAAGCAATTGTATTTTTGAATGCTCTGGATACTTTCAATGGTCTAGACCTTCATTGGTCTCTTTTGACTCTTTAAAGGTCATTATATAACACTAATTTCTCATCACTTTTTAGAAATAGACGTTGTAAAAAGTGGAATCGTATTTCAGCTAAAGACTCAGAAAGCAAATGGATTCATTAAACCACTTCATGTTTAAAACCCATATGCTCTTAAACAACTATTACTTGTAGAAATTCAACAGGATTTAATGTGTTTCAATCCGACTTTTCGGAATCGACTCGTAAAGAGCAAGCATCAAGGCACTTTTATTATGCCCATGCCTGAAATCATGTCAACAAATCTTTTACTGACAAAAGGAATTTCGATATTCTTACCCATTACCTTGTTAAGATGATACCTGATCCTATTTTACTACATTATCAGGCGGCAGAGCTCTGACTCTACATAGACTTCTACGTGACTAGCAGTAATGCTGCAGAACTCTTTCTCAATAAGTTAAGAGATAAAATGATATTAAAAACATATTTTGTTATGGTTTATGCTTTAAAACAATTTTTGGTTAGTTTAAAAGCCTATACTAATCATATCATCAAAAAGTATTTAAAAATCCAGGTATTCGAAGTGCCTGTCACATTTGATAAAGATTGCGCGCTTATGTACCTGTATTAGTGCCGATCCCGCAACTCGTCTGATGTGAATTTCAAACTTCCAGATTTTAAAGCCATTAGAGATACCTGGAGGGAGGCGCGCTGTCGTCAAGTTAAAAATGAAATTTCTGCCTCATGTTGCCCTGGTGTCAGTCAAAACAGTGTCATAAAGTGCGTCAGTCGACAAATCAATGCACACAGCGAAGAACTCGGCAGAAACAATGTCTGCCTTGTCGCAAAATTCATGGCGTAGCTCGTAAACCTCTGGTAGTCTGAAAACAGCTGGCTCTAATCGCTTTGCACTCAGGAGGGCTTGTAAAATATGCTATCTAAAGGTGCTACTGCATTTGCCACTTTATCTTTGTGATGTTTCATTAAATTACTTGTTCCACCAAAACAAACAGCTGTCCTATTGTTACATATGTATGGTATTTTAAAGTGTTCCACGACTTTGGATTTCTGTCAGTCCAGCAATTTTTTTATGGTAACTCGTTGGTAATACTTAAAAAAATCCACCGATTCATATTTATAGTTTATAGATTCCTTGTCCTGTCTTCGGTGTGATAACTCCATGAATCAAGGTTGCTATAAATCCTATGCTGACAGAAAGCAGAATTACTACCTTCATGGCAAAGGTATTTTTATTCATCATTCAAAGCTTTACAGCATGCAAAGGTTCAGGGATTTTTTAAAGGGATACGTGCGTTCATTAATGAAAATACCTTAAAAATACTGAAATTGAACTGTCAAAATAGATTTCAAGGGCAACCAGAGGCCTTTTATTCACTCACAGTGCTCTTTTGCAGTCTTCATCCAAAATTATATCGAAAATGCATTATGCGTACGAAATTTCAGGCTTACAAATGACCTAACATGTCACCGGAGGATTGAAACAGCATCGGCTAGAAGCGGTTTCTTTAAAAAAAGCTTTCGAATTTGGACTCTCCAACTCCACTCCAACTCTCTTGAGTGGCTCTCGTTGAGTTTCTAAATACATTATTTCTGTTGCATGTGTCTGTTTACATTCGTTGTTTTTTTAAATAATTGGCCAAGAAGCAAATTTGAAATTCGGTGAGATATATGCTGACTAAATATCTACTAAAGAGACCTGAGCCTACAAAAGCCACTTATCTTTACTTGTGGTTTCTTAAACCGTGTATGTAACTTGGGAGAAGAGGGAAAGAAAATGCGATTCTAGAGAAAATGTGGCTTCACCTTGACCTAAACAAGAGATTGCAGAGATGTATAACTGTCCTTATTATTATTTCAACAAGGATATTTTCTTGGGATTGTTATTATGCAAATTAAAGATTTTGGTAAAAACAGCTTTATAACTTCATACAAATCGTGCTAAAAGACTAGCTTTTGGCAAATGTTTAGTTTTAAGCCTTAACTAGCAGATATGTATGGCTGAAAATTTTTGTAGTCCCAGCCAGATTATTTACACCTTAAATGCAATTGCAGCAAAATGTTAAGGGTCTTCTCCGGAACCTAACATCAACTAAAATTCATAACTTTCAGGCAGCTTTCTGGTGCTATTCTGGGTGGAGTTCGTCTGACCCCAATGGCGTTGGATACAAGCTGACACTCCTAAAAAAATCATAAAGAGGTTTATTTGTTATGTAATTACAGGTTTTACTGCCAAGACTGGCATTTCAAGTAATGTCGCACAATTTTATCGGCTGCTTGGTATTCAAGATGGGATGTGGGATTTGCTCCACCTAGTGCCCATGTCTATGCTGCATTTTAGATTTCATAGCATTTCTAATTTCTTTTTAATACATTAAATTCTCTTACGTGTGTTTACATCTACTAAGTGTCGTTGGGACAATTTTCTACGTGGGTAACGTCCCTAGTAAATTTTCTTCTCACCCAATAAAGCTGATACATTGTATTCAAAGGTCAACTCTACCCGCAACTGTCTAGACTTTTCGTCATGAAGAAATAAAAGAAGTCTCAAATAGTAAGGTTTTAAGCATTAAGACCAGCATAGACGTTGCCACTAATGGCTCGCTTTAAAGAATAACAGAAATTTAACATGCAATTTTTCCACGTCTTGGCAAAAAACTTGGGAATAGGTAAGACAAGGTAAAATAAAATGCTGATTATTTGAAGTCTGTCAAGCCGCACGCGTACAAACGAGAAGCAACGAAAAAAGCGTCAGCGAATGCAACTTAATAGGGGCAGCAATAAGCCCTATTTACGACGATGTTGGTTTGTAATTTATTGTGCATCTCGTCCTCTCTCTCTCCCGCAGTGTGTGTACGTATGTGTGGTTGTAACCGCTGATCAAAGAAAAATGCCGCTTCATGATGAGTGCCACGATGTGGACACGCACGCCTTTCATACTCTTGCCATAAATAAACACTCACGAAATTCATGCGTCACGATTTGAAACAACTTAATGACTACACAGAGAACTCACACAACGGCTGCCGACTTCAAGTAAATACTTAATAAATTAATGTTCATATTACATCCAAGCCTCTATGGCCGCCTAACCCACAGGAGATATTCCACTAACAAGCCAGTGTGATCAATTCAATGTTTGGCAAATTCAAACGCCAAACAAACTATACATCATATAAACAAATGCACAAGTGAAGAGGTGGGAACAAGCCTAACTTCCCAGACGTTTGTTTGATGTATTAATAATTCTGAGAGAAGGAGGTTCACCCCACCGACTTCCGTTGAGCGGCGTTCTGTTGAGGTTGTAAAACCCACCAGGGCAAGTTGCCTCTTCCTCTCCCACTCTCACTCGCCAACACACATTCTCTCTCCCCCTCTCTACATATGCCGATTATGGCACATTTTATGCGCCCAATTTTTACTGTCGGTCGTAGAATAATGGCCACATGAAGTCTGTTGTTTTACAACTTAATAACGCCGCTTTCTTTCATTTCAGATTGCCACTGAACATGTTCTGGCCATTAATACGATGCCGTGTTGTTTAATGTCCCGTCGGAGTTCTATTTCATGCATTCTGTCCATAAATACGAAAGGTAGTTTTAATTCAACACTTTATATGTATTCTGGCATACATTCATCCAAGACGGATACTATTACGACACCTGGAAGGTGTGAACCGTGTGAAGGTAGAAATTTAGTGACTAAGATAACAAATTTTTAGCAGACTTGGAGTTGGTGAAACCAGTCACTTAATTTTATTAATATGTCTGTGTTTTTATGAAAAACACGTTAACGTCCCATCGTCTTTGCCAAAGTAATAAAGCAGTTTTTATTTCACCAATGGAAACATCATATCAGTTCTTCCAACGAAGATGTTTCACCTCAAAACTTAAGGTATTTTTTTAGTGAAGACGGAATGTATCAAAGCAAGGACGGTTAACGCCATGCTGGGGCCATTTTCGGGTTCAATGGCCGTTTCTTAAATTACTAGTAAATTGTGTCTGCAATACAAAGTAAATGCACCGATTTTGAGTTTTCAATTATAAAGGCAAATCAAATTTTTAAATAAAAATAAAGCAAAAATCTTAAATCCCCAAAGCTATTTGCATATATTTCTGATTAGTATGCAATTGCGGCTATTAAAGCAGTCGAAGCAAATAATAAAAGAGCAGATTTGGTTTATTTGGATCAGGCATATTTTTCCAGAATTCTCATGCGCAATTACTTGTTCACATGTACACACTTCCAGCTCCATGGGGCTGCAATTCAGACCGAATTAATTCCTCTGAAATTAGTTTTCTTGGTAACTACCATGAAGAAAGTTATTAAGTTTTTCTCCAGAACCATTAGACAATGGCATTACTTTCTATTAGTTGCAATTTATTTGTAACTGGCGACCCTGGATCTATTCAAACCCACAAACAGCCGCATTTTCAAACACGCCTAAAATTGATTGAGATAAAGTGTATGTCAAATCAGCTTTCTGAATATTATGTCCTGTTTGACTTCTTATTCCAATTTGCAAGCAAGCACACCTAGATTACTTGTACTGTTAAGAAACTGGCAGTAAATGTTGAAAATTTGTGATATTAAAGGTAGACCACTTTCACTATCTCATTCACCTTAACTCTGTCATTCATAAACTAGCCGTTTGAGGAGAACTGATAGCCTTAAGTATCATGCGCAACTTAATACGACGCCTCACATATATTCAGAAGCTAAAAGAAAATGGTGTAGAAGGACAATAAAGTGAATCACCGTGTGTTCGTTACCTCACTCTCCCAAACACTTCTAAAGGGGGCTCGACTGCGTTCATATGTTCACTATTGCTTAACTTTCCAACCAAAGGAATGTTTTTAAAGTTTTTTTACAATCTATGCTTTTAATCATGATATTGACAAGGAATATTAAGATTACAATCAAAATTGTTCAATTTCAATGTTTTGTCCCTTGTGTTTTTAAGGATTTTACAGAAACTAGTAGGTGATCTGACGATTAGAGATCATATTTCGAAATTCAGAGGTCCTAGAATAAGTCCTGACTCCCTGATTATCTTTTTATACTAATAAATTTGTAAGGAAATTGCTTGCAGAATTACTTCGCCCTTGTTACTGGAACTTCTTGAACCATGGACGCAGTAGGATCAGATTGCGTGCGCTCTCGGTGCAAAGGTCACTCCACAGCCCTGATTGGCTGGAGTAACCTATAAAATGTGGATTGGGCGGCCTAATGACACTTTTTGCTATTTTGCTCGCCTGCTTGCACGCGCATACGCACACACACACATTCACAGCCACACATCGGAGTCTCACGTGTTCTCTATCTCTCGCTGTCTTTCTCATCGTCTCTCTTATTTCCTGCAAATACACATTCTGGTACGCAAGAGCAGTCTTTGCGGCAACTTTGAAAGTGAAAAATAAAAGGAGAGATAGCACAGAGAAGTATACCTGCGAAAAGATGCTGATTCCGCTTCTGATTTGGACTCTTCTCTCTTCCTTCCGGTGTTCCGCTATGCCCCATGCCCTTCAACAATCTCTCAATTCCACTCAGTTGGATCCGATTCAACGGGTATGTTCGCACAGACAACTGATTACTTTGATATTCTTACTACTGTTAGAAAAATCGTTATTACTAGGTATTTAGGTTCCGTTTTGCCATTATCGAGAGTCTAAGCAAAGTATGTGTTTAAATATGTCCATAGGTACACCAAAATAATACACTTATACTCTCAGTGGACCGGAGTTTATGCAAGTAATGGAGTGTCCGTACCCTAGTTGTCTGGTCTGGAGTTTGATTTATTTTTGGATGTCTGGTGAACCCACACGCAGTCGTACACATTTGCAACTAAGACCGACGAAATTGCAATCGTCTCCCTCTCGTTCTCGCCATCTCCCAATTTCATGCATGCATGTGTGTTTGTATAAGCACACACAAAGTTCCTCTGTTATTCATCAAAGCCAAACCCGTCGCTTTGAGCTCTCATTTTGCCAGCCGTGTTATGTGCATGCTTGCACACCTTCCATATGTGTTCACCTGTGTGCTTTCCGTCCGTCGTGGCGCCCCGTGTTTCGGTTATTCAACACCGCCTTGGAGAAAAGGAACTTGTTCAAGTTTCACCCGATGTAGTCAGTTCCGCACTTAACACTATGCGAAGTGATTTTACTTGTGAATTTTTGGTTTCGCACAAGACGCAGAGGCATAAATTTTATGACTTGCAAACACATACACATGGAGTAGTTTTGTTCTGCTTTTTATGGACACACACATTTGCACAAGGCGCACATCAAAGCGAAAATGCCATTCAGCGCACACACATAAAACTGTATCGACACCCAGCCACGCACACTAGCACGTACGGTCACTTGTTGAGAAGGCACAAAGTCGATTTTGGGTGCCGACGGCGGTCGTTGAGGCAACAGGCCCCGTCACCACCAAAGTTGTTCTGACGCATGTCACGTGGGTGATTGCCATGCGCAAACACATCAAAGTTACATCTAATCTGCTGCTTCACCTGCAGTCAGGATGGTTTCGAGCCCCACACTAAGTGATCGGCCTCTCTCCTCCCCTCTCTCCCTTCTTCCTCGACCTTGAAGTGCTATGCGAAGGTGCATGCGTGCACGGAGGGGCGCTTTTTCCAACGGAAATGAAAACGTGCGTGCATGCGTGTGTCATGATGGAGAATGGGAGAGAAACAGAGAGAGAGAGAGACAAAACTGAGGAATAGATACCGACAGTCTCTATGATGTGTGCGTGCGTGTGGGTGTGTTTATAACTACCTCCAAATATGCTTGCGCTTTGTTTATTGGGCGACACAAGGCATAAACATTAAAGAGAAGCCGCCAACACGCACACACACGATACCACATTTGTGTGAGAGGGGGGAGGTATGTGTGTTTGCACGCGTGCGTGAGTGTGGAATTTAAACGAGGCGGTGGCGGCTGCGGCGGTTAAATCAAAGCGATTGTTATTTTAATGAACACCTCGTCGCGAGCGCACACGCGCGTACAAGCAAGAAATTAAGATCATGATCCAGTGCTGTTCTTGGTATCGTCGTTGTTTTCCTTGCCATTGTCATTATCGATAATGTTGCAGCAGCTGATGCTGATCCTGCACCGGTAACCACGACGAAATAATTGGCGTATGTGTTTATGACCATACAATCGGATATGGTGTAAGGGCATTTCCACTAATCAACAGTAGTCGACTTGATTGGCTGGCAATACTTAAAACCCATTATCCACGTTATGAGTCGATGGGTTAGTAATTCCTCAAAAATGCATAGTAGACATCTTGACTATCCGTAATTTCATCGTCGATGAGGGAGCAGCCATTCCATACCATTCGGCGTAAATATTCAAATGTCTTATTTCCGAATTCCATGCCAAAGTACGCATTCCCATAAAACAGCTCAGGGAAGTAATGCATACCACTTTTTGACAATATATTTTGGTGATTACCGAATTCTTGATCACTTCATCCATTGAGTTTCCTTGGATAACAATCCAATAAAAAAAAACAAAGCTTGAAACAGGTCTTAAATGGGTTCATATTTTTTTGCAATTTGAAATAGAATTGGAGTATGTTAATTCTTCATCTGCGGCATTCCACAATTTCCAAGTGTTTGTACAAATTTGGAAAAATGTGTCAGTTTTACAATGCTTAAGGAATGTCTTAAAACTTCTTCTTGGTAAACTTCAAATACCACATCGCTACATCTTCCTTCCCAGAGGAAGCTTTGACATTCGCCAACATCTTCAATTATATATACATGACCGGCATCCAACGTGTATTTGCAATCGCCATTAAACCAACTTTAGTTCTTACAGCTAGATTTAAATATACTCGAAGCCAAATAGAACCGAAGTATTGCAAAATTTGGTATGCTCTTGAAACAAATAATGCTAGTGATTTGAGTAATTGGTATATTTCTTTGTTGCATTTACAACTGGGTTAATTTTATTTCCCATTTCTAATTCATACAACTAGGAAACCTGCCCTAGCGCAAATGAAGAGTTGGTTTCCACTCTGAATGGACCGCTGAGATGCTGCAATAAATGCCCCTCTGGCGAAGGGATGCTTCAACTCTGCACCAACCAAACACAGACTGTCTGCAGACCTTGTCAAGAGGGTTCGGAGTTCTCTCTGGAGGCCTCTGCAACTGCCAAATGTATGCAGTGCAGGCAATGTCAAGAGGTAAGGTGTCCACTTTCATCCAGTTAAAGCCATTAGGTCAGTCATATCTGACCTAAAGGGCTAGAATATTTCTCCAAAATATATTTTTTTCTTTCTAATGAGCAAATTACTTTATCATTTGGATTTATTTTGATCCACAACTACACCATTATAAGTAATTAAAAAATCCTTTTGTACTAGTTTTCATAATTACATCAGCTCTTTACTCCCTTTGAATTAACAGGCTTTAAAGTTTCAGCTTCAGATTGCAAATTCTATCTCTTTAAATGTGTACTTTCGCTATTAGTGCCGGAAATAAAAAAAAATAGTGAATGGTTTATTTAGTAAATTAGGTTACAGCTTAAAGTGGACAAAAATGACTGATCTTTTTGCTAAATAAAAATCATTTTACATGTCCTAATATTTGTGGCGAGTATTCCCGATACCCTGCTTAAATTTATGAATCAAAAAAATTCCTGGCCCCACAATTGGTTTAACTTTTAGACAACACTAATCAAGTTTCCTCTCCTCATTTGCATTTTGCGATGAAGTTCAGTTCTCTCTTAGACGTCCACCAAAGTTATTCGACTAACTTAAGAACTTTTATTGTCACATCAAATGCCAAGGAAGTATCTTTTAAAAGCTTTCGAGCCGGTTGTTTTTATGTTTGAATGACAGGACAAAAATGGAGCCTTTGTGATTAAATAAAAATTCCAGCGTAATGAACAGTAATAACTGCCCTTACTCAATTTATTAATGATTTCCAAAGACCAGAGTCTTTTACTTTGAATAGCCTCTGAACCCTATAATTGGAAAGCTTGGGAAATCAGGCGGAGTTTGTAAAATTAGAACAAAATTTATTATTTTTGCCCTTTTTAGTTGCATCCATTTGCCAAGTTTCGCAAACACTGTACGCCTACGTCGGACGCTGTCTGCGAATGTGTTTCAGGCTACTTCTTCATTGAAGCCCATTCCACCTGCCAAAGTTGCACCAAATGCCCTCCCGGTCAGGGCGCTGAGAAGTACGCTTCCCACACCAAAATCGACTGTCTACTAGCAAATGCCTTCAGTAAAAAGTTTAATTCAAATTCATTTTTCTGCAAGGCCTTGTGAATGGAACGAGAACAGCGTGTGCAAGCCCTGTGCTGAGGGCACTTGGTCGTCAACGGACTCTGCTACGGACACATGCCAGACCTGCAGAAGGTGTAAACCCGGGCAGATCGAAATGCGGCCTTGTACAGCCACACAAAACACCCTCTGCTGCCCCTTGCATAATCCCAACTGCCAGGACACCTTCGCAGAGGAGGAATTTGACGGTATGCTCGAGTTGATTGCTTGCTTAAATATTTATTTGTCTTGTATCATCTCTTTTCCTTAAGATATTTGACTAGTAATTTTTTCAATTATTTTTTAATTACAAATTCTAATCACCATAGCTTTTAACTAAAATCATCTTAGTATGTCGCGCATTTTGGGGTACATGTTAGGTGACAGCACATTCACTGTGTATTTGGAACATATATATATATATATATATATATATATATATA
>NW_020170383.1:2911007-2934726 GCF_000524195.1 Echinococcus granulosus | reverse complement strand
TATATATATATATATATATATATATATATATATAGTACTAGTAAAGTTCAGGGGTAAGGCACGCATATGGGACCGAATTTTCAGCTGATTTACCAGAAAATGATTTGGCCTACATAATGCTGTGGCAGTGACCCCTTGGAAAATGTCTTGAGAGAATGAACTTTCCTATCATCTGGCGAAGATATGCACAGTGGTTTGATTTTACACAATGCAAGGGGTAGCACAAATACTATTCACTCTTGCTCTCTTATTCCAAGAAAATCGTAAACACCTTGGCGACCAGACCGCACCAGATAGAGAGGCGTTCACTTAGCATGAAAATTATGGCCTCAGACAACTTTGCATTCGCACACAGCGGCCCAGTTCTTTGGCTCTTGAGCTGCGCAATGAAACATTACAAATGTGTCTGTATGTGTGTGTGTGTGTGTGTGTGTGTAGAAAGTCACAACTACAAACATGACTACAACTTGTGGCACACACCGCACCGACTAAGCACTTTGATGTTGCCGACAGCCGCCGATGCCGTTCTCCCGCAAAATATGCTGCATCCACTACTGCACCACACTGTGCCGGTTATTTGGGTGTCTGCGTATGTCTGGGTCCTTAAGCTTTAGAATGGGGCTGTACATCACCTATTGCCTCCCAGTCTTCCAAAACCGACTTCCTTCACATAAAGGATTCATTTTGATAAAACTGTAGTTGGGCTGATGGCCAAGCGTTTGCTGTCTAGTGATTGATTCTACAAAACGCTTTTTTCGATGTCCGATTCAATTATTTTCTTATAGTTCCCCTTAAACTCAAGAAGATCGACTATGCGTTTTTTGAGATTTGCAGCAGCTGTTTTTTAGTTTTGACCAAAATATAGTTGACCTGATCTAATTATTTTTGTGTGTTTGGTGGACACATTAGCAGATCGTAGGGTTTACCGAAAGGGCGACAAATTGGTATTCAGAATGCGATTTGTTTCACAATGTACCGCTTTTGATATCCATGGCTTTTTCTCTTAGTCACGACGTGGGATTACACCTAACTGCGGTTTCGTGTGATCCTTCATAAACTCACGACTATTGCGCTTGAGTGATTTTATTTTTCTTTAAAATTTCTAGAAGTATTTACCCCTTTGATTGAAGCACAAAATTCCCACTCTAGCTGCTAAATGGTAGTGTTTTTTGAACTCAACATTTTCGAAAGGGTAACCGGCACACATTTTTTTGCCAATTTAATGAATTGTGCTTTAATTGCAAAACTCCTATCCTGTCACTAACGGATATACTCAATTAGAAAACTAACTAAGCCAATCTCTTCTTACCTTTAACACTTCTTTTTGGTGTTTGCTCAAATTTTTTAAAGAACACAGATTAGAATAGCCTTGATGTAATTTAATTTTGAAATAATTGAAAGAATGCTCTTTTCTGTTAACAACTAAATTAACAAGTAAGCAAAACTTTGCTTAACTTGCTTGAATTTTTGATCAAATGTAAAGATTACAATATTCGGTGCTTATTTGGTATTTTCAAAGGAGAATGTAGTTCCTCGACTTATCTATGCTTAATCTACTATCAGTGCCCAGATTCATTGTTTACCTTTTTTTTGCAGTTACGTTTCTTTCCGAACGTATTTAGAAGTTCTTTTTCCTGTCTATATAAATGCCAAATTTTTATGCCGAAGTTAGATAGAATAAAATAAATCTTCTTCAAATCTTTTTCACAATAGAGGAAAATTTTCCATATAAGCAATAGTAGGTGTCACAGTAGACACTCCTCTCGTTTTTAGCAGTGTTCCAGAGTCATATTTATTATGCAATAGCAAGACAAGCTGATCAATTGTCCAAATCAGTTGTGCGCATTCCTACAAGTCTGAAAACCTGGCTTGATTGAAAACCAAGTCAGCATAAATCAGTGTTTCTCTCCCTCTACTCTCCTGCCCCATTAGACACACACACACACCCACGGAATTGTCGAGGGAAGCATGATTTAGGGACGCCCTGTTTCCAGTTCATACCTTCGCACGAATTGTCTTAACTAAGAGTTCGCGCCTATACCAACACTCGGAGTCCATTTTTTCCCTTCACTTCAAACCCAGCTCCTATTTGGCCCAATTATCACTAATTGACATCTAAATTGGGCTAGTGGGCTCCCCTACCCAAGTCCCTTTTTCCCTTTCCTGTTTTGGAGGCACAATCCCACATTCTTAGCCTATCACCACTTTTCGCCTATTATGTTGCAATTCCCGTTTGCTCCAGTGATCACTTATCCGTTCCAGAGATGGAGTATGGAGTTCCTTCACCTAAAGCTGGCTCAAGTAATGGGAGCTAAGCCCATACATGTGAGTGTGTGCCTTTATATGTTGGATAAATCTGCCATAAGAGGTGCTATAAATTTCTCCACCCCAACACACGCGCTTTGTCTAGACGAAAAAACATAACAATTAGGCTTGACATGATGAGGAAATGTCAGCGCAAACACATGGGGCTGTTTCAGTAAACATTTGCAAGAAAAACCTTCTTTTGGCAAATGTGTAAGCGAAGATGTCGGATGCATCACCGTCAGCACTAATGACATCAGTTTACTTTCAATTAGCGTCAACCCTACCGACAATAGGGAGTGCTGTCACGCCGACTGGGTGCACATTTACGCCAATTGCGCCACTTTTGCTGCCCAAAATCGGCAGCATACTTAAAAATGACCCCTTCAGGGAAATTTAAATGGAGTTTCGTCGAATAATAAGGTATTTATTCATCCCTTGAATTTCTGCTCATTGAAGGGGAGAACGTACATACTGTGAACAGATTTCAAATAAAACTCGCATACGATTTTTGAGTTCTTCATCAGTTCGAGCTTACTAGGATTTGCTTAATCCAAGACTAAACATCAATCAAATCTCGGGATTTGCATACCTTGTAGTACTCTAGCCTAAGAAAGACAGATGCGGTAACTTTACCCAAAATAAATAATTCTTAATAAATGATTTATGTGTGTTTGTAATGAATTGGCACTGGATAATGTGAAATCGCGCATGTTTAGGGTTGTCTATGGCAGCAATCGATTTTGTCCAGAATTCTGTTTTATGTGTAGCCGGAACTAAAAAGTATGCTATTTAACTTCAAACAAAGGTCAGGAGGCCATCCACCAAACTGACCTTACACCACTTATGGTTCTCACACGCGGCGGTTTTAGCCACACCGGCCATAAATGCACAAACACCACCACCGCCACAAAGGGCGCATCAAAGGATTTTCCCGTCCTACAGTGTGATTGGCTGCTGCGAGGGCCAATGACGAGGTAGAAGGATGCTGTGACTTAAGACGCACAGCATGCTGTGATGCGGTGTTAATTCAGTGCACCAGTGTCATAGTGTAAAAAATGCCACCGCTTAGCCAGCAGTCGGAGGGTCAGTTGGGTTTTTATCAAATACGTGCAGGCGCCCAGGCGGCTGCAAGTGGCCTCGAATCAAATTGGATCTCTTTCTCTGAAAAGGGGATCTCCCACGACCTTAATGGAACTCTAGATTCCATGAACATCAAGACGGCTTTTCGCATTGAGGGTGAGTTATCTGGATTAGAGATTCTAGTGGTAATAGAGGTGGTGACAACAGTGATAATAAACCTCTCGGGTCCGTTATTTAATCTACCTCGCAGAGTTCCTCATCCTTCATCCACTAGAGGCTTCAAAGGCCTAGTAATTTAACTACGCTTAAAGTTATTTACAATTTTCATTTTTTTGCGTTGTGGACTTTGCTCTTTCTGTAGGCTCCAAACAGCTTTGGAAAGTTAGGAAATTCCGCACATGTTTTAACGCTGTAAAATGATATTTAGCTCTACCGTTTATTCTTAACTCATAGTATCAGTTTCAGCTCTGGGTTTTTAGAGCTGATATTATTATGCCTGCAAATGTTTTACCATGAATTAAGGTATTAGATTTCTTCTATCAAATGGTATATACATTTCGCTTTGGGAAAAAAGTTGTAAAAAGTATCCCATTTCCCCCTGTGAGTCAAATTCAATAACCTTTACTAACATACAGTATTCAAAGCTCTAGACATTAATCCGGTATGGAGATCTAGGAAAATCAGCCAACCTTTAAAGCTGTCTTTCTGAAAATAAGAAATGGCCTGGTGAATGAGGTTAAACCTATATCTATGTAAGCAGTGGGATCAAAATCTGCTCTCTTTTAAACTTCATGTCTTTCATTTTTCTCATCAGTCGGTCTGCAAACAGTCGACCTGCATTTTTTAAGGCAAGTCCCATTTAAGAGGTGAAAGACTGGGACTTTTCTGTTAATTCATTAGTGCTATATCAGAGGCATAATCACAGCTAAGGAAGTGCATTTGCGTAGATAAAATGAACATTCAATTGTTTCATAAATTTCTCAGGTAAGCATAGTTCATTGGTGTTTTTCACGAGTGCACAACCCCGACAGGGTGGATAGTGTCCCACAGCCGCCTCTGTGAGATTGCTTTTGTTCAAAACTATATGCCATCGGTGAAGGTTTGTAATTGATGTGTGTGTGTCTGCGTGTGTGAATGTGCGCAACCCCCTTTCGTGTTATGGCGCCCACTTCTACACAATCACACTCCAATATTTGATTTGTGGTCCGGTCGTGGAATCCCACTCTCCAGATTCTGGACAGGATGTACAAGTTCAAAGGCACCTTCACGCCATGTGGCGTGGAATGAAAATGCTCTTTCACACGACCTGGTATTCCTCCTACACCGGATTCGTGGAAGTAACACTTCACTTCGTAAAATCCCTGACAAAAGCTAATTCTGATGTTTCTTTGTCGATGCAAGACTGGCTAATAATTGTATTGAAAAGATGCTGGATTCAGTTGTTAATAGACTTCAGTTTTCCAACCTTTTGCCTGGAACGAAGCCACCACCATGCTGAAAAAAGCCTAAAGACAAAATCAACACCGGAAGCTGTTCAAATGTGCAAGGAAGTATCTAAGTTGATGTGTCAGGTCCAATCCCACATTGAGTTTTCGCAAGTAGCGCCTCACATCTGCAGCCAATTTAGTGCGTCCACTTCCAAAAAGCTAGGCCGAAACAAAGACATGTTAGACCGGACGCAAGCGGAGAAAAAGGCGATTAATAAGCACATTAGCGCAACTCGGTGGGCCGTCCCCTTTGCCAGAAGAACAGACCTATGAAGTGCACTTTCACCCACCAAGAGGCGAAATCGAGGAGGGCGGTGAGTCATGCGTCTTCACGCAAAAGGACGTCGGTAGGGACTGCGACATCGGCGGTGCTGGTCTTGGTGACTGGTTGAAGTGCCAGTCCGCCCCGTGACAAAGCATCAGGTCTGGGGCTTTGTGAAATCGAATCGTGCGTGGGTGACCTGGTTGCGCAGACACCTAGAAGTCGTCTGCGTGCTGTGTGTATCTAGAGCAACCAACCGTCCTCCCTTTTTCCCTCAATCTCCACCGTCGTCGCTTTTACATGCACCCAAATTTCGTGGTGCGGAATGGGGCCAGGTGAACACACACGAGGTGTGGCGCATGATGAGCAGCGCCTATTGTTGGAATCTCCGCTTCCTTCTACCCCTTTAATGCCAGTCCTAGAGCTCCACACTTTCCATTCAACGCATTCAAGTATCTTATTCACCGTTGGAGTCAATGGGCTTACGAATTTGAACGGAGAGGAAATAATGTGCACATAATCTCAAGAGAACCGATAAAATTTTCATCAAAAATTGCCTGTTAAAGACTCAATTCGAAATGAGGTTTTCGCGTGCATTCAAGGTGGAGGAAGATAATTACATTTAACGATGCTTTAAAAGGGCTTGCACTTATCAACTAGTGGTTTTAACCCGGGTCACAGTTCAGTTAAAGTTGCATCATCTAATCAGGCAGACAAATTAGAAGTAATTCTGAACCATTCTTCCATGAGAATTAACCACAGTGTCCAGGAAAAAAAGCTGGTGCTGCAATTCTTTTTAATGATAAAAAAATCTGCTCTTGTAATTTGTTCAGCCTTTTATTTTACGTGGGATTTATTCATTTTAACCCAATGGCCGAATCGGAATTCGCCGATAATGTAGATGCGGCCCATTTCACCGAATCTCTGGCCATCATACAGAGTATATAGTAAACATGGAGCTCTTTTGAGGTCATTTGCACAACAATTTTCTAACTTAGCATTTGTGGTTTCTTCTACCAACTTCGGAGTCATGAAACCCCAAACTCAGGAATCTTACTCTATAGCACTTGGACGGGTTTATTTGGTCAATACCACTGGGGAAGATGGAAAATAAATGGAAGTAGGAACAAACTGAGCACAACCTAGGAGTTTACATACAGCGGCAATCACAACCAGCCACCAGCGGGGTGTTTGATAGTAGTTGATTTTATGGCGTTATTAGCCTTTGCCATAAACTCGCCCACGGCTTTTGATGTAGCCGACCTGGGTGCGTGTAGGTTTATGAGTGAAAGAGGGAGGTAGTGAGAGTCCACGAGACCAACCGAATGTTCGATTGCTCTGTACTTGCGATTTGCAAATAGCTTGACGAACGAATGAGTGAGGGAGTTGCGAATATCCACTCTAGTCACTGGGCTTAAGGGCATTTTCGTACATGCACTGAGGAAGTACGCTGAAGTACGCTAAACCGTATGGCAAGTGACGTTATAAGCAAACATTTTACAAGATTCGATGGAAAAGATTTTAAGACTGGACTGTTAATATTTTGTTGATTTTCTTTCTCCCAAAGAACCCAAGTCTATGCAAAGCCAAGGGCAGTGCGCAGAAGACCAGGCGGCTTCACAACTGGCCTACGGTGATGACTATCCAATGATCACGATATACTGCTCTTTGCTTGGACTGGTGATTCTCACCCTTCTCATTTATGTGTTCTACAAGCTGTGGCAGCAGCGATTATCAGCGGAAGATGCCAAAACTATTGAAGCGGACGTCTTTTATCCCGCCTTTATGGGACTCAAGTCTGGTAAAGGCAAATCGAGGAGCTCCAAGATGTCCGCTCCCTCAAAGGTTACAACGGATCGACAGCACTTGCTCGGCGGATTACAGCAGTATTCATGTGAATACAGTCATTTATTGTTAACATCGGAGTTTATGCTACACGTATCCGCCTCCTTAATGAATGGGAATATTCAAACAAATATTTGAGCTGAGGGTTTGTGTGCAAGTTCTTTAAATTTCGTCACTTATTTGGATGGTCCGGTAAAAATGCACACTTATCGTGAAATACGTTCCATGGTATTAGTTAATAAAATATTTGGCTTGTATTATTTCTTATTCCACATCAAGTTAACCTAACGATCAAAATAATGACTTCCAAATAAATGATAAATTGGAAAAATTTGAATTAAATATAACTTGTATGTTCGTCCTTCTAGTGATTTTGCTTTTTTGCAGGCACCCCACAAAATCCCACGCTTCATGACGCACTTCTAACAGAATTGTCCCAAGGCCTAGCAGTTGAGAATCGATGGAAACATGTCGGTGGATTGTTGGGTAGGCTGAATTACCAAGCAAATATAAAGCCTTACGAAAAAACCCAAAGCTTGCCATCAATTACCTTCACAGGTTTCAGCGAAGAATCTCTTCAAAATTTCGAGAAGGTGGGAGCTTCTGAGAAAACTTCGAACTCGGCAGATTCAGCTGCTGTCGCGGCTCGACTGATGTTGACTTCCTGGTACTCTGCAAGAGCTGCAACGGATCCTGATCCTCTGAGGTCACTCCTGATGGTTTTAGGATGCACTCCAAGCACTGGACACCTTTGTCGATGTTTGAAAGAATACATGAAATATTCTAGCATCGCACCTTGCTACGCAATACCCCCCACAGAACCGCCATCTCAGTCGCCGGCTACAGCAATTTCTCCTGAAGCCCAGAACACTAATAATCACTGAGGTCTTAGGAAACCTCCAAAGTCAACTGCCGTGCCTTTCTTTCCAGAAGTCCGTTCCTTGAGTTGAGTTTCAGAATCAGTATTCTGAGAGCACGTTTCAGCGGACTGAACTGTTAACTTGACACCCTATTTCCCTCTTCGCATCCCCGAAGCCACAAAACGTCCCGTCTTCCGCCCTCCAAAATACACTAACAGCGTGGCTCTGTTTCTTTAGCCCAGCAGTTTTTTACCAAAGCGCTTTATTTGACGGTGTGTGCGTGTGTCCGTGTGCATATATGTATGAGGACGACAGAAAACGCACATTCGCCTATACACACACACATGCAACTGCATTGTCAATTGCGATAACTTTCAGTCGAATATACACCTATGTATAAATACATATAAGTACTTGAAACGCGCTACTTACTCTTTATAAAAATATTCTGCCTTCATCCTTTCTTCGAATGGGCCTGTCAAAAAATATCAGGTACCTTATTAATAACACCTGTAATGAATTGACGGGTGATATTTACGCACAAATAAATAACATAGATTAATGTCAACAAAAAATATGAATCCCTTGAATTTCTTCGCCTCAAAGCTGCGTATTAAGCTGTGGTTGAAGCAGTTTTTAATCAGGCGGGATTGCTCTCTGCAGCGTTAGAGGATGAGCTTTCAGAATAATCTAAAGATTTACTTGATGGTCCTGAATGCGGCCAGAGCGTACCTTTTCCAGAGCCTCTAATAATATTTTTATATCCCTACTGACACGTCAAAGTGTGTTGATTAAAAGATTTCTGGTAGTATTGTCATGTATAAATTAGTGGCCCTCAAAGTTGTCAATCGAAAGGTGTGGAGCAATGAATAAGATTCGCCAAAAAGAGGATTATCATGGAAAAATGAAATGAAATGAGGATCGTAGGATCATTTGTATTGGAAATTGCATAGCTTCTTGCTGACGTGCTAGGGGTTACGGGAATAAAAAATTTCGCTTGAAGTCATTAGGCTGATGAATGCCCACACTTACATCACAAAGCTCACTTACACAGTCGAGCTGCTGAAAGGACTATTCGGTAAATAGTTACAAAATGCGCTTTTAATGATACTCCATGTTATTAAAGTGGCTGGGATGGCTGACGCGAGGAACTGAACCTACAAATAAGTTAACTTCCTGCAAATCTGGCTTACCAAAGGACTAAATTAGCCAATTCGAAGAAGCATCATACTCTAAGGCCTTTAATGAGATTTGCGTAAAATTATTTAATGACTAATGAGAATAGGGTTATGGCTAAAGAGTATTGCAGTCTAAATGAGTAAATATCATTTGGGACAACCAAAATCCGTAAAACCACTTGCAAATCATGCGATACATTATCCTCTTTAGTGCTTTTGCTCCATCAACTCCGTATCATTAGAATTTAAATTGAGAATGCGTATGTTAGTCGAATGACAATTGTGTGACGATGCATAAATTAAATCTACTGAAAAGTTTAGGTTCCTTTTGTAATGTACAAATTTTGTTCCTCTTCAAAAGGATTAAGGGAGTATTTCAATAAATATAAACAGCAAAATTGTTTTGGTTTACAAGATACCTGAATGGTGTGAATAAAAGTAAAATAGTTTTTAATGAAATCTCGGTTGACTGACAAGAGACATAGTACTTAGCTTCTAGCAGTTCGTTTTGTCATGGAAATGATTTCCCAAACGAGTCCACTTTTTTGGATTCCTGCACTAAGCAAAGGCGACTAAATCCGTCTCCTGCGTAAGCACCACACTTCACATCAACATTCGTTTAATTGCATACTTTGTCGTTACTGCAGCGGCAGAAACACCAGCAGTTGCAGCAGATGTGGAGGAGGAGGAGGAGTGAGGACTATAAAAAAAGCAGGAGATTTTATGGACACACCGCCATCAAATTCGGCACATCAAAGAGTCACTTGTCTGGTTCCTGCCACGGAAACAATCACATTCCTTGAAACGTGCACGCACTTGCACACCTTCCGTCACCCCCTCTTCCCTCTTCTCCCAAACACATGCACGCACGTTCCCCAGGGCATGCCTTATCACCCATACCGGCTTGGAGCCCGGATTCACACAACTTCCACGCTCTGTGCCTGAGCTTAGAGGCAGGGCTGGAAGACGCAGTACACCCTTGAACTCATTGATCCATTTTCTGCTGTCATGGAAAGATCCTCGGGGCTTTTACCAGAGCAAAGTCCTATTTCCATAGGCATCAAATGAGTTTCTATGATGATGGGTACGGTAGCATCCAATCGAATACGTATGAGTTGACGACATCCCACTCACCTTTCTACTCTCTCATTTACTTTAAAATAGCAAGAGGATTAATTCGAAAAACTCGCGTCAATTTTATTCCGGATCTCTTCAATTCTCAAGAACTCTGTTAGTAATTTGTGGTGACCAAATAAATCCATTTTGAGTACAAATAAACGCAACCGTTTTGACCTATTTTGAGGACATTTTTCAACTGGTGGAAACAAGGTGTTAACCTATTTCCTGGCATTTCCCAGATAAATAAAAAAACCTAGCAATGAGTCTCAAAAAGTATTTGAATTAGAAGGGAGTGACAAATTTTTAAAAGCAATATTTGTTTTTTACATTAGTAATTTGGATATGACAAAAAGGGTCAAATAATGGGGAATCACTGAACCAGTTTAATGATTTTGCAATATGAAACGCGCCTGACAGGAGGAAAGTAAACATGAGAGCCTTTCCTTACAAAAATTTATTTTTAAAGGTCATTGCATACAGTAAGCTCACTCCACCTTTTGAGTTTTAGCACGAAGCTGGAACTTCATTACCCAGTGATACTCCACTTCACATGACTTATACGAGTTAGGCTTAACTCATGGAGCAATTAACTCCTCATATTGGCTACATTGTGGACACATATGATTTTATGAAAGAAAATTTAAAGAATAAATGCTTTTTTTAGTAAACAACTGTACAATTATCGTTCCAAACCTCTTTATTTCATTTTTTTTGCAAAGAGCAATTACTTAAGGATAGAAATTAGCATTACCTTTATAATTTATACAGGAAGAGACGTGGGCTGATTTGTACGTCCCTTGGGGTTGAGATTTCGGAAATGAAGTATGAATACGATTTAGCAACACATATTCGTCAGCCGGTTGAAAGAATTGCATAGCTGGTTAAGATTAAGTGAGCATTGAAATTGGTAATGACCATTCTAAATGCCCATTTCAGTTCGTAGACAGCAAATGGCTTAACTAAGCTTGGAATGCAGCATCAAAACAGCTTAAAACATCAGTCAGCATTTCTTGTGTGCTTCTGAGTGAAGAGAGGTGGAGCGAAAGTCTTTACACCGAAATGGAATGGCTAATGACCATGGCGACCACTAGATGGGATCACGCCGCCTTTTTGGCAGCTTGCGAGTACACGAAGTTCCTAATAATGTGGTGGATAGCTTTCGGTGTTTGTGAAAGGTTGTATATGAAACGAAAATTCACCGTGGCTTTGGCGGCGAAAAGGAATGCGAATAATAACAGAATGAAAAAAGCAAACACCCGGATACATACCCAACAGGCGATCTTACCTGACTTCGTAATTGCATTTGAACGTGTTTGGTCAACACATTTCCATACCATGTTATATATGTACGTGTGATCATTAAAAACAAGTGAAGAAAATCACACCTAGGTCTCACAAAAGCACATCCATTTGTGCCACCATGTGGGCACGCTTTTTATGAAAATGGCTGGGAACTTTTCCAAGGCAATCCCTTATACTTATTCAAGTGACCTCGATATTGGCAGAAGCCTCAATGCTTCTCTGTGACATGAAAGTGATGCATCAAAATACCCAGAGTTAGAAACTAAGTGGTCTTTTCTTTTTTAGTTACTTTGATGTCGGAGAGATGAAAGTCAGGGAAACCTAAAATCTTCAGATTAAAAAAGAATTGTTTACTCGATTTACTAACATATTCATGAACAACACAACAGATTCTTTTATGGATAAGAATGTTGTTTCGTTTCAAACTTCTTGACATTTTAAAGATGAAGACCACTTTATAGTAGCACACTAGTAACGTAAAATTTCAAATTCTTCATCAATCTTCTGGACTGAAAAGTGAAAACTGAAACGCTACCACTTGGGAGCTCAGCAAATGAGGTCAAAAAGGATTTTCTAAAGCGCTCGGATAAATTTCTGCTCTCTGGAATCATCAATACTGGCAGCAACTTGGCGTTTCGCACTTGAAATTAGGCCTCCAATTCTTGCTCATAGGGAAACTTACAGAAGGTATTGACGGAAAAAACACCGATGAAACAAAAACAGGCGAGCCCAAAAGACAAATGCGATCATGAGTGCCTTCAAGATCAGCTGTTTGAGTCCTTCTTACTTCAAAATCCCAATTTTCTTCACGAAGTAAGTGATAAAGCGCCAATATCGTGAGAGGCACACTAAATACTTAGAGTCTGTTGAATTTTTGTCCGTTGATTAGCCCTAAAGTTCCTTCTCCCTCAAAAAAATTCCCACACATTGGAAGGCTTTTACAGCCACGTTGGTGATATACTTTACCGGTGGTCTGGGTGCCCTGAACAACATTTCATTACATCTTTCTCTTCTCCTTATGCGCGGAATTCCGCTTCGCTTGCAAGTGCGTGTGATAGGTGATGAATTATGTGAGATTCACTTTGCCCATCTAAAGCCTCAGGGAAAGGACGATGTTTTGAGGAGTTTAATGGATTCGAAATCACGGACCAGCCGCGATTGGAGAAATTAGACAAGCTAAATTGGATACACTTAATGCTGTAGGTAAGACAACATCGTTTAAAACGCCAACTTAACGAGAAACGATCTTCGCTTAATGCCCGCCCTGCAGACATTACATCAAAGACATCGATGCCCACAACACTCAGCTGCCGTAGAATGGCATCAATCAGGAACACATGGAATCTAGCCTGTCAAAATAAAACGACTAGTAAGTTTAAAGAAGATCAGTCACAAAATGACTGCAAAGAGAACATCAATATGTTGCAATCTTAACGCCTGATTACGAGTAGCTTTGTTTTTGCTTAGAGATGCCACAAAGATATGGCATGCAATCATATTAAACGAGGCAACATCAGAGACAACAACCACTCCACAGAGTGCTAAAAAGAAAAACACACGAAGGGTACGAGAACGTGCAAGTTATCGACCCTATTTCATGCAGAAAATCCCTTCAAGATATGTAGCACGACCGATTCCGACATCTGATTTGAAAAACTCGGACGATATTAGTAAGCGAATGCTACTATTCATTGAACGCTAGTATTAATTAAAATGATTCAAGAATGGTGAATCAGCAGCTGCTGCAACACTGGAAGCAAACACAAATGATCACGATCAGGTGTGGATATAACAGTAACAAATAGACGTAATTATAGTGAGCATCATTATATAGAGCCAGAGAGCGAGCGAGTTGGATGCATATGAGAATGGTGGGTTTATTATGAGTAAGTGATCAGAAGGAACAAAAAATTTAAAGTAGGACGACCCAATCAGATAGAGGGAGTGGAAGGGAGGAAGAACAGCATCGGTGAAACCATTTGCGCACTGACAGGTGGGTGTGAATTGTATAATGTACAATGGGGTCGTTAGCAAGAAAGCATCACGGGAGAAGACGGACCAACTGGCGACTATAGAGGACAGGTTGACGAATGAAAAACCAAGAATACCGGTTTGCTTGATATCGTCTAAGTGCAGCACTTCGTAGATCCACCAGCTGGACGATCCGGGGTTGCGCCCAGTCGCGTTGCGCCGCTGTTGGTCAGTGGCGGTTCAGAAAGGGGCAAAGATTCGGCTGAAGTGAGGAAATATGCCTACTTATAACCTTTAAATAACTATTTCGAGCACGAATGAAAAACTTGGAGAGCCAAATTCTCCAGATGCAGTATCGCAAATATCCAAGTTAATTATAAAAAATGCCAAAAGTCAAATTTTGAAGAAAAGCAATCCAAAGTCGGTTTCCAATAAAAGGCTTCATCAGTAGAAATGCTTAAAATACTAGCAACAAGTGAAACATAAATAACAATCAAGGGTGCAAATACTGCATATTCAAAAGACCGCGATTGTATGCATCGACCATATTGGCGCATGTAAACATCAGTATGGTCAAAGGGCCAAGTTGTGCTACCGGGTAATAGTACTGTAGACATGCTGACAACACCCCTTAAAAGAAAATTACTCTTCTGCCATAGTACAATGTGACAACAAACCCATGAAGAAACAACCGAGTGATTGGGGCAATTGATTAAGAGAATAAGAAAATGGGGGTAAAGTACAAGCCATGACCACGCAAATTAGCTGATTTATCAGTTTGGTAGACTGGAGAACGATACGAAGTTCTAGAATGCTTCAGTCTTTCCCACGACAACTAACGGCAAGACATTGATAAAGGCGTTAATACAACACATACCGTAAAAAGGAGCATTTGATAATGCTGCACGGAAAAGAAAGCCTACCGATCATCTTGAACAGTTCCATAACGTTTGTCGACAGCTTAGCGGAAGTCTCTTTGAATAAAAGACCGTTTTCTTGAGCGTATTTTTGTGCATCCTAGAAAGAAAAAATTCCTAATGGTTTAGTAAATCTTGAACAGAGACAATCAAAAGGTTTAAGAAATTTACAGCTGAGTACCAAGTTCTGTGAAAATACAGCATTAAAGATGCAGACTTTAAAATTTCAGTCGACAATGGCATGAGCGATTTTTAACTCGAAACATCCAATTTCTACAGGTAAGAAAGCAAGTCAATGACTACCGTAAACAAATAGTTCTACTGCCTGAATCTACTTTAAAATTTCTTTGGGATTTACCAGTCACGTTTCAAGTTTAAGTTCCCGAATACAAAGTTTACACAAAACAGAGGTCCGTGGTAAAAGCTACAAATTTCAAAACAGTTCACAATAACGTTACACATTATTGAAATGTATTCTTCGATTTGTTTCAAGCCATGTAGAAACCTATGATTGATTGACCTGCAGCAAACACACCTAGAATCAACGAAAAACCTCAGATTGCTTCACGCATTTTCATCGTTTTCAAACAATAAATTCGCTAACGAGAAAAATGGGCAATTAGTGACTCACAAACTCAACTTCGTCTGAAATCTCTCTGAGGCTGAAGAACCTATGGACGAAATAATCTCATATGCCGGAAAGAGCAAAAGCTTAAATGGTGGACTCACATGTTCTGATACTACGCGTTCTTGATAGCGGTCCGATTTGTTCCCGGCCAGTGCGATGACCTTGACACCGGGTGCTCTCTCACGGAGTTCATTGACCCAGGAGGTAGCTCGTTCAAAGCTCTGTAGGTTGGTTATGTCATAGACCACAACAGCCGCGTGGGCTCCACGATAGTACATGGGTGCGAGGCTATGGTAACGCTCCTGACCTTAAGCAGAGAAGGTGACTAGTTTAATGAAGAGCATCATGCTCGGATTAATCGTTCTGTCATCAGTATCTGGTACTCAGGGCTACCATAGACGGTGACTAAATGATCTGTCAGATATCCAAATTAGTTCTAAATTTGAAAAACTTCTGAGAGGAAATGCACTGAAAGCATTAAAAAAATCGACTAATAAAATAGCTGAATTCTGATTCTATGTTACTGGTTTCAATCGCCGATCATATTCTGTTTAATTGAGTTCATACAAGCAAGTCGAGCAGAAAATACTACAAAAGCCGCCACTCTAAAATGACCGAAAGTTGAGGCGATGAATACACTAGCTCACGGTGCATCAAAGTGCGGTCTTTCAAGGTGCGAATACAAATGCCAAATTGTACCACCAACCAGCTAAGGTGATTCGGGAACTACACCATTCTCTTGAAGTGGATTTCAATTCTATCTAGCTTAAAGCGATAAGCAGATTACGCATCTGCAAGCTGTCAAAGGTCACTTGATTGTGTAGTCGACGTGAGTTTAAAACTCATCTGTAATGTGATAGGATATTTGAGACAGCTGCATTTCAAGACCTTTGGAAAAATCAAAGTTAAATGCCGAGATGCAAGCGGAACAGTAAATAAAAATTAAACAACTCCTACATTAGCATTGGGATATAAAGTGTCGATTAAAATACGATTGACGGATTAGCGATACGAAGTGCTGGACTCAAAAGGCACATTCAAGCGGGATATGATTGAAAAATGCGGGGCAAAATTAACCGCATTAACAAAATTTACTAATGACGTGGGGTGGTCTGCATATAATTAGGCCAGCTGCATTGCAAGATGTGCAGAACCTAGAAATGTAGTGAACGTAGATATGTATTCTCCAAAAAATGAAGGCAAAAAATGTAGAAATTGACAATCGGTTTTACTAGATATACGCATGGTTCAGAACTCGCGGCTAGACACGAACCCACAGTCGCGCAGGCGCAAATAAATACACACAAAGTATACAGTCCAATTCTGAATGCTCACGTGTGGTGGAGGCAAAAACATAAACAGGTCAAAACGATCTAGTCTCGCAAGAGATTGCGCAAATAGTATGTTGGAGGCTGAATAAGTTAATGATGAAATCCTAGCACAAACTACATGATGAAACAAACACTGAAATTTAAAATTAGTAAACACCATTTTTGACGCGACTGACACATCCCATCGCTTCGGCTGCCTCAAGAAGTATGCGTAACTGATCTAAAAAACTTAATGGACTTAACAATGGTCACACTTGGCGATGGAAACGAACGAAACCTCAAAAAACAACCAGTACATAAACGGCAAATGAAAACGATTGCAATAAATGATTCATTCACCATGAGATTCAGATGAATTTGTCCAGAGGTAAAGAAAGATGCGAAATAAAGTCTCAAAATTTCATTGAAACGTCAAGCTTAGTCCAAGGGATCGTAAGATAACCCACCGGCAGTGTCCCAAATTTCGAACTTGATTGTTGCTGGAGGATCTCCAACGACAATGGATTGAGTAAGATACGCAGCACCAATGGTTGCTTCCTGATACTCCTGAAACTGTGACTTAACGAAGCGAAGAGCGATGCTTGATTTGCCGACTGCAGATTCACCCAGAAGTACAAGTTTGTAATTGGCATTCCGATTCGTCATTTTCTAAAACTCGCTAAAATAAAATTCGACTTGGTTAAAGAAGAATCTGAAACACACTCCATGCAAAAGAAGTAAAATAAGTTCTAGTTTCTGAACCTTATTTCACTAGACATTACCAAATAACACTTCATTAAGACGAATAAGAAAAAGACAACCCTGAGAAGCGATGCAAAAGCATGATACTAGAGACTACCAAAATCAAAAAGTTATTGAAACAATAATTTAGGGAATATTAAGTTACTAAAATGCTCAGGGGCTGCTCTAATTTATTGAATATCTGCCAGCAGGTAAATCAGCAAACACGAGAGGCCAGAGGAATATGGGACAGGTTCCCATAGGGACTGCAATAAGGTGTACTAACTTTTCAGGACTCACTCGATCTCACGCGATAGTAAATAAAACTTGGCAAATACCGCCCCCGTTCCGGAATAGGCAAATCAAACGCCGAAGCCAAATGGAGTCATTCAAACAAATTGAAAGAAACAAAAGACGACTCTGTGTACCAAGTAAACAAATTTGTCCAACTTTGACATCAGCATTAAAAAAGAAAAAATCAGGACCCACACTACTAAAGTTAACTATCAGCTTTGTGGGTGCCTGTGTTCATAATTGACTTGTTCAAGTGAGTGGAAGAAAAGTATGATTCTCAAATAAGTCAGTTTCTCTGTTTTTTCTTATAGATTCGTAATTGGAATCATGCTGTTGACCCTACATTTGGAACATTTTAATCCACCTCGATTCCTACTCCTTCCCCGCTCTCGGTTATTGCTAATGTGTAACGCGCCTCCTCAGTTTCTCACGCTCCCTAGCATTTTGAGGCGGTGATAACTGAGAATGCCTACACCCACAAACCCTACAGAGTGAGGCTCCCCGTGACCCCACCAGCGTCCACAATCTCGAGCCCTCCTACCCAGATGAAGAAGTATGGACGTTACGCGAGACCCCGGTCCGGACCGAATCCGGTAGACAACGGCAGGGTCAGAGGGCACCGCTTGGCCTAGGCAGGAAGATACGCGGAGTGCCCGACTCAAACTGCGACCAAGGCCAGGACCCCTAAGACGTATGGATTACCAGCTAGTCCAAAGCACAAAAGACCCCTACGACCAACCAACGGAGGCAACAGCATCGGTTTGTAAAGTCTCACCAGTTTTACAGCGATATGTATGTACACAACCATCACGGGCGCAAAGAGCGAATGCCATTCCATGAGTGCATTCAATTTTAAGGTGAATTGCCATTATAGGCGTCGTATCATCTTCCTAGCGACGGATACCTTCTTTTGAGCTTTCATGCTCTTCTTCAGTTTCGCATTAGACTGGCCGTTAGAATCACGAAGTCTGAAAACAAGCATACAACTTTGATCAAACACCATTTATCTAGACTGACCATCAATTCAAAAACATACGCGGATGACGCTGCCTCGCCCTCTACACTGCTCTTCTTTGTAGCATCGGATACAAGCGCATGAACCTCAGTGAACAGCCGAGCCTGTTTGGTGTATTCATTATAATCTTCCAACAACAATTTCCCCGCCTCCTCATTAAGAGCCGACTCCGGATTAGGAGCTATTAGCAGGCAGCGGATAGTCTACAAGTGAGATATCTATAACTGCAGATACCACCAAAATGTGTCGTAGACCCAAATCTGGCCTCCATTCCTTCTTTAATGTGTCGACACATATATCTCCAGTGTGCCAATTTATGTTAGGATGGAAAATTTTAGTCGTAAAGTAACCTCGTGGAGGTTCGATAGGATAATTGCTAGGAAGAACCAATTTTATATTAAAACGTCCCCCTTCAAAAGGCGTGTCTTTCGGTCCATCAATTGTGGCCTAAAAGAGAAGTGAGATGAATAAGAAACCACCTGTATAACACTAAAGTCTGCATCATTCAGAACAAGTTTTATGCCGTCAATGCTGCTTCCCATAATGTCACGTACCTCTTTGCAAACGGTTCTTGCAAAGTGTGGATACACATTTTCCATCTAAAACACACGTAATTCAATTAGTATTTATGAAGTCATAAAACATGCATAGCATCTCGCATATGCTACCCTACGAGCCCAAGAAACCCGGAGAAACGGGCACTTTAAAGGCGGCGCCTTGTGGATTGGTATACATTAATATCTCAATAAATGAGTGCTATTAAGGTTTGTTAATGTCATTTTTCGCACTGAAGTTGACTTTTGATAATTTTTTAAGCTTCAGATGTATCTCGATACTAGGCACCTTTAAAGTTGCCAAGCTACATTCACGCAAGATTGCTTTGAGATAATCGTCTTCGGTATCAATTATTTGCACAAAAATGATTTATCTCAAGGGCCATATTCAAAATTGATAATTGTTTCGCTTATTGGTTTGGGGCTTATATTGCTCAAAATACTTATTAAACTAACATCCCGAGACTTCCTTGAAGACGAAAGAAGACACAATTGTACCACAGTGGTTGTTTATCTCTTTTGACTTTTCCCGTGTACCACGCTGGGTGGGCTGGCCTTTGTGCTACGTCAGTGGTCCAAATACCTTCTCTGTGCTGAAAATATGTATTCTGCCCGAGAATTTTTTTCGTCTTCAGGGAAGTCTCGGGACGCTACATAATACTCGGGCAGAATACATATATCCGGCATGCAGAATATACCAGGGCTACTGGCATGGGTTGAAGACCAGCCCGCCCGGCGTGGTACAGTGGTTAAGTCAAAAATGGCTCCTCACAAAAACCGAGAGATAAGCAACCATCTTACTGCAAAACTGTAAATATTTAACGAATAATATTGTAACTGTGGCATCTTGATTCTCTGGATCCTAACAAGTAAAGTTTTATAAAAAACTATATATTAGAAATGCACATATTGGCTAGGACATTACTATCATGGCCTGATGGTAAAACTACTGAGCGAAAACCCGATCTGCAGATACTCAGGTGTAATTAAACACGGTCAATCCACAACAAATCACCATATAGAGATTTCTGCAGCATTCTGAATCTTTCAGAAAGTTGTAACAAGTCAAAGTATTGTGGAGATTACGCGCTTCTAATGTACAGAGAAGTAAGAAGTCAGCTGAAATGGCTCGAATGCCACACCATAAGGCGAGCGTGCAAGTTGCGAAGGCTCAAAGGCACACGTAATTGAACAGCATAGCTAATTGTTACATAGCCCTTCCCTTCCGTTAAATGTCTTTTCCGGCGGTCTTTTGTTAATATCTCTCTTTGGCCATTACAAACAAGTCAGTGGTTTGGAAACCACCCGTGATTCAACAATTTCAGTCCTTCAACTTTCCTGCATTTGTGAAAGCATCTAATTTTAACATTATCAATGCATCTCGACAATTCTACTGTATTCGGAGTATCATTCTATTAGTGAGCTGCTTTGGGGAAGGGAAATGCACTGGCTCCACTCTGCTCAAGACTCGGCCATGTTTTTTCTTCAAGGACATCTTTTGCTAGTCGCTTTTCGTAAAAGTACTTCTTTAAGAGCATTTAATGTATCACATCTCTTCACTTTGCTACGCTGTTCTTATTTCAGTGGTCCCCAGCCATCCATCTACCTTTGTAATCAAATCCGATCTTTACCCATCGATGTATTCCTCTTTATCTATTTATCCATCTAATCAGCCTCTACGGGTCCCTTCCAATCTATAGAGAGGTGAAGGAGATATCACCTGGTCACGTGGATGAAAGTTTTGTGTAGCTATCGCAGTCCTTTTCCCAATTAGTTAAGTATGGTGTCGCTTCAGGTGTTAATAGCATTCTAACAGAACATGGGATTTGGATAACTGCTAAAGGTAAAAGCCACTTTTGGCCCTTCCATTAGAAGTCCTCATAAATTTACCCACCCGTGGTAGATGCCTTTCCTCGGTCATATAAAGGTATATTTTTCAGCCTCAGAAGTCAGGAATTTTTTTATCATTTTGGATCGAAGTGGTTTGCTGCTGCCAAAGATGTAGCGCTCCGACTCCTTCCTGAAGCCGTAACAAGTCAAAGTACTATAAAGCACATGTATTACAAAGGTAGAGAGGGGTCAAGAGGCAACTAGGATTGTTCGGAGGCAACGTCGTGATGCAAACGTACAATTGACGGGGACTCAAGGCTCCGAGTAGTTAAACAGAATTGCAAATCACTACATAATTAGTGATAAGAACGGTGATTAGATGACCGGTAAAACAAGGATTGTAAATTCTATAATTTCTTCAAATAACACATTTTTCAACTTGTATACAAGGCTGTTCCTTTTTTCTGCCAAATTCTACTCTATTAATCCACTACTTTTATAGCTAGCTTTGTTCCAAGAATCTACCAATGCAGAAAATTTCACAAAACTAAACTTATTTCCAACTATACCCTATTAGTCAAGCATCAATACTTTGCCAACTTGTGACACCCGTGAAAATTTGAAGCAGTGAATTCCATTCATTTTTTAAAGCTGTATTACCACCTGTTTTTGAGTGATGGTGATTTTTAAGACTTGCCACTGAAATAGACAGTGTCAAATCCAAGATGCTGAGAAGCAAAGTTTTTACGATTTACCAATGAAAAAGCGTTAAGTTGTCATTCGAAAATAGGGCTACCAGCTAATCATATTTTCAAGAGTTTGAAAATTTCGTGATCCCTCAATCTTTTAAGGTGATGAAATTAAAATTTCTGGCATCCACCTGAAATCGAAACGAGTTTAAGAAGAAACATTTAAATAAAATATTAGCTGATAATTAGGTTTGGTGAAACCTTTAATTTTGCGTTGAATTTCTTCAAATGACATCGGTTGTCGAATGAGAAGCTTTGCACTGATCATAAGTAGGCAGCATGCCTTTTTTAACAGTTGTAATTTTGAATGAGAGGCTTTGTTCTCGAGGCTCTGGATGCCTGCACAGGTTAACTTTCAGACATGGACAACCATTCCACATATTAGTCAACTTGTGGATAATTCTAGTAATTCTGCGTCTGTTGCAGAATCCACATTTGCCGAGGAAGTTTAAAGTCCTGTCCAATCCCAGGAGCTGGGAACTTCAGAACCACTTAAAACGAAGCAGTGGTATGAATGCAAAAACTCTGACTTCTTTTTAATTGTAGAGGATGTGGTGATTGCCACGATGCCTAATTCACTTCATTGCTCTTTTTTACCTTGGCATTATAAATTGCCATTCATGACAAAACTTAAGTACAATTCAACGGTGGTTCCAGTAGACCTGATGTCTATCACCACCGTGTTAAGCAAGGTTCTTGATTTGAAACTCTAGTATTCCTCAGCACTGTTATCCAAAGAATGCTGTCTGCCAAGCCAAGAACGAAAATGTTTTGTTTTAGGTTTAGACGAACAAACACTTTTCGTTGTAAAACTTAAGCATTGAGGATTGAGGTGGTGCGCGCTATCATATTCGGCATACAGCTAACTCAATTTCATGATTGAGCTTTCAAATCTACTCTAAAGTGTTTCTTAATTTCATAGATTACCCACAATGGATTGGCAAGTTAGGTTTCCTGAGCCCAGGCTACTGCGGGATGAAGCCGTTAGGCAATTGTCATGGTCCCTCGACCTGTGTAAGTTCCAACTGTCAGAAATCAACCAATGGTTAACAGAGAGGTTTAGGCATAGGAGCACCTGAGGCCGCAGCTTTTGTCTTGCACCATTTAATTTTAAGGTCCTTTTTTGATCCTACATTCCATGGTTTAGTTGAGTGCTCTCATATTTTATGACATTTCGAAAAAACAAAATAAATAACAAACGTTCAGCTTAGACGTAACAGACGGGTTTCAATTTTTCATTGCAATGATGGGGTGGAAAGGGGAGAACCATGTCCCATAGTACACCCATTTAACTTCATACACACTTTGACTAAACAGGAGCCTTCGAAAGTGATCGCAGAGGTGATGATAACGAGGAATAATATATTAATGGTACAATAGGTACCAGAGAACATCTACTAGGGGCTGAACATACCCCATCATGTACCGCCTCGGAGAACATTAAAATGATTATCTTTAAGCTTCATTTTTTCCTTTACACTATAAAAATATATTAAGTAGGATTCACATGAATACAAGTAATAGTATTGACTTCCAAATGCATAAATTCAATGACAGATTATAGTGATAAACTAAAATTAGGGCAGATGCAAAACCTCATTTTGTAGGTGCCACAGCCGGCATTGCCGGGTCTTAATAGTAGCAGTGCAAATTCAGATCAAACTAGCGATCTTTTAGATAAAGAGCTCTAGTTTTCAAAAGGAATATTTTTTAGCTGTGATGTGTTGTGAGAAGAATTACCCTGCCACACTAACAGGAATGATGAAGCGACCGTGTAGTGCCAAGCCTAATAACATTTGAGAAGGTAAACAAGTTTTTGAGGCAATGCTACCGAGGTCCGGTATGACTTAATCATGCACAAGCAGGGTATATAAGACCCCAGTAGTAGAATCCAGAAGGGGTCAAGGGTGTCAGGGATGGCAAAATTAGCAATCAGAGCGGTAATTATGGAAGTTGGTCCCCCAAAAACCAAAGCCAAAAGACAGTGGTGAAGAATGTAGACATGTCAGAAGAAGTGCAAAGAGAGGCTGTAGATTGTGGCAGTGAAGTAATGCTGGACCAGGTCATCAAAAAGGATATTTCAGAGGCCATCAAAAGGAGGTTTGATAGCAAATATGAACCCACCTGGCACCGCATTGTCGGTCGCAACTTCGGAAGGTAAGATGGACCAGTTAAAAAGGGCCCAAATAGGCTATAGATGCAGTGCTAATTAAGGTAATTTTTCTGCTTCACTTATGTCACTCACGAAACCAAAAACCTTATCTACTCTT